>NC_062220.1:141020370-141320370 GCF_902686445.1 Sciurus carolinensis | reverse complement strand
CAACCACTGAGCTTCCCTGACTGCTGCATGCTCTCCTCTCTGAGCAGGTTGCCTTTGCTCACGGTGACTGGTTTTACAAAAGGCATGTTTTGACTGTTGGAAGGCCTGAGGCTCAGAGGACCCTGTAGCATCTTTGTTTCAGTATGGCTGTGGTTTAGGATTTAGCCAGCTGTTCTCACCTGCTTTCTCCTTCCTCTTTCTCCTCCTGCTCCTGCTCCTCCTGCTCCTCCTCAAGGTCACTGAATACAAAGTATGCAGATTTAAAACTGTCCTCTTTACGGCGTCTCCCGACCTATTTCTGAGCTCTGCCTTTTACCACCTTTTTCAGAGACTTGCCTTGGCCTCACAGGCCTCAGTCACACTGCTCTGCCTTGCCAGCGTTGGCCAGCACAGGAGGCTGTTCTGCGTCTTGCTCTGCGTCCATTAAGAGTCCCTCTTCCCTGGCATTCCATATCAGGTCCTGCAGAGCTGGCTCATTCCTTCTAATGGGTATTTTACTGGGCAGAGATGCCATCGCTTATGCCAGCAGTCCACTAATAGGATATTTTTAGCTTTCTCCCAATCTTTATTGCATATAATCCTGTTAAAATATCTGTGCATACATAATTTCATACATATGGAAATGTATCTGCCTAATGCCTAGAGGTTGGGCGGAAGGAAAAAAAGATAATGCTGGATTCTACAGGGACATCAGATTATCTTGTGAAATGGAAGCTTTCAGAAGTGAAAATAATCACATCATATCTAGGTAAGGCGAAAGTAATAGTTCAGCCACTGTCTGTAATTTGGGAGTGACTTTGGGATGTTCTGCATCGTGGTCCCTCTAGAGAGCTGGTCAGCAGAACCTGGGGTCAGAAGACCGTGTGCTGCCAATCCCGAGTCAGCTCTTCCTGGCTGCCAGAATCAGGTGGGTTTGACTCCAGTGCTGCCCTGCAGCCCAGGTGACCTGGCACGTACGCCTTCAATCGGGAGGCTCTAAATTCACTAAAAGATGGCACTTTTCAGAGAGGAGTACAGTAAATAATTTTACTTTGGAAATAATAAAAACCTTTATTAATCTCCTTTCAAATATGTGATTTAGACAAATTTTCAATTTAGTCAGTGCAAACTCTCCAGGCTAATAACTTGGTTGGTTTTCCTTAACAAATTTTATTGTTGATGCTGGGTTTCAAGGTCAGTGTGGAAATTTAACTTAATCTAAATCATCTTTAATTTCTTAAGGAAAGAGATGGTTTTTTTTTTTTTTTAAAATCATCCTATTTATCCTTGCCTTGATTTATTAGGCAGTCAGAATTATTGAATGTGCACCAGATCTTTCACTCTTGATCTCAAAGCTTCCATATCTCAGGCTTTCCCTTTTTCCTTTGAATGACTTCTAATTAAATTACTTGGCAAATTATATCTTTAATTGTTGCAGGAGGAGGGGCATTTTGTCTGGACTCTCACTGGGCCGTCAGCGACAGGCTCAGAGCAGACCCTGGGGGAGCGTGTGGGGCAATGTGACTTTGTAGCCCCGTCACAGTTTCCGAGGCACCGAAGCCAGTCCCGCTCTGTGTGCGGATGGACTGTGGCGTCATCCCTGTTGGTCTGGGTGTGGTTTCAGGGAGGGAGAAGGAAGCGTCTGTGTGGTTCTCTTTTCATTTCCTTCCACGCACAGAGGTCCTCGGAGCCGGAACGTACCTGTTCTGTGATAGGCATGATTCCTGCCGTGGGGACGTCGCCACCTCAGGAGGGGCATGCAGGTGGAGTGTTACCCTGCACGGGCTAACGGGGGCGTGTCGTCTGCCGGCCTCTTGACTGACCTCTCAGGGACCTCGCTCCTGGGTCTTCCTGTGCTTGACTTTGGACCCAGGTCTGTCTGCCCTTTGGTTTGGAGGTGACCTCCCCTCGGCTGTCCTGTGGTGTTTTGAGAGGCCCAGACTTACGCTCCTGTCCTTCTCCCTCACCATCTCTCCACCACGTCACCCAACCACCTGACCGCGATCGCCAACGCCTCAGCCTCTTGCCTCCCTTTCTGCCTGGGCCATGCTGGTGATGGAGTTCTGGCCCACAGGGACATGCCTGTGGACACACCACGGAGGAGGCAGGGCCCTGGACACTCCTCCACCGTGCTGGCTAGAGCGGGTGTGGCCCGAGCTGTCCTGGCTGCGCACAGGCCAGCCAGGCTGGTGAGGGCAGTAGGAGAGGACCAGACCTACAGCTTACGACATAGGCTGCTTGCACCCTGCGGCCTGAGAAAAATAAGCTGCTCTCTTACTTAAGCCACTCTTATTCTTGGTCTTTATCCTACATGATCTGCTCCTTGCCTGTCACGTACTCAGCGAGCAAGGGAATAGAGTTCTTCTTCCCATTCTTCAAACGGGCTGCCAGGAAAGGTCACGAGGAAGAGGGGCCAAACGTGAACCAGCACTTGGGGGAACTGACCACCCAACAGTGCACTTGGGAGGACAGTGAGAGGTGGCCGCTGTGGGAGGAGGGCCTTTCCTGGTGATGCTGTCAAGACGCTTGGTGGAGGCAAGGGCGCTGGAAAGGTTGGCTTTGCCGTGGCTGGGTGACCGTGTGACCGTCCCCACCCTGCTCAGCTGTGTCCACAGAGCGTGGCAAGCTGCAGCTCAGGAGCCGCTCACCTGGGCCTCAAAAGTGAGACGGGACCCGGAGAAACACGTCTCAGCCAAGGCACTCGTTACCGTGGAGACGTGGACAAATGGGAAGGGGCTTACAGGGCGGGAAAGAATTACAAAATGAGAAGAGCAACACGGAGGTCCTGAAGGAAGTGATTTATGGAGCGAGATTAAAGGAGCTGAATGTGCATCTCCCAGGTAGGTGGTGACCGAAGGGGAACAGCAGAGCGCACTGGAGAGAGGAGCAGCCGCCTCGACCAAAGCAACGTCTCACAGTCGCTGACGTCAGAAGAGAGGTTCTCAACGTCCAGGAAGATGCGCCAGTCACACTGATCTTGCAGCAGAAGACTCATTGCTTACCTGGCTGGATCCTCCTGGTGGGACGGAATGAATCCCTTAGCGTCGGGGTGCAGTAACTGCTCACTGAGGAGCAAACCATCCGTCAAGATCAGCTTTGGTCCACCTGCCCACGAGGAATCAGGCAGGAAACCAAACCAGGTGGCTGTCCTGCAAATGTGTGCTATCTGGTCGGGTGCTCCTCCTCTGTGGCGGTATTTAATCGCATGGGGTCTCGACTGGGGCTGGGGGAAGAGACACGGAGACGCACAGCCGGAAGCTGGGTCGACCTGTGTGTGGAGCGTGAGTTCTGGCACACGTAGTGGGTTCCACTCACTCATCCCCCAAAAGAAAGGCCTTCTGGGTGGACTTTCCTGTTTGTTTACAAAGAGCACACCCCACAGTGGATCTGGACTGATGGCCTGCATGGTGGTCAGCCCTGGGCAGAGAGGACTGTGGGATGCAAGGCTGGACTTGGAGGGCTAAGGCTGGATGTGACTTACGTGACTCCCAGGGCATTCAGGAGGCAGAACTCATTCCATGTCCCCAGTCTAATTGCAAGGGAGGCTGGAACGCATTCAGGGTGTGTGCGTGGAAGGTGGAGAGCCGAGTGGCCACCTAGCCAACCTCGGCCATGGCACAGCAGACTCGGGCTGTGCTTCCAGACGTGCTCATTTCCAGAGAACTCTGTCTCTATTCTTTTTCCAGCATAATTTTGTTTTAATTACCATTATTATAATTCTGACATATGGTAGGGTTCATATTTCTCTAGTTCTTCTTCCCACAAAATATTCTTGTCTTCCCTCATGCAAACTAATTTTTAGATCATGAAGATGTGCTCCCTCACACACAAATCCCATTGGCATTTTCATTGGCAATACATTAAATTTATCCTTTCATTGTAGAGAAGCATCAATAGTTGCATATTATTCATGCTTTCTGCTAGATGCCTCTCCACCAAAAACAAAGAAAACAGCCACAATTCTAATTTGAAGCCCCTTTAAAATAATTCCAGGAACATTTCATGTGGTAAAAATTACTTAATGAAATTAAAAAAAAAAAAAAAAGAAATGGGCTTGGAAATGCACATCAGCAACCACCGCCCACCGGTCCTTAGTGCATTTGCAGAATCACTCGAGACAGACTCTCACGTGTCAGTGGCCACAGCAAGTGCCTCGGCCCTGGTCGGCCCTGCACAGGGACGTGGCCTGTGTGCACCAACGAGTGACAGAGCCCTGCCAGCTGTGTGGTGGCCGCTCTGTCAGATGCTCTGAGAAGCTACTGATACTTCTTCCAGAGTCCTGATTTGTGGCCCCAGACCTACAGATGGACGTGAGGGCCCAGCGGCATTCATTTTCTTCCCAGAAAACCCTCATCTCCGCTCCGTGACACGTGGGCTTTACAGTGCTGTGACACTCCGGGCACTTTCCCATAGATTGGGCCAGGGTTTTGCTAAAATGCTCACATTAGTAGCAGCTAGGCCTATCCTGCACCTTAGGAGAATACACGTACCTATTCTATCATTCAGATGGTTGCCTTTGCTCCTTTAATACAGCTAGAACTCTGTCTCCTCTCTTTAATTAGTAACGATAATCATGTTGCTGCTTTACTGACCTGGTCCTATGTGCCGGTGTCTTTCTGCTGTATTTGCCTGCATTGAGTCACCCTCAAATCCATCCCATAGCGTTAGCATCATCTTGCAGTTGAGGAAACTGAGCCCTGTGAAGTTCAAGTGAGTTTCCCAGTGTTGCAAACCACTGCCACACGCTGGCTGTCCCGCACTCTATCCCTACGCCATGAAGGGTCCCTCTCTTTGGAGGCGGTGCACACGCTGAGAGCTCTCTTGCTCTTCCCGCTGCGCGTTTCCGCCTACGTTGTTGAATGCCTGGGGGAAGCCCTGACCTCTTTGTCACTATCCTGCCCCTCTCCACTCGAGACCGAGGCTGACATTTGACATCACTCTGTGGTCGCAGCTTGGAGCATGGTGCCCCGCCTAGGCCAGCTCCTCGGGCCAGCAGGCAAGGCCAACATGGGGACAGGAGAGGAGGTCTCGTCATACCAACCTGCTTCAGGCCTGTTCCCTGGCCAAGGCAGGCCACGTGGCTGAGCCCAAAGTCTGCTGGTGCTGGCCATCTCATGGAGGCTCTTCTGTCAGGACAGATGCACTGTGCCTGGGGATGGTGTTCTTGCAAGAAGACAGCTTGCAAACGATGTTAAAATCAAGTGGTGTTTTAGCCACAAATGTCATCAGACATCAAAGAATGACCTAAATCAGGAAGTTTGAAAAAAAAAAAAAATTACCACTAGCCAATCTTTCCTCACCATCTACCTAGTGTCAATTTAAAGGTGGAGATTTTCATGCCAGGATCCTGCCTATGATTTGAAATTTATGAGGCTCAATGTTAGACTGAGTCAGTATAATTGGCATTTTGAGAAAAAGGTCCAGGTGAACCATTTTTAAGGAATCTCAGCCTTTGCAGTTCAAGGTTTTAGGTGTTGCTCAACATGAGGTACACATCTCCTGCAAAATGAAGCTGACCCAGCGTCCGGGACCGCCCAGCTACCCCACAGGGCTTGTGGAGACCGCCTGGCATTTCCGGGCCAGATGTCCCTCGGGCCCTGTGGCAAATGTCAAGCTCTATGACCCCAGGTATGGATGTGCTCATGAGTCCCACACAAGTTGGCTGGACCAGGAAGGTATAAACCGAAGGTTCACAGTTCAGTTACACACGCTGTGTCTTGTCTCCTACCAAGACTTCGCTCACCTTGAAGATATCACCTGGTGCCCAGGTGTGTGCATGCCAGAAATGCCAGGAAGATAAGGGTGACTCTTGGGGCATCCCTGGCCAATGGGCATCAGGAGTCCCAGGAAATGCTCCCCTCCCTTCCTGAAGCACATGGCCCTGCAGGGACTGGTCAGCCCCCTAGGGAGGCAATGCCTGCCTCCTGAATGGCCCATGGATCACAGCTTGTGCTTCTCCTCCTGCACCTGGAGATCACATCTCTAAGTAAACCACCCATCTTGAACCCTGTCTTGGACTTTTGGAGGAATCCAGGCTAAGATGTCTCCAACTGGGAATAAAAAAAATCCCTGTAAATTTTTGGAGCACAGGAAAGAAAATGAATTTAGTTGAAATCATTGCAATTTGGTTTTGTAGGAATACAGTCAATAAAGGCAGTGTTTCCCCCTTTAAGGCAGTAAACAAGTGGATGGGATCAGCACTCATGGTAAAAATGATTTTTCTTGGTTATTTCTATTTAATGTCAGGGAGGCATTCATTCATTTATTCTTTCAGCAGATTCAACACCTACCACTAAACATTTCCCTGGATGATGGGTCTATGGTGGCAGGAGGACAGAGTCCCTGTGTTGGTAACTGTCTGTGTCCTTATGACTGGGCCACAGAGCAACCCAACCCCATGTGTCCCCAGGGATGTCCTGGTAAGATGTAGTGTTCACCTGGGCTCCCTCCCCGCTGCTGGCCTCCCTGCTGTGGGTGTGCATGGCCCCGTCCTCCAGGACAGGCAGAGCAGAAGGCAGGAGCTGGGGCAGGTGCTGCCTTGCAGCTGGAGCAGCCTCAGGGACCTTCTCCTGCCTCCACATTCATGGTTCTCAGGTTTTCAGACCAGAATGGACACCACCTGCTCTCTGGTTCTCCACCTAAGTATGACACAGACTTTCCTGTCTCCAGCTTGCAGATGGCAGAGCATGGTACCCCTAGCCTCCGAAATTCTGTGTGAGCCAACACTTTCTAGTAAGTCCTTTCCTGGAGGTGCATTGTGCTAGGGTGCTCCAGAGAAGCAGACCAACCCGGTGAATAGATAATAGATGGTGGATGGATGGATGGATGTATGGATAGATGGATGGATGGATGGATGGATGGATGGATGGATGGATAGATGGATGGATGATGGATGGATGGATGGATGATGGATAGATGGATGAATGAATGGATAATGGATGGATGGATGGATGGATGGATGGATGGATGGATAGATGGATGGATAATGGATGGATGGATGGATGGATGGATGGATGGATGACTGGCTAGATGGATGGATGGATGGACGGATGCATGGATGGATGGATAGATAGATCAATGATACATGGATATCAGACAGTGGATGGATACACTGATGGATAGATGTGAGACATAGGAAGAGATTTATCTTCAGCATTAGCCCATGCAATGCAGGGGCCAGACACTTCCATACCAAGCCATCCGCAGGCTGGAGACTGCAGAGCTGTGGAGTACTTCCACCTAATTCTGAAGGTCTGGAGTCAGGGAGCAACAGTGTACCTCCCAGTCTAGAGAAAAGCCTGACAACCAAAAAACTGCAGGCACAGTTTCCAGGGTCCAAAGAACCAGGAACCAGGGACTCTGGTATCCAAGGACAGTAGAAGACAGATGTGCCAACTCAAGAAGAGAGAGGAGGAGAATCACCTCCCTCTGCATTCCTGTCCTGTCTGAGCTCTGGGGGATGATGCCCATCGTGTGGTAAGGGCAGTTCTTCTGTTCACAGTCCCTGATTAGAGTGCTGATCTGCTGATCTCTTTCTGGAAACACCCTCACCGACATCGCTGGAAGTCAGGTCTGCAAGCGCTCGCTTAGCCCAACCACGCACACACACAGGTCAGTTGATCTGTGTCCATTGGCTCTGGAGAACCTGACTGTGTGATCCTCATTTTCTTGGAGCATTCGCCCTCTGTGAATCTACATCAATTATAAACTTGGGTGATTGCTAGGTGTTAGAAGCCGCAGTGAAAGGCGCCCTGGCAACATTCCAGAGAAGGGCTTTGAGTAGGTGTGTTAGGATCATGGTGGACACAGCTACTGACGTAAGGCTGACACATCACCCTGAGAGCAGGAAGCATAGGGGCACACATGGGCCCCTGGCTGGAACTGGCTCACAGATGTGAGAATCGGCGGCCTAGACGATATCTAAAATGTGTCTTTATGTGTGTGTAATTGACACAATCTCCAACTAATCTATAGACTTCATTCAAGAAAAACTGGATTTTCATCTTTCACTGAAAAAGCAGAGCTGATGACGTCAGGTCCACCTAGTCCTGGTAGCAGATGGACGTGGCCTCCAGCATTGGCAGAGTTCAGCCATGCCCGTGTGTTTGGATTGCCACAGATCCCACAGCTGCCTGTGTCCGTCAGTGCCCGGTCCACTTACGTCCCCAGCCTGGTCGCCTTCTATGGGATCCCAGCAAGTTTTCGTCACCAACCAGCCCCTGTGATGCTCTTGGTTTTGACATTGCCGTGAAGCATGATCTCCAGGCCATTTAGGGAGATTCCAGCCTGCACACAAGCAGATGGCCTTGATCATTCCAGGCACAGCGACTGGGCCATGATGGGGCTCCCGCCGTCCACGTGTGGAGCAGACCTGCTGGGGGAGAGGGGCCTGGCACTGAGGCCCCGTGGCAGCGTGCTCCTGAAAAGCCCCCTCACCTCCGTGTGGCAGAGGCTGAGCCTGCACCGCCCGGCCGAGGAGGCAGTCAGCAGTGTCCTCCTGGGAAGTGCTGTTGGACTTCCCCGGCCATCTCGACAGCAGCCGCTGCACAGGAAGCAGCCTGCGTATCTGGGTCTCGTTTTCCTTGGTGTCAGGGTTCACAGCCTTGTCACTGTGACCACTGGCTCCCTTGGTTGGAGGTCTTTCTCGTTTTCTTCACCTTGTATCCATCATCTGTCACTTGCTGTCTGAGAACATGAGGGCATGTGACTCTCAGATTCCCCACTTGCTCATGGCAGCACCCACTGTGACCTCGGGGGCTGGGGTCTTGGGTTTTCCTCTGGTCCTGGTGCTGATGGGCCATGTGCACATGGACACATCCCTGCCTTCTCTGAGCTTCGGCCCCTCCCCACTCAGAAGGCCTTTCTGACTATGAAGCCAGCTCCTGCCTGCTGTCAGTCTGTCCTGACACGGGACTGCTGGGCATGAAAGCAGCTTGCCATGCCTTTGGCTCTCACACAGTGGCCGCTCCTGCTAACAATCCCTCCCGCCCCCTCTGGTAGAAATGAATCCACATCCCGGTGCACATCATGTTTGTTATTTTTTGCAATGTTTTCTTAAGTTTTGAGGCTTTACTATTTGCAAAGATTGATTCAGAATAGAGGGAGACCTGGCATGTCTGTCTCCCCCAATATTGTTTTATTAATGAGATCACAGACACGCAGTCATGTTGATCAAAGTTTACACTTAGCATCCATATTTGCATCTGCAGGTTCTGCAATTAACATTTCACTCCTGTCTCTTCATCACCTATCCATCTACTCACTGTCTTTGCATTTATTAATTTTAAAGTAGTTGCAAACTTTCTTTAAATTAACTTCTCCCGTCTGTGTCAGCATGCATATCATTGACCAAAGTTCAGCATTTGTCTATAATTCTTCTTAATATCCAACCTGCACAAAATCGAATGCAGAGATCTTAAGTGTACAGTTGAGGGGCTGTGACGAATGCATATTCCTCCTGAGAGAGCTCATTCCATGGCCCTGAGAAGTCCCTGTGCCCCTCCCCACCTACAGTCCCCAGAGGAAATCATGGTTCTGTTCTTCCCAGCACAGATTAGCTCTCCCTTTTCTAGAGTGGTTAGATCCCCCTTTCCTGGAGAATCTTATATGTGGAATCATACAACCTCAGCTCTTTTACTTGGTGTTTCTTTTGCATGGAATGATATTTTGAGACCCATCCGGGCAGCTGTATGCCTCAGGACCCCTCCCTTCCGTTGCTAAGCCACTTTTTACCACGTGCATACGTACATCAGCAACTCTTTATCTGCTTTCCTCTTGTTGACTCCAGGCGGCTTCCCTTTGGGGTCCATCGTAAATAAAAGTCGCCCTGAATATTTGAACAAAAAATACCTACGCCCAGGCAGACGCACCCTCCAATAACCGAGAGGTGGAGTTTTGTTTTAAAAAAGCAGCAGTGGAGAATCTGGACCCTGGAGTCTGTGAGCTCTACGGGCGAATCCCGCCTCCCGGTGCTGATGCTGGAGAGTAGCGAGCGCCGTCCTCGTCTTCTGAACTGCACGTGGAGGGGCCCAGGCAGAGCAGCCGGGGCTGGATGACGGGTGTCGGGAGCCGTGCCTGGCAAGGAGGAAGGCAGCCTCAACTTCCTCTGCCGTGGGTCTTGTCTGGCCTGCAGGAGGTCGGGAAGTGTTGGCGCTAGGTCTCTGGGGTTGCACTCTGGTGTCCCTCCTCCGCGCCCTCTGCTCTTTCCTTCTTCTTATCCCTGCCATGCAGTGGCCCTTGCCAGGGATGAGTCAGGCCCTCTGGCTGGAATTGGAGCCCCTTCTGAGCTCTGGATTTGTAGAGGTTCAGCACCCCCAGGGCTACCCCCAGAGTGGCACTCAGGACCCCGTCCGAAGCCAGTCTGAATGACTGGTTTTGATTGTTTCAGTGTATAAGAAGTACTCTAAGGGCCGCCTTGACCAATGTGTCTGTCCCATCCACTCCCTGACCCGACCCCATGTCAGCAACGTATGAGGTCAGCACCCTGAGAACATTTATCTTTTAAAAAATTAATTCAATTTAATTTTACATTGTTTCCCATCAGACTAATTAAGAAGGGGAAAAAATACTTCAACAGCACCTAAATCAGCTTTCTGCAGAATCTGAGGAGTAGTTACAGTCAACTGTCCGGGTCTGGGGCTCCTCGCCTGCGGGTTCAGCCAACTGTGATTGAAAGAGTTTTTATAAGTGTCTGCACCACAGGCAGGCAGATCTTTGTCCCTAAGCAACACAGGAAACAACTGTCCACACAGCACTTAGTGGTATTAGGCACCGTCCTTCAGGAGAGATGAGGACAGGATGGGGGACGTGCACTGGTATAACTGCCCCGCCAGTTTGCTTGAGGGCCTTGAGCACGTGGGTTGGGGTCTGTCCTGGAACCAGTCTCCCAAGGACACTGACCAATGCCTGTGTTTCGACAGGGAGGACCAATGGCCGGTGTTGCCCGTTCAGGAGCAAACCCCTCTGAGGTCAGTGCGCCTGTCCCCAAACTCCCAGCTCCAGACGCTGTTGGGACACTGAATCTGATTGCTCAGGGCAGTCCTCCTGTGGCCACCAGACACAGCTGAATGTCACAAGTCAGTTCAGTGTTGCTCCAAAGACGAGCGTGGAGCAGAGTCTTCGCCACCTGTCCGTAGCCTGTTCCACGTACACGTGACTCTGGCTCCTGTGAGACGCAGGTGCGGCCCCGCTGCCTGCACTGGGTACCCAGGGAGGAGCGGGCGGTTGTCATCCTACAGCAGACCTGGAGCAGCGAGGTCTGCCTCTGCCCCGGCCCTGGGCAGCCCTGGGCTCCCCTGGTCTTCTCAGGCCACCTGGCTGCTTCCCTGCGGCCCTGACCACTGCTCCTTCCCTCCCCTCCCGATCTCAGCACTTGCCACTGGGGGTGCTGCAGTTAGACCCATAACCAGAGGCGACATTTTCTTAGGTTCTCCTTCTTTCCACATGTTTCTAAGCCAGTCCTGAGTCGCATGCTCCTGCCGGGCAGCGCACGGTGTCTTTCTTCCCCTTCCTCGGGAGCGGGGATGGAGGGCGGGTCTGTGTGTTGCTCACTGGCTGCCCACAGAATGGGGAGGGACCTTGGCTTTGGCAGTGCCTGTCTTTCCAGCGGCCACAGAGTGCCCACGTCGGCCTCCTCTGTTGTCCACGTCCCCTCTCCCTCCATTCTCCAGACGCATTTTAAGTCAGGATGCAATCAGATCCTGAAGAGTAACTGGCAGGTCACTTGCAACGTTCCCAGAGATTCTGTGCCACTCTGTAGTAAGAGTGAGATTAAATTCTAGCCCAGAGTGTCTGTCTTGGGACAGGAAAGAGCACAAGCCCTCCAGTCTCATCACAGCAAGCACAGTGTGTTCCCTGCCCACTGGCACCCCCGCCCCCCTTCTCCTGGTGACTTGCAGCCACTGTCCCCTGGGGACATCCTCTGTGGCCCTGCCTGGCGGAAGGTGATGTCCTCCTGCCCCAGCAGGTCAGTATAGTTCTCTAAGCATCTTGGACACATTGTTCTCATGTCCAGGACTGGTTCTGTTATGGACGTGTGAGCCAAGGGCTTGCTGGGAATGGTTGTTCCTTCTTTTGTTTTTTTTAATTAAAATGTTTTTTATTTTTACAGACACATTTTGATTCATTGTACACAAATAGGGTACGACTTCATTTCTATGGTTGTACACAATGTAGATTCACACCATTCATGTAATCATACATAGATATAGGGTAACACTGTCCATTTCATTCTACTGTTTTTCCATCCCTGCCCCCTCCCACCCCTTTTTCCTCTACACCATCCAAAGTTCCTTCATTCTTCTCTTCCCCCGATACCCCCCATTATCAGAGAAAACATTCGGCCTTTGGTTTTTTTTGGGCTTGGCTTATTTCATTTAGCATGATATTTTCCAATTTCATCCATTTACCAGCAAATGCCATAATTTTATTGTTCTTTATGGCTGAGTAATATTCCATTGTATATATACCACAGTTTCTTTATCCATTCGTCAATTGAAGGGCATCTAGGTTGGTTCCACAATCTAGCTATTGTTAATTGAGCAGCTATGAACATTGATGTGGCTGTATCTCTGTAGTATGCTGATTTTAAATCCTTTGAGTATAAACCAAGGAGTGGGATAGCTGGGTCAAATGGTGGGTTCATTCCAAGCTTTCTGAGGAATCTCCATACTGCTTTCCAGAGTGGCTGCACCAATGTGCAACTCCACCAGCAATGTATGAGTGTGCCTTTTTCCCCACATCCTCGCCAACGCTTGTTATTGCCTGTGTTCTTGATAATAGCCATTCTAATTGGAGTTAGAGGAAGTCTTAGGGTGGTTTTAATTTGCATTTCTCTAATTACCAGGGATGCTGAGCACTTTTTCATATATTTGTTGATCACCTGTATATCTTCTTCTGTGAAGTGCCTGCCCATTTCCTTAGCCCATTTATTAATTGGGTTCTTTGTATTTTGGATGTAAAGTTTTTTTAAGTTCTTTATAAACTTCGGAGATGAGTGCTCTGTCTGAAGTGTGTGTGGAAAATATTTTCTCCCACTCTGTAGGCTGTCTTTTCACATTATTGATTGTTTCCTGTGCTGAGAAAAAACTTTTTAGTTTGAATCTATCCCATTTATTGATTCTTGCTTTTACTTCTTGTGCTATGGGAGTCTTGTTAAGGAAGTCTGGTCCTAAGCCAACATGATGGAGATTCAGGCTTACTTTTTCTTCTATTTGGTGAAGGATCTCAAGTTTAATTCCTAGATCCTTGATCCATTTTGAGCTGAGTTTTGTAGAGGGTGAGAGATAGGGGTTTAGTTTCATTTTACTGCATATGAATTTCTAGTTTTCCCGGCACCATTTGTTGAAGAGGCTATCTTTTCTCCATTGTAAGTTTTTGGCACCTTTGTCTAGTATGAGATAACTGTACTTATGTGGGTATGTCTCCATGTCTTCTGTACCATTGGTCTACCTGTCTATGTTGGTGCCAATACCATGACGTTTTTGTTACTATTGCTTTGTAGTATAGTTGAAGTTCTAGTATTGTGATACCCCGTTTCACTCTTCCTGCTAAGGATTGCTTTAGCTATTCTGGGTTTCTTATTTTTCGAGATGAATTTCATGATTGCTTTTTCTATTTCTATGAGAAATGTCATAGGGATTTTAATTGGAATTGCGTTACATCCATATAACACCTTTGGAAATATGGCTGTTTTGGTAATATTAATACTGCCTATCCAAGAACATGGGAGATCTTTCCATCTTCTAAGGTCTTCCTCAATTTCTTTCTTCAATGTTTTGTAGTTTCATTGTAGAGATCTTTTACCTCTTTGGTTAGATTGATTCCCAAGTATTTATTTTTTTTTTGAGGCTATTGCAAATGGAGTTGTTTTCCTCATTTCCCTTTCAGATGTTTCGTCGCTTGTGTATAAAAATGTTTTAGATTTATGCGTGTTGATTTTATAGCCTGCTATTTTGCTGAATTCATTGATGAGGTCTAGAAGTTTTCTGGAGGAGTTTTTTGGATCCTCTAAATATAGAATCATGTCATCCACAAATAGTGACAGCTTAAGTTCCTCTTTTCCTATTTGTATCCCTTTAATTTCTTTAGTCTTTCTAATTGTTCTGGCTAGTATTTCAAGGACAATGTTGAATAAAAGTGGTGAAAGTGGACATCCCTGTCTTGTTCCAGTTTTTAAAGGGAATGGTTTCAGTTTTTCTCCATTAAGAATGATGTTGGCCATGGGCTTAGCATAAATAGCCTTTACAATGTTCAGGTATGTTCCTACTATCCCTATTTTTTCTAGTGTTTTGAGCATTAAGGGGTGTTGTATTTTGTGAAATGCTTTTTCTGCATCAATTGAAATAACCATATGATTCTTATCCTTAAGTCTATTGACATGATGGGTTACGTTTATTGATTTACGGGTATTAAGCCATCCTTGCATTCCAGGGATGAACCCCACTTGATTGTGGTGCATGATTTTCTTAATATGTTTTTGGATATGGTTTGCCAGTATTTTGTTAAGGATCTTTGCATCTATATCCATCAAGGATATTGCTCTAAAATTTTCTTTCCTTGATGTGTTTTTGTCTGGTTTGGGTATGAGGGTGATATTAGCTTCATAGAATGAGTTTGGTAGGGTTCCCTCCTTTTCTATTTCCTGGAATACTTGAGAAGTATTGGAATGAGTTCTTCTTTGAAAGTCTTGTAGAGACTACAAGACTCTATCTGGTTGAGAATCTATCTGGTCCTGGGCTTTTCTTGGATGGTAGGCTTTTAATGACTTCTTCTATTTCATTACTTGATATTGATCTGTTTAAATTGTGTATGTCCTCCTGGTTCAGTTTGGGAGGAGGATATGTCTCTAGAAATTTGTCAATGTCTTCGGTAGTTTCTATTTTGTTGGAATACAGATTTTCAAAGTAGCTTCTCATTATGTTCTGTATCTTAGTGGTGTCTCGTGATATTTCCTTTTTCATCACGAATTTTAGTAATTTGAGTTTTCTCTCTCCTCTCTTTGTTAGTGTGGCTAAGGGTTTGTCTATTTTGTTTACTTTCTCAAAGAACCAACTTTTTGTTTTGTCAATTTTTTGAATTGTTTCTTTTGTTTCAATTTCATTGATTTCAGCTCTGATTTTAATTATTTCCTGTCTTCTACTACTTTTGCTGTTATTCTGTTCTTCTTTTTCTAGGACTTTCAGCTGTAATGTTAGGTCATTTAGTTGTTGACTTTTTATTCTCTTCCTGAATGCAGTCCATGCAATGAATTTTCCTCTTAGTACCGCTTTCATAGTGTCTCAGAGATTTTGATATGTTGTATCATCATTCTCATTGACCTCTAAGAATTTTTTTTAATCTCCTCCCTGATGTTTTCTGTTATCCATGCTTCATTCAGTAGCATATTATTTAGTCTCCAGGTGTTGGAGTAATTTCTGTTTTTTAATTTGTCATTGATTTCTAATTTCATTCCATTATGATCTGATAGAACACAAGGCAGTATCTCTATTTTTTGCATTTACTAAGGACTGCTTTGTGGCATAACATATGGTCTATTTTTGAGAAGGTTCCATGTGCTGGTAAGAAGAAAGTGAATTAGCTCGTGGATGGATGGAATATTCTATATATGTCTATTAAGTCTAGGTTATTGATTGTGTTATTGAGTTCTATGGTTTCTTTGTTTGGTTTTTGTTTGGAAGATCTATCCAGTGGTGACAGCGATGTGTTAAAGTCACCCAGAATTATTGTGTTGTGGTTTATGTGATTCTTGAAATTGAGAAGGATTTGTTTGATGTACAGGGATGCACCATTGTTTGGGGCATAAATATTTACTATCGTTACGTCTTCCTGATTTATGGTTCCCTTAAGCAGTATGAAATGTCCTTCTTTATCCCTTCTGACTAACTTTGGCTTGAAGTTCACTTTACCTGATATAAGGATGGAAACCCCCGCTTTTTACTGAGTCCGTGTGCATGGTAGGTTTATTCCCATCCTTTCACCTTTAGTCTGTGGATGTCTTTTTCTATGAGATGAGTCTCTTGCAGGCAGCATATTGTTGGGTCTTTCTTTTTAATCCATTCTGCCAGTCTGTGTCTTTTGATTGATGAGTTTAGGCCATTAACGTTCAGGGTTATTATTGATAAATGATTTGTATTCCCAGTCATTTGGCTTATTTTTGGTTTTTAACTTGGCTCAGTTTCTCCTTTGAGTGGTTTTTCTCTAAGGTAGTTCCTCCCTTTGCTGACCTCCATTGTTGTTCTTCATTTCCTCCTCATGGAATATTTTGTTGAGAACATTCTGTAGCGCAGGCTTTCTATTTGTAAATTCTATTAACTTTTGTTTATCATGGAAGGATTTTATTTCATTTTCAAATCTGAAGGTTAGTTTTGCTGGGTATAGGATTCTTGGTTGGCAACCATGTTCTTTCAGAGCTTGAAATATGTTGTTCCAGGCCCTTCTAGCTTTTAGGGTCTGGGCTGAGAAATCTGCTGATATCTCTACTGGTTTCCCCCTATGTGTATGTTCCTTCTTTCATTTGTGAGTACTCCAGACACCTGCAAGGACTCCCTACTGGCCCCCACAGAAGCTGATGCTGTGGCTCTTGGGGTCTGCAGGCTTTGTGGAAGGGGAGTGACCAGGAAGTGGGAGGCCTGCTCAGATCCGCTTCCTCCAATGGCCCACGGGCACCACAGCCACCAACACCACACAAGTGCACCTGCAGGCACCCAGGGCCCTTTCCTCCACTCTGTGGCCAGAGCATCGCCCACCCTAGCAGCAGCCTTCATCAGCATCCACGGTAGTTACAGGGGTCCTCGCCCCTCTGGTGGGGTGACTGCAGGAGTGGGTCCCAGGTGCTCCCCGGTCCCAGTGGCCTGACCTGCAGTGTACACAGTACCACCCCAGCATTGTCCCTGCAGTACTGGCTCAGACCTTACCAGTGAGTCTGGATTCCCTTTCACCAAGCTCTCCACCCGAGTCCCTGTCTCGAGGTAAATGACTCAAGGGAGCTAGCATTACGGCAGACGCGGTTGTGTCGCTGCAAGATGCTCGGAGCCACAGCAGGTGTCTTGCGTCCGCAGGGAACTGGACCGCAGGTTTGAGTGGCAGAGAGGCAGAGTCGTGTGGCTGGGTGGAGGGAGCCAGCGGGTGCTGCTCTACCTTGGGGTTGATGGTTCGTGAGGAGAGGACCCTTTATTCAAGCAACTTCTGGATGAGTTTTTACTACTTCCGGCCAAAGTCATCCTAACTCATCCTTAATGTTTGCTTTGGTCTTCTGGATCCTGCCCTCGAACCCACTGAGTCATTTCTGGGTGACTTTGTTGAACCAACAGCAAGATACTTAGATTCGTTCTGTCACCCCACGACCTTCCTAAGGATCTTCTTTAGGGTTAAGGGACAGCTGGCTCATGGGCCTCCCTCTAACGTCCCTGCCTACTGCTGAACAGGGGCTTGGGGTTGAAGTGGGATCCGTCCACCTTAACAAACAATACCCGGTGTGACTTGCCAGGCACCTGCCGCCTGTGTGCACCCTCCCGGCACCACCAAGAGCAGCTGGGCGAGCTCTGCCCTGGACACTCGCCCCAGCTGGTCTCAGCAGCCGGCATCTCACAGCAGAGCTCCCCAAGCTGAGGCTCTTGATTTCATTAGAATCGCTTCACAAAGCTACAGGGTCGGCTTTGGGGTTGTCGCATAAACCAGCATGTCTGTGACCTTGAGCACTACTTTGACTTTCTGCTTATGCCTCTTGTGCATTTGGAAACTCAGATAAACTTGCGTTTACCATTTTCGTAGTACGAGGCCTTCATTCTACAGTGTGATCTGGAGGAACGCGTTGCACTTCATCTCTGTCTCCCCCACTTCTTAACTTGTCTGGCACATGGTACCGTTTCAGGGAACATTTAAATCACAGGTCCATCCCAAAGCTGGGCAGTGCCACAGTGCCCGTCTGGAGATCCTACCGGATTATTGTACCTGGGTAGTGTAACTCTGTCCCGTGTGCAAATTCACCACTAATTTGTCCATCTTTGCTGTTCTGGGCAGTTGGCCCTTCAGTGTGGCCGCATGGTAGACAAGTTGAGCTAGTAGGCCCAAAGATCCCTATGATTTTGTAAGCACAAGAGAACCCACTGAAAACCTCACCAGTCAGCTTGTTAAGTCCGGGCCCTTTCTCCCTCCCCCAGGCCAAATCATCTTGTCACTCTAGTCTTTCCAAATCTCGGAAAGATTGCAAGACCTTTAGCAGCAACAGCTACTGGGTGATCTCACACTACAAGCTCTTGGGCAGTGGTTCTCAAAGTCTGGGCCCTGACTGGCAGTGCTTGCTGGACGTCCAGCCCTCCCTCCCCACCCAGAGCTACTAACCCAGGGGCTCTGAAGGTGAGCCCACCTTTCTGGGTGACTCTTCTGTCTGCCGGGTTGCGAAGCCCTGCTGAACGGTGGATGTGCTGCCCCTCTTCGTGCTGAGACTTTCCGGGAGGGCCCGGTCACTGTGGAAATCTGTGACACAGCAGGCAGGCTGGTTCTTTCCATTCCTGTTGAACTAGACAGTAAAGTCAAACATTTCCGATTCCCTTCCTGTAGTGAATTGGAGATACAAATAAGATAACATAAAATGAATCAGCATACGATAAAATAAGGAAACGAACGTAAGAATTTGAGGCACTCGATAATGTTTCAAATATTTAAGATTTTTTTTATTCTTAGAAACAAACGTCTTAGGAAATGACCTACCTTTCCAGGTATTTTCAGGAAGGGCTTCTGAGGGAGGAGAACAGACTACTTTGAGTTTTCTTAAAATCTCATTTTTCTTAAAATTTCATGGCGGTGACGATTTGATTAAAGTCAATGTCTAGAAGGGATCAGAGAAGGTTGTGTCCTAGAGCAGGGCCCCCTGTGTCCTCCGGGGCACATCTGCCTCCCACGGAGTTCCATCTCCTAGAGTCCCAGCCGGAGTGGACATAGTGTGTCAGTGTGCTGAATCCTAGGGGTCGGTGCTGGGCTTTGGCCAGAGTCCCTGGACGAGGTAAGCCTCTGGGCAACCAGGGGACACATTCTCACTGACCTCAGGGGAACGTGTGCCTCACAGGACTGGAGATCCAAGGGCCAGAGGCTGCTGGAGGCTCGCCAGCCTTCCCCACAGTGTCCAAGGATGCCGCCTTGGACAAGATGCCCCCCTCAGCCTGCGGGCTGGGTCCCCCCACAGAGTTCCGTAGTAGACACCTCATGGAGCCCATAGTAGGAGAGGGGATAAACTAGTATTCCCCCTTCAAAATATCCTAAAGCATGTCCTCGACTCCTGTTCTCGTCAGTGACAGATCCTCCCTAAACCACCAGACACCGAGATACACCCATGGCTTACACCTGTGGCTCTCGAACTTTGGTCTCTGGCTCCTGGTTTCAGTCAACTTCTGGGTATGACCAAAAGGCCTGGCAAGGACAATTAGAGGAGGAAAAGTTTCAGAGGTTCCGTCCATGGTCAGTGGACTCCATGGTTCTGGGCCTGAGGTGAGGCAGGCCTTCATGCTGGAGGAGCCTGGTGGGGGAAAGCTTCTCAGGACATGGCAGCCAGGAAGTCACCAGGGGCAAAACAGGAACCCCCAAGCCACACTCCTAGTGACCCACCGCCTCCAACCACACCCTACCTGCCTGCACTTACCACCCAGTTCTTCTCCATCAGTGGATTGCTTAGGTTCTGGCTCTTAAAATCTGATCATTTCACCTCTGAGCTTTCTCTCATTGTCTCACACATGAGATCTTGTGGGACGCCTTGTATCTTAAACCATAATAGTCCTTTAAGTATATTGGGGTTCCTTTCCCCAAAGAATGCAAAACCAAACTTTAAAAAAGGAACTACTTTAAATGAAGTTTCTACCTATTGGTATTTACTATATTAGAAATAGAAAGACTTTTATAGAAACTATATTAGAAATGTTTAAAATGTATATTTATGAATTAATTCTGCAAAGCTATATTGCACGTTAGCATAAGGACTATAACTTTTTGAAAAACGATTATATTTTCAGAAAGAAAGGAAGTGAGAAAGGGGATGCCATCTACATTTTGGTAAATTTCTATAATGTCCAACTTAGGAGACGCCAACTCAATTCTCCTATCTACCTCTGCATTCAAACCGTGGCAATACACTGCTTTGTTAGTATGTTGATAGACTAGCAATCTCGTGTCTGTATAGGTAAGATGGCTATTTTAATAGTCATCCAGATCATTGTCTTTTTTAATACGATACCAGAACTTGTATAATATTATGTGGCGGCTTCTTAAGATGCTTGCTATGTGGACTCTCAGGTGGTGTCAAGGAATCATGGTGCACATAGCATTTGGAAGGGCTCCCTAACCAAGCGTGGTTCTACCATGTTGTGAGCTGGTTCTTGGGAATATACTCATTGACTCCCGTGTAGGATTCACAAGTTATCAGGGCCTGCTTCTGTATATACTATGACAAGCTCACATTTCATCTTAAATATCAGCACTTGTCATCAAAAAAGCTTAGGAGTACAGAGAAGCTTTCGAAATCCCAGTGGCAGATACCACTTTTCCAAAATTCCCACTTTTGCTGAAAAGCCACGCTGCGGTCGTGGGTAGCAGAGACTGGCAGTTGTCTTCCCAGAATGGTCAGCTCGGTCTCAGGCGTTCGTTCCTGAGATAATCCGTCAAGTTCCCAATCAAACCAACCACACTTCACTGTCATGTTTCCAAGGAAGGCAGTGCCCCAGGGAAAGTAGCTGGATGAGGCCCTGGGATGTCCACGCAGCTGTCCCTCAGCCGCCGGAGGTCATCTCACGGTGCAGGTGACACGGCATCTCGTCACTCAGACTGCTAGGGCAACGTGTGTTCCAGGACGGATGTTCAGCAAAGACGATCGTTTCTGCCGATTCCTCGCAGCGTCTGCAGGCGAGGTGCGCTTCTCAGACTGCACGTGGGCTGCGGCCGGGAGTCCGGCTGCTTCTGGCTGCAGGGACTCTGGCTGAGGAGACCACGGTCCATCGTCAAAGCAAAAGAACACAGTGACCGATCCAATGGACGTCTTGGCTTTATTATGAAAACAGCATGACTTTCCGGAAGCGCTGACAGTGCCTGGGGTCCCCTGGGGTTCACAGCAGGTCCTGGGGGGACCCTCACTTAAGCTATCAGGAACCCCTGGTGGCTAAGGGGAGGCTGTTCCCACAGGAGCCAGGTTGTCACTTCCAGTTCCCTTCAGCTTGCCAACTGTCACGTGCTGTGGCCGCTGTGCCGCTCTCCCACGGGGCTCCTGGGAGCCGGGCCACGTGACTTACCAGAAAACGCCTGCCTCTGCTTCAGTCAGTGAACCAGGCAAGGAGACCTGGATTCCACGGCCAGAGCTGCCGCTGGTTAGCATTTAGACTCAGACGTGTCCTCAGCTTCTCCTCAGGTCGGATGCCGCTCACCTGTCACACGAGGCAGGTCACTAGGCGATCACTGAACGGGCTGCAGGCCAGGTTCACCGGGAGAAACAGATGAAAGTCCTGCAAAACGCACATTGTACCTGAAACATGTCCAAAGTGTACAAGCAGCCGTTGCCACTCTTCAGAGACACAGGCCACCTCCTGCCTGCTGGGGTTTGCTTCTCCCCCTGGCGTCCTGTCCTTCACCTGCTACGCTGTCCCAGGTCAGGACGGGTGCTCACCTGGCACTCCCTGGTCCAGCCACATCAGTGTCCAGGGCTGTCCTGCGGTTCCTACGACACACCCATTGTTGAGTATTTGCTCACGGGTGTGAGACCCTCTCAGATGGTCACTTCCTGAGGGTCTGCTGTCTCTGGTTGACCCTCCCTCTCTCCCCACACGCCCAGTCCCTTTCCCAGCCGGGCTGCCCTTTCCCCAGGGCCTGGAATCCATCTGGAAAGGACAACTTTATCTGACCTTTGATGCTCGGCATAGGAGGAGGCATTCAGTACTTTGGATGCTTCAGAATAAAATGTCAACCAGAAAAATAGATCTCTCTGCTTTTTTCTATACCCTCCCCCACAGGACAGCTGCAGCATGCCGCTCGGGTGCCCAGCTCCTTCTCTGTGCATGTCCCTCCTCCCTGCTCCGGGAGGCTGGGGTGGGGTAAGAAGAGAGGGAGGAGAGAAGAGAGCCCTATGTGTTCCCAATAGCTCACAAATGCACAGTCCCCAAAGCCAGAGCACCAGGGGTCAAAAACACCCAGCAGAACAAACATTGCTATGCATCTGGAGAGACAGACATGTGTCCCGGGGGCCCTCGAGCAAGGCTTGGAGCTTTCACAGAGATGCACAAGGGAGGACGGAGCATCCTACGCCCAGGTGTTGTGCTGGAGAGTTAGAGCCTGCAGTTTTCCCTGGTGCCCATTCAAGCATCCCCAAGGCAAGCCACCCCCAAAGAATCGTCAAATGCAGCCGCTTGGCCTACTTGAGCACCTGCCATGTACGAGCCCTGCTAGAGGCCAAGGCTGCGTTGATGGAATAGCACAGAAAAGGAGCTGGTGGTTCCCACACACTGGTCCCACGTCATCACGAGCCAAGGAGGTCAGCGCCCGACAGAATCATCTCCAGACACTGTGGGAGCAGGGCGCTTGTTTAGCTGGTTGGACCAAAGGAGAGTAAGGCAGGGGAGTGCCCAAGAGGACTTTTTACGAGCTGAATGGAACCTGGGGTTTATAAAGAGTGTGAACGTCCTGCTGGACCAAGGGATCACGTGCGCAGGGCACCTGGCTGTGGGGGGGCATGGGGAACAGGAGGTGAGGAGCATGGTGGTCCAGGGCTTGGTCACCTGTGATGACCCTGTGGGCGGGGCTGAGCGTTTTATCACCATCTCCCACATCAGAAGCTGCAGGGCAGAGGCATTAGGGTCCCATGGCCAAGGGCCAGGACAGCCAGGTCTTGCTCTTCTGAGGAGGCTTACTTCTCTTCCTCAGACGGGCCTGTTCCCGTGGATTGTCTACTGACTGGACAGGAGGCACGGCTGCTTGCTGGTAGGGCGTGGTCCTCCAACTACCTGGCCTGGTCCTAGCATCCTTTCCCTCCCGAGGGGTGGACAGTGCCCCAAACCTGTCGAGTGCTACGATGGAGGAGTTGACAGACTCAATGCCACTTTCCAAACACAGAATCTGGGGACTTGGATATTACCTGGCCTCCACTGTCCAATTGGCAATCAAGGTCAAACACATTACCCCCACTCAGAGGCAGGTGCATTTGGGCTGACTACCTGAGATTTTGATAATATTCCTGATCTGTCCAAGCCAAGTACTGCATGAATTTTACAAATAATAAATACATAGCGTGTCCTATGAAATACTCCACTGTTTCACCGTAAAACACTTCTTCAGAAGGTTTTTTAAAAATACGAACACCATGAGATGAAATGACAGATCTGTATCTGGAGAGAAAGTCACTCATCTTTGGGTTAATTTACAGGGAAGCTCCGCGCCTTGCTTCAGGGGAGTGGACAGTGTCCAGAAAGCCGACACTAACACAGAACAAGCAGCTCTTATCCTGGCTGGGACCAACTCGGCTTCTGCCCTTTGGATAATTAAATTTATTTCTGAAAACCTCCTGAGATTTATATTTTAATATCTCTATTTGAATGAGGCTTGTCCTAGAATGGGGACAGAATGCTTTTCTTTCTGAAATGCTAATTGGGCAGAGAACCCAGAGATAAACAAATTGATTTAATTTTAATCTGCTTTCATGGCGATGCATAATGATAACTGGTTTCTGCCTCACAGGATTGGAAACCACAGCCCTTAATAGGAGTTTGTGGGTATATTATGCAGCTTTAAATAGCTTGTGTAGTGCTCCGCTGCTCTCCATGAATTATTCTGACTCCAGCAGCATCTCAGGGGCTCCCAACACTTGTCTGCTTCAGATTTTCAATCAGGGAAACTATTAGTGTGACATGAAGAAGCTCAGAGCCTTCCGTGCAGACGGTGCTCGACCCAGGCCTGAGTGCAGAACCCGCTCTGGAGAAACCAGGCTTGCGTCCGCCACCAGGAGAAAAGCAAGGTGTCGGGTGGACGGGAGAGTTGGGCTCCCGCACACAGGCTGTGGGAATGACCTGCACGTAGTCGGTGCAGGGGTTGGTGGGGTGGCTGAGGGTGCTCGTCCTGAGTCAGCTTCCAATGGAAAGGGGGCAGCTGCAGCCTCACGTCAGTGAGCTTTTACCCCCCAGGCAGCGTCCCTCCTCAAGAGGACCTGGCCAGAACCACAGCCTCTGTTCCACCCCTCCTGGCATCGTAGGCTACTCGCTCTACCGAGCACCACTGTCCACATGAGATCCTGGGTTCGTCGTCTGCCTCCTGCTGTGGCTGTCGCGGCCATCCACTAATGCCCACGGGGCAGGGAAGCAGTGCCCCCCGTCACCCCGACGGTGGGCTGTTCAGATGAAAGAAATTTAGAGTGGCACGCGGGGATCCCATCTCTCCTCCAGGGCAGGGACCCCTCGACCTTCCTCGCTGGGCTCTGAGCAAGGCCCTGCCCTCGGCGAGCTTGGAGCAGGGGGCACACGCTCGCCCTTCACTCCGGGGGCGTTGTTCCTTCCCCCGGCAAAACTCGCCCTCACCTGCTGGCCGTGCCCACCTGGCCAGTCAGCTCCATGCGGGGGGCGTGGGGACCACTGTGTCCGTGCCATGTCTCCGGCGGCTCACACAGGAGATGCACAGTAAGTACTCTCCTGTGTCTTAGGAAATGTCCTGCATCTCCCACACAGTGCTGGTGGACGGGGAGCTGAGCCCACTCTTGGACATCTGCACACTGCCGCACTCTCCTGTGTCTGCCCGCTCAAGCTGCACTGAGTACAACAAGCCTCAAAGGTGCACCAGGATGCTCCTTCTAGAAAGTTCCATGCATGGCTCTGGCCTCCACGTCCCCATTTCCCAAGGCACTGTAGCCCACTAGATCGTCTTGTTATTTGAAACCTGCACCCAGGTTCCCTCCGCGTATTGCCTGATTTTGCCTGTGGATGTTTAGCATGAACCTTCCTGTGTTTCTGGACTTACATGAGATCCACATGACAGAGCAAGGGTGCGCTTGTTCTTGTCACATCAAAAACCTTTATAAGCCTGGGAGCTGTGGTGTATGCCTGTAATCCCAGCAACTTGGGAGGCTGAGACAGGAGGATGGTGAGTCTGAGGCCAGTCTCAGCAACCTTAGCAAGATCCTAAGCAACTTTGCAAGACCCTTTCTCAAAATAAAATATTAAAAAAGAGTTGGAATGTGTTGTGAAGAGTTGTGAAGCTTTTAAGGTGGATTCAGTTTGTAGATTCTGCCTAATGGTCCCTTTGGGGAGTCTTCCAGCTCAGAGTTCAAGGCAGAAGGACTTACAATAAACAGTTTTGATTAGGGAGTGAGAAGAATCCCAGGCTAAGTCAGCTTTAGTAGAGGAAGAGGAAGGAAATCCAAGCAAAGGTTTACCACCCGTGGCCTCAGACATTGCCTCAGGGTCAAGTGTCCTGTGAGGAGAGGATGCGCCCTCTTCCTACCCACAGGAAGCAGAGGCTGGCATCTTGGGGTGTGTGTGGCAGCTGTGCTGTGCGTATTCATCTGCTAGACCTCTGGTCTCCCTGGGACCCCAGAGGGGCTTCTCAGTTAGCAAAGGTCTTCAGACTGGAGCATGTGTGTGCCTCCTGTCCTGCAAAACCAGCCAAGAGTTTATGGGTGTCAGTGGTACTGTTTTCTGTCTCTGTTTTTGTGGATTTTCTTATTCTTAAAATTGACCTGCCTAAGACAATGCATGGCTTCATGTTTCCCTTGATCTTCTTTATTTAGGAAGAAAGGAAGAGAGAGAAGGAGAGAGAGGAGTGGGGGAGAGAGAAAGGGAGAAAGGGACAGAAAGGAAGGAAGTTAGGGAGGGAGGAGAAAGAGAGCGAGCCTCACCCATCCAGGGCTCGCTGGGTCGCAAAGCCTATGGCCCAACAGCCCCTGTAGACCACTTAGTAACGTCACTGTCTCTAGAAGCAGGTTTCTCTAAGGAGGGTTGATGGGGCCTTTTGCAAGCCACCTGTTTCTAGTTCTTTGCTTTCAGTCAAGTAGCAGGAACTGATAAAATTGTTCCTTTCTTAATCACCACTTCTGGTGTTTTATCACAATGTCATTTGCCACACAAGGAGCTCAAGGAACTGAGTGACGTTGCAGTAACAACATGGGTCTGACTCAGCCCTTCTCAGAACTCCATCCGTAGGCTGAGCTGCAGGTCGGCGCAGATACACCCCGTCTCCTCGCCTCCCCTGCTCCGTGACCTGTGTCCTGACGGGGGAGGAAACCCCCGGGGAGGACATCGCTGTCCGGTCCCCATGAACAGCACCCTCTCACCTTCTCTTCTGCACCCCAGGGGAGCAACCTGAACACAGACTCCCTTTCCCTACATGGTCCTGGGTCAGGGTCACCGATGAGAGGGTGACACTTTGCAGGACAGAGAAGAAACCGTATGGCCTGCAACTTTGCTGAGGTTGCTGCGGACCCCAGGAGGGAGAAGGCAGTGGCTGCTGATGCCTCATCAGAAACACCATCGACTAGGAATACTCTAGAACTGCTTTAGTTTTCTGTCCACATAGGACCCTGTGAGAGTATTACACTCCCCTGACCCTATGAAGTGGCCCATAGTCGTGTGACTTGCTGTGGCAAAATGACATGACTCACCTGCAAAGAACCATTTGTGAGCCAGCACGCATCCTCCGTTCTCTTTCTTTGGGAAACTCTAAAGCACCAGGTAGCGCTGGCAGCACCCTGGACAGGCTCCCCCGGCCCGGTTCCCTCCTGTCACCTGAGTCCTCATGACTGCACAACTTCACTCTTCGCTGTTTTAGGTCCCTGAGGCTCAGGCTTGGTTAACGTTTCAGCGTGGTATAAACTGACCTGACTACATGACTCCACTTCTGTTATTGATCAATGCATTTCTGATAACATGTTGCTGTTTTATGTAGAATAATTATTCCCTAAAGCTATGGCTTTATTCATTTTTTACTTGTGTACTTAATATCATTGTCATGAAATCTCAATGTGGAATGATTTTTTAAACAATTTTGAAAAACCGAATGGACACACACAGACTGCCTATCTTTGAGAATGGGACAGGATGGTTTGATGTGGACACACGTCCTAGGTGAAGGCTGGAGCCCAGTGAGCACCCCAGCTACTACGCACTGTAGCTTGGGCCCCAGAACTTGTGCATAGTGTGAGTGGAGTTTGTACCCCTGGTCCACCTCTCTGGACCCCTCCTGTCTGCCCTGGAAGCTGGTATTCTGCCCTCCATTCCTGAGTTAAGCTTCTGGGGACTGGTGGACACCAGGAGGAGCAAATTGGAACCTATGCACAAGTTCCAGTTGCAGAGAATAACAGTCACCCTAAAGGACCTAGAAACATAAAAATGAGACTACAGGGTAAAATACCATGAAAGCCAGAAAACAGGAACGGAAGCTCCAGGAGAAAAAAGGAGCTGATATAAAATCTAACTGTGGTAAATAAGAGACCGCATATTTTTTTTTTCTAAGTGAATAATGGTGGGTATCAAATCACCCTGGTATTTAGATTCCAGTGAATACTTTGAAACGAAAAATATAACAGTTTAATTTTAAAATGTCAATAGTTATAATATACTGGAAATCCCAACCTTGGCGGCTTAGAAGGGAAAATTTTAAATGTCAGCTTCAAACTGGGCCTGGGGATAGAGTTTTGTCAAAATGATTCTGGAGCCTGGCTGTCCAACAGGATTGTCTGTGATGATGGAAATGTGCTACACGGGCGCCGTCCAATGCCCTGGTCCCCATCCTCGCGAAGTTCCTGAACCGTTGCTATGCAACCCAGAAGCTGAACTGACTTGGTCTTATTGTAACTAATTTAAATCTGGGCAGGTCCGAAGGACCCTGCTGTCGCCTTGCGCTGTGATTCTCCTAGGCAGATACAAGCAGGGTGACGGGGTGGTTGGACCAACAGGAATAAAAGAGGTCCAAGTAAAATTGCAACATTGTTTCCATTCACTGCTTTGAAAGGAGGACGAAGGATCACAGTGTCGTTGGAGGTATTTTCTGCCAATTTCAACCTCCATTAAGACAACCCTGCCCGTCTCACTAAGCGGTTGTGGGGGATGAAACGCTCCCTCTGCAGAGGAAGACGGGAGAGGAACCCGCGATGTCGTCAGAGCCTCTGCCTGAGCTTGGACTGATGGAGCCGTGCCCGGGCCCTCCTCTGCCCAGAGCCGACACGGGTGGCCTGGTGCTGGCAGGAGGGTGGCCGGGGCAGAGGCAGCACCTATTGCCCCAGCACTGTGTGGACCCTGCAGAGTGTACGGCGGCCCGGAGGGTTTGTGTTGGAGGAAGGCCCCATCCCAGAACAGCGTGAATGCCACCCAGAGGTTGCCCTGAGATGAAGGTGAAGCAGAGGCCGCCTCTCCGCGTTGCCTCTGCTGCACGGAGTCTCAGAGGACAGTGTTCGCCGCACCTGAGGTCAGAACTGGGGTCCAGTCCTCGGGAACCCCATTCCCTGAGATCTGGCTCTGGAGTTTAGAGATGTCTGTCCAGCTCCCTCGGGCAGCGCTCTCTCTCTCTCTCTCTCTCTCTCTCTCTCTCTCTCTCTCTCTCTCTCTCTCTCATCTACAGAGAAAAATGTAAACAAACCTGAAATGTCAGAAAATCTGCTCCGGTAAATATGCATCACAAGCTCTGGTTTTCTCATTTTTCGCCCTTTGTGTTCCTCCCACCAGGCTGCAGGGGGTTTGCGGTGGCTGAGTAGGCACAGGAGAGAGGCCTGCGTGCTGAGGAGTGCCTCACTCTCCCTTCTCCTCCTTTAGTTTGAGGTACCAACAGCAACACGTGAACTGTGGAGTGTGAAGCTGTCTGAAGGTCCTTTCGTCCTCCAACGACCATCTAATGGCTCTTTAGACATCAAGCCTTTGAGGTGCGACGTGTGCTCCCTGGCTAGTTAATTTTGTTTGATTTTTACAGACCGCATTGTGAGTCATTGTACACCCCTGGGGTACGACTTTTCATTTCTGTGGTTCCCTGCTGTTTTCACATGACACAGCTCTGCTCAAGGCAAACTCTGCCGGGCGCCTTGTGGTCAGGAGGTCCTGCCGGGGTGACTCTGCACCTGCACGCCCATCCTCTGTCCCTCTGCGGATCTGTTCCTCCAGAGCTCCCTCCTGCTCAGGGTGTCCTCAGACCCCACGTGTCCATCCTGGGCTGCTCGCATCTGCACACGTCCAGGTCGGGCAGGACGCAGCCGGCTCCAGGTGAATGCCGCCGGGCCGTCGAGCTCCAGTAAAGCACACGACTGAACTCCGTCCGATCAGCTTGGCTTTCCAGTTTGGAAAAGGGGCCTCTGCGATGGATTTCGCAACGCACTGCACTTCTTACTGCCATTGTTTTTACCCACATTGTTTTATCCTGAGAACTGGCAGGATATTGGTGTTTGGGAAAGAGAGAGAGACCGTAAAATAGCTGGGAAAATATGCTGCTTGGAAGGCTGGAACTTTAGGCCCCGGGGGCTGGAGAAGAGAATTATTCAGGGTGAGTGGAGGTCTGTCGGGTGGGGAGAAAGCACCAGGAAGAACACACCAGGTCTTCAATTTCCCAGAAACCTGGGCTTGGGGACGTGTGGGTCCGGCCCAGCTAGTGCTATGTCATTGAGAATTGGCAGGAAGCTGGACTCAGGTCTCACCCTGCAGTTGCACTACAATCCTTTGGTCTGAAGCTGCAGAGGGGCTGATGGGACTCCCCCAGGGACGGCCTCCAGCTCCAGCTCTCAGTAAAGAAGAGACCAAATTCCACAGGTGGCCCCATGTCCCGGGCACCTGCATAAGGGGCACCAGTGGAGGACGGTGGAACTAACTGAGCAAGGAACGAGGAGAGAGGAGGGAAGAGGGTGCCGGGGAGCATTGCAGGGCTGGGGGCAGGTCACTTGGTGTCCATGACTGAACTGGGCTACGCGTGGGGCCTCGGGCAGCCACAGGAAGCCATGGTGGTGTCCTTAGGAGCAGAGGGTTCTACAGATTTCCTTCCTGGGACAGCATCTCTGCCCCATATTCTCTCCCCATCTTTTCCTAAACTTCAGCCTGCAAGTGGCTGGACCCCCCAGTGGACCATTGCATGAAGCTCTTCTGAGGACCCCAAACCACCTGGTGGTGCCTTTCCCAAGTGCCCTTTGATTAAAATCACTTTTAGGAGAGGAAAATATTACTCAACAATTCAGTGTGTCATTGGAGACCCCAGGCCACCAGCCAGGTCAGGGGGACATTCTGGGATCAGCACCCTGACCTTGGTCCAAGGCGGCCCAAGGCCTGGGGTGCTGGTGTGAGCCCCGGACTGGGGGAGTGGGAGGTGGAGCTGGGGCTGTTTTCAGCAGCAGGGCCATGGGAGGGACGTGCCAGCACCCAGGGAGGTGTGGAAGGACAGGGGCTCCAACAGGGCCTAGCCTAGGGGACAGCAGAAATACGTCCAGTGGGTGGGGAAGGACACCGGCAGCCCAGGTGGGGGAAGATCACTGCGCAGCGACCTGGGCAGATGGGTTTCTGCTGAGATGAGGTCTGCCTTCTGGACGTGTGGAAAACGAGGGGCCGAGAGCGGCTTTCGCTCCCGTGTGGCTGCCTGTGTGCTGATGCCCGGGCTTGGGGACCCTCGTGGGTGAGGAACCTGTGGTGGGACTGTAGAAGCAACAACCAGGGTGTGCGAGGTGGAGGGGCTGCAGTGACTCTCTCCTGGTCTGTGTGGGGTGGAGGAGGGCGAGGGCCCATGGGTTGCTGGGCCTTGGAGAGCCGACTCCACGTGTCCCCTCCCAACCTCACTGGGCTGCTGTGGGAGACGGATGACCCATGGAAACTGGCCGGAGCTGCCTAGGCGCCTACTGACGACCCCACCCCAGCTGTGAGGCACTCCCCCATCCCCCGCCCCGGGGACAGCAACGCCCCGGGGGAAAGGTTTCCAGTTGTCTAGCGAGTCCTGGTTTCTCCTTATGGGAGCAAGAGGACTGCCACGTGGAAGCCGGAGCTGACAGAGGAGGGACACGGGGAAGGGGCAGCAGCCGGCAGCAGACCACTGGGGGAACGTGGTGGTCCAGGGTTGGTTCCCAGACCAGAGACAGGCTGCAGGAGCAGAATGGAGAGCCCAGAAGCAAGGACGGCAGTGGTGACGGTGACCGATGGGGGGTGCACTGGGGCCACCAGCAGTGACCCAGACCAAGGGGATCCTGAGACACTCACGGGGGAAGGGACCCACCCTGAGAGGCTGCCGTGGTGGGGCCACTAAGGTGGGGGCGTGGACCCTGCAAGCAGGGGTGTCCCACAGCTTCACTGTGCCCCGAGGCGCAGACTCAGAGCTGCGTGTGGCCCTTGTGGGATCTGGACTGTGGGTGACCTTGATGCCAGAGGTGAGGCTTGTGTGTGGGAGTAGCTGATCTCTAAGAGGGCTGACGGAGGTCGCAGGCAGAAAGAGGGTGGCGCGGAGACCTCACAGGGATCGAGTGTGTGTAGACAGCTGGATAAGTAGCTTATACGTATGTACGCATAGGTAAGTGAAGCCTATCGGTGGAGGATCACTATAAGTCTAGATGGACGATGGGCAGATAGATGGACGGATGATAGCGGATGGATAGATACGTGAATGGAGGGATGGATGGGTGGATATCCGCCCAGAGAGTTAAGATGTTGCTTCCTTCTCGGGACGTTGGAGTCACAATGTTTCAAATCTTGATGTTGGAGCACAATGTTTCCTACCGACTTGTGTGTAAAAGTTCACACTGCAGTTGTGCAGGCAGGACGCAGCTGTGTTTCTTCCTCGACAATGTTACTGTCGGCCTCAGCAGAGCTGCTCTCCCAGTGCCCTAGGAAGGAGTTTAGAGGAGACGAACTTGGCAGCCTTCCTCTGAGGGCGTCCCAGCCTCCCGAGGACTGCCATCCCCGCTGTGCATGTGCACATTCTCCGTGACTCATTCTTCAACCCGCGTGGCAGGGTGTGAGTCCTGTCTTTCCCGTCTTGGGGTGATAGTCCCTCTATTGGAGCCAGTGGCCCTGACTCAAGAGCCACTTAGGCCCTTTGTTAATTCCCAGAGCAAACACAGGAGTCCTTCTGGGGACAGGCAGGTGGTCAAGTGGACAGAATTAGACCAGAGCGTGTGCAAAAAAGGTAACTGTGTTTGGAGATGGCTAGAGGACAGGGGACTGGGGCAAAGTGACGAACTCGGGGACCGTTGAGAGGGGGTGGTGCCGCTGGTGGGTGCTGTAAGCGAGGCAAGCCCAGAACCATCGTACTACGCTAAAAAAAAAAGTTGATTTTTAAGTATTTGTTTGAATTGTCAAAATGGAAATGGAATGAAATCATGTCAGGAAACAACACTTGTAGTCCAGGTGACCTACGAGCCCACCATGAGGGTGGATGTACCTTCTGAACCGAATCACCCCCTGCTCAGCACGCTGTGGCTGGTGCTGACCGCCATGGGGTGCCCCATGCTGCATGCCCTTTGGTTGGCAGGCCCTGTGGGCCCAGGCTGGGCAGAGCCACAGAGTGGGCAGAAGCCTGGGCTCAGTGACGCTGGACCTCGGCAGCAAGGCTCAGTGTGCAGGTCCACGGCAGCCCGAGGCCTCCGAAGGCCACCCCCAAACATGCCTGCCCGTGTGCTGCCGTGCACAGGACCTCTGTGGGGCCAGCGGCACACTGGCAGCCAGCTGCCCTCCACGGCAGGGCTTCCTCACCCTCTGGTGGCCTCGGACTCCTCACGCAGTGGCTCCAAGCTCCCACGGCAAATGCTGCAAGAGGGGCATGGAGGCTGATGCGGTCACCTCCTGGCTGCTGGGGTTCAGAGCAGCACGTCCACCCTGGCCACAAGCCTTCCCCTTCCTGATGGGAGAAGAGCCCAAGGAGGTGGGTCCTGCTGCGGTCAGCTTTGCACCCTGTCCGTGGAGCAGCGCGCCTGGGTGACGCCCACATGGTGCCCGGGAAGCCGGGTGGGGACCTGAGTCAATCAGTTAAAATCTGCGAGTGTCCCCTCTTATTTACCCACACGTCTGGCCTCACCTGCTGGGTTCCCTGTCACCTACCACCCGCTCTGCACTCTGCTCTCAGCTGGCGTCGTTACTGCAGACCGGTAGTGGCTGCGAGATGGTCACTTCAGGGTCCTGGAAAGCGGAGCAGCTGGCTGCCGAGGAGCAGCACCCGCAGCACGCGGGCCGCCGGGTGCCCTGGCACTGGCCACGGGGCTGTGTGGGAGTGGGCTGCCCAGCCGGTGGTGCCCGGGTGTCAGGCGGGAGTCTGGGACTCTGCGGGAGTGAGCGTGTCAGAGGGCGGTGGAGAGAGGGTGGAGCAGGCCCTCCTGGACGGAGCCACTCCACGAGTGCAGGCAGGGTGGGCCTTCTCCCCGGGGGCTCCCCAACCTGCCCCAGCAGTGGCTTCGAGGAAAAAATATCCGAGTGGGATCCCAATTCATTCGTCAAAATAAGCTGTCTTCTCTGCTCTGTTTTTTTTTTGTTTTCTCGTCTAGTGCTGAAAAGTCTGAACATTTGCCTCTTTTCTGCTTAAAAGGTCCCGGCGCGCGGGGTCCGCCATCTCCCATAACCAGCCTGGGTTACGTGCGCGGGTCCTCATCCAGCTTGTGGTTATGTGCTTGTGCCCCACTTGGAAAAGGGCAGGGAAGGTCGTCCCTCAGAGACACCAGAGAGCAGGTCGTGCTGCGGGAACAAGCCACCCGGGAGCTCGGCGCCCTGAGGCTTTTGCTGCCTTTGTTGGTCCCCAGCCAGGATCCAGGCACATGAAGTGGCCACCTTCCAGAACACTCGGTCAGCACCTGGGGTGGAGACCTCAGAGCCGCCCCAGGTCTCCACGCCTCTGCAGGTGTGGTGCGCTCCCGCCAGCTCAGGTTTCACGTGACCCTTCCCCACATCAAAGCGGGAGGGATGCAGGTCCGGCCCTGTGTCTGCAGGAGGCGGTGAGGGGAGCCCAGTGCTGCCACGGTCAGGACCATGCCCAGTCCATCCAAGGCCTCGTTCTCAGTGAGCCTGACAAGTTCACTCAGTGGGTACAAGGAAGCGCCCAGTGCTGTGACCTTCTTTCTAATCTTGATTTTCATTTGCAAAACGAGGCAGGTGGTCATTTGCAGAAATAAAGTGTTTTCCGAGCTTCTGCGTGAGCGATGCTCCTCCTGGCCCTGGGCATCCCTTCACCCACGGTGCCAGATGGTGGGGTTGACATCCACACCCCAAAGCCAGTGTGGGCACATCGGCATGAGGATGACCTAGATGTCTCTGTGTACCAAGTCCCCATGAAAGTTTGCCCAGAGCTCCACAGGGACAGGAAAATGGTCCCACAACATAGTGCGTGAGAGCAGAGCTCTTAGCTGTGTGATCTTGAGCAGGTTAATCACCTTCTCTGTGCCTCAGAGAAATTAATCTATAACATAGGGGGAAAACTTCATCCCATAGCAGTTTTTGCAGAATGACACCAGTTTTCAGACAAGACCCCTTTATGTGGTGTAATGATTTTTCACTCCCCACACACACACACTGTTGGAAGTGGTATTTCAGCGTCAGTCTCAAGTTGACTGGTTCACCAACTTACTTGTCTGCCTCTTTCTAGTTGGAGAGTATCATATAGATTTCCACGTTTGGGTGGAAATCGCATGGACTGCAGGCTGCACACGGCACACAGTCACCCCTGGACGTGACCTTGCTATGGGCGGAGCTGTGCCCCGCCATGTTCTTGTCCTTGTCCCTGTGAACCTGGCCTTATTTGCAGATTGACTTAAGATGAAGTCCCACTGGATTACTGTGGGCCCTAAACCCAGTGATCATGTCTCCATAAAAGCCTCGTGAAGATGGATATGCTGGGGGGACGGCCCTGGGAGGACAGAGGGAGGAGCCGAGGCTGTCTCTGGTTGAGGGCCGCCTCGGGTTGCTGGTGACCTCTGGAAGCAGTGAAGGGTTCTGCTGTGTGGTCCTGCCAGAAACCTTGCTTTTGTGCTTCTGGCCTCAGAACTGTGAGACAACAACTTTCTGATGCTTTAAGCGACCCAGTTGGTGGCCATTCATTTCCGGGGCCAGGAAACTCACATAGCCCCATATGTTCTTATTAGCATACCAGTGTGCTGCAGGAAGATGAGGGCTCTGAGCTGCTTGCAGAGTTGTCTTCCACAAGCTTCAGATTCTCCTTCCATACACCTACCCTGTCCACAGCCTGGCCAGGGGTCCCTCTCTGCTCCCTGTGAGCTGATGGGGCTAAACTCTTGCATTTGCATGCTCTGAAAATGGATGCGAGCTTGAAGCTTCTAGGGAGTCGCCTATTTGGACTGGAAATCATGATAATTTTTCCCATTAAAATTAATAATATTTCAGTGAACATATTTATTTAAATATATGTATATATTTAAAAGCATTTCATTTAGCAGCAGGGTTTCAGGAATTAATTAAGGTTGTTACTTGCCTCATCTGAGAAAGCATAAGTAGGTGTTTGAGAAGTTTTTTTGGCACATTGTAAGGGTTTGCTAAATAAAATAAATAAGCTTGTGGTTTACAATGGCAGGACTGAGCAGCTGGGCATGGGAGAGGTCAGGCCAACGAGAGTCCTCACCAGAGTCTGGGGATCCTGTGGTACTAATGACCCCCAGTTATCCCAGCTGCAGGCTGCACAGGGGGATCCAGCAGAGCACCCGTCGCACCCACATGAGTCAGGGCTCTAGAGGAGCAGGATCAACAGGAAGTATGAGTATAAAAGGGGATTTATTAGATTGGCTTCCACGACCAGAAGCTGGAGAGTCCACAATGGCCGTCTGCAGCTGGAGAGCTGGAAGAACCACTGTGCCGTCCAAGAGGCAGAAGCCCCAGAACAAGAAGGACCAACAGTGCCACCCTAGTCCTAGACCAAGGCTTCAGGAAACTCCCTGGAGCATCCCTGGAGAGTCTGCTTTGGGAGAGTGAAGAAGCGAGAGTCCAATGTCCTCAGACGATGGAAGCAGCCATCAAGAACCCGTCCAAGAAGAGCCGATCTGCATCTGCATCTGCTTCCCTGTTCTTCCAGCTTTATTCCATCCAAGCCCCATCCTATTGGGAGGAGCTGCCCACTCTTGGAGGGGCTCCCCTTCAGTTCCCTATCCCACATGCCAATCATTCCTAGACACGCCCTCACAGACACACGCAGAGACCTGTCAATCACCTGCACCTCTCAGTCCAGTCAAGGTGGTGATTCAGATTCGCCATTGCAGCACCTCAGTGGTATGTAGGAGCCACCAGCTCAGACAGCTGATGCCCAGCAGTGACAGACCCCCGGGCTGGGCAGCTCCCGCTTCTGCTGCTCCTGGTCAGGTGGCCACGTCCCTGCTCATGCTCCTGATCCTCCTGCTGGGGAGAAGCAGAGGCAGTGCTCTCAGGTTGTCACCAGAGCAGTCGCCCCAAGTGCTTGGCCCAGGATGGCACAACCCACCTGTGCTCGTGGTCAGCGTTGTTCCCACCTCACTGTGAAACAGGAGCTGTGAGAGAGGAAGAAGCAAGGAAGCCACCTTGCCCTGCACATCATGACCAAGCTGCTGGGACAGAGAGTGGTCCACCTCCTGGAAGCAGATGGTGGTGACGAGGGGCGGAACGCAGGAAGCAGGGTGGTACCAGTTGGTGGGTGTAGCTTCGGTTATGCAGGCAGAAGACCCGCAGCTCCGGGGCACAGCACGTGTGTGTGTGTGCGTGTGTGGCTGACGCTATTGCATTGTGTGCCTCAGAATCTGTCACCTGTTAGATCTCACACCAAGCGTCTGTCTGTCTTGTGCTGCCATCTCTGCACACCTGGGCCTGGTGATGGGTGGGAAGTAGACTCCTTTCCTACAGCTCTGGAGCCAGATGCCCGAGGGCCAGGGCTGCAGCCTCCCACAGAGGCAGTCAGGAGGGCAGGAGCCCAGGCCTGGGCAGCAGAAGAGGGCTGGACACGTCCCTTGGTGGGGAGGCCGCTGCCAGACAATAGCACCAAGCCGTTCCTGAGCACAGAGCCCTCCTGGCCCCACCACCTCCTGAAGGTGCCGTTCGATGATGCCACATCCGGGGTTGAGTTTCTAACACGGGAACTTTGGGGGACCTCAAACTCTAGAGTGTTCTTACCATGATAAAACAAGAAAATAAGAATAAAAACTTAAAAATGATGCAAAATGATGGCAATAAAAATTGCAAAGAAAGGCCAGTGGGGAACGAGATCCTTCACCTAACATACATGGTAGGCATGCGTCTGGCTTGCTTCAGGCATGGTTGGATCAGGGCTCAATGCCACTGGTCTTGATTCCTAGCTCTTTCCACAGGGTCACTTTGAGAGCTTTTTCTTTGTGGTGAAATCCTCAGATCTCACACCCCTCGAGGCTCCCCTGGGGTTAAGGATGAGGAAGATGATGGGGTAGGGGCTCGAGGGAATTCCTGAGCTTCATCAGTGTGGTTAAATCCCATCACTGTGACCAGAAGGAGAAGCTCCTCGTCTGAGGTCATCCTTGCTGGACACCTGTCACCGAGGCAGTGGAGTACCATCAAGGCAGACCACGGGTCCACAAAGCTACAGTGTCATAAAGGACGCTGCGTGAGGCCGCAGGGTCCGCTTCTGACTCGGGAGTCCCTGGGCCCCCACACTTCTCCTGCTACCTCCCAGGGAGCACAGAGCTGGGGCCACCACCCACAATTGACCCGTGTGCTACAATAAAAAATATTCCAGGGGGTGCTGTCTGAATCTGGAGGCACATTTTCATGCCCCCTGTGTGCACTATTTATGTTTCTTCTTTTCTTTATTCTCTTTTTCTTCAAACTGAAAGCCTGCCTTTGAAAATGTGCACACAGAAGTGATTCTTGTTGAAATATGAGGCATCAAGACAACGCTGGAAAAAAGCAAATAGTCCTAGCAGATGTTAAAGTATGTCAAAAGCTATGGGGTTTAAAATGTTTGGGTACTGGTGCAAAAGAAGGCAGACAGATCAATAAAGGCAGGAGCAGAGGCCAAAGGCAAGCTGGAAACATACACATTTATTATGTGTTAACGGTAGCATTTAAACCGACGAGTAGAATGGGTGAATCATTTAGTAAATGGTCGGATAAGAACCATACAGGGGAATAAGGTTGGATCTCTGTCCACTTCTCAGACTACAATGAATCCCAGAAGATTCCAGGGGCTGACTTCCGTAAACATCAACTCCATAATAAACAATGAAAGCTGGACCAACAGAGCAACTGAGGAACGGGCAGAGGATGTAATGAGCATTTAAGAAAAAAGGAGATCAAATATAAGTACACGGAAGAATGTTCACCACCACCCACGCCTGATAAAATACGAGACCTGAAGAGATCAGCAAGGCAAGAAAAGCCCCTCAAAGGCGCCATCTGCGAATGTGCAAATGGGCAGCCTCTCCCTGAAATGCCATTTGGAAGTTCTGTAGCAACGGAACATAGGCATGGAGATGCCCCGACCTAAAATGCCTGTGGGCTGTGCCCTACATAGACACTAACACCTTTGCAATACATGTGCATTTCATTTGTACACCATGTATGTACCATATGCACATGTAACACATGTGCACTGTATGTGTGCACTATATGTACTAGACACACATAATGCATGTGCATTGTCTGTGTGTGCTATATACCATACACACATATAACACATGTTCATTGCATGTATGCACTATATATGCTATACACGTATGCAATATGTGTACATTGTATGTGTACATTATATATTATACACATATATAATACATTGTATGTGTGCACTATATATACTAGACACACGTAATGCATGTGCATTGTGTGTGCTATATACCATACTCACATATAGCACAAGTTCATTGTGTGCACTATATATGCTATAAACATATGCAATACATGTACATTGTATGTGTGCACTGTATATACAATACACATATGTCCAATAACACATGTTCATTTTATGTGTGCACTATATGCTATACACAAATGCAATACATTTTATGTGTGCACTATATATACCATACATATATGTAATACATGTGCATTATATGTGTTCACTATATATCCTATTCACATATGTAATAAATATACATTTTGTGCACTATATATATCATATGCATATGTAACACATGTACATTGTGTGCACTATATATCATACACATATGTAATACATTGTGTGCACTATGTATACTATACATGTGTATAATATAATACAGTACATTGTGTGTACTATATATGTCACACATATATGTAATACATGTGCATTGTATGTGTGCACTATATGCCATACACATATGTAACACATGTTCATTGCAGGTGTGCACCACATATACTGTACACTCATGTGACACATGTGCATTGTCCTCCACAGACGGGGCTTCTGCTGGCTCGTGGGGTGGGATCGCTCTCTCCAAAGCCTCCTCAGCAGCCATGTTCCTCAGGTTGACATGGTCCCAGCTGGAGAGCAGTCCCCATGGCCCCATTTCTCCTAGTCCTGTGTCTCTGCTGAGCCAGAGCCTGCAAGGAAACTGCCCTTTTGGACCCTTCTGGTTTGAAAATGGCAGAGCCGTTGTTATTGTTTGGATACGAGGTGTCCCCCCAAATCCCTGTGTTAATGCAGTAAGGTTCAGAGGTGAAGCGGTTGGATTATGAGATCTGTACCCTCATCAGTGGATTAGTCCATTTGATGGATTAGTAATTCGTATGGCCTGAGGGGTAACGGGAGGCAGGTGGGGCAAGGCTGAGGAAGAAGGTCCCTGAGGCATGGCTTTGGGGATTATATTTTGCCCCTGGACCTTCTCTCTCTCTCTCTGCTTCCAGCTGCCATGACCTGAGCTTCCTTTCTGCACCAGGCCCTTCCACCATGATGCTCTGACTCACCTTGGGCCCAGAGCAATGGGGTTGGAAGACCATGGACTGGACCTCCGAAATCGTGAGCCCAAAGTAGACTTCTCCTCCTCTTAGTTTTTTTTGGCCAGGGAATTTGGTCACAGCGATGCAGAACTGACTAGCAGCCACCAGACACCTTGATCCCTGAGAGACTGAGTGGAATAGAGCCTCACACTGACCTAAAACCCCAGCAGTGCATTTCCACAGGGAAAGAGATGCCACTCCTTGTTGCTGAAGTGACCAAATCTCAGGAGCACACTGTCACAGCAGCTTAGACCACGCTTATCATACAGTGGCTAACGGAAGTAATCACGTCTGACTCACATAAAGAAGGAGGGAGGCTGGAAAGTATCTCACAGGTTACAGGACAGTGGAAGAGCCAGGTTCAGAAACACTTGCATGTGTCACTTCTAGGGGACCAGAGAAGGGGAGGGAGAGGGGACCATAGAGGCCTCACGGGCCACAGGGTCGGCTGGCTTGGGTCACCTGTCCACCTCTTGTCCAGGGTGGAGACGTGAAGCTCTGCACTGGCAATTCCATCCTCAGGATGCAGGTTAACTGAGGGCAGAACATGTAACAAGATGTGGGGACCTGGAATGGGGAGGTGGGACAGGGAGGGGCAAAAGTATCAATCGGCAATGGTTCTGCATCCAGGCTACTAGCTGTTCCCGGCTGTGTCAATTATGTGCCTGGATGCTTGGAATAGTGTGTGTATGTTGTGGAGACACTATGTACATAATATCAGTATTATACTTAATACCTGTGCATGTGCACTCATGCAGAGTCTGCACACTTAGCTCCATTGTGTTTTAAACACAACGTACCCGTAGCCCAAGCAGGGTGTGCCTAGTAATCCACGCTGCGTGTGCGAGCTTTGGGGAAAATGATGGCCTTCCCCCGTCGCCATGGTAGATATATTATTAAGTATAAATCTACAGCAGAGCGTCTTCAGAAATCAAGTACTCTGTTTATCTCTGTGTAATGAGGCTGTCAATGTAACCTGTATTTATTGAACCACAAGTAGGTTATAAAACTTGCATTAATGACTGTAAGTAACTCAGTTGTCATAAACAAAGAAGAAATTAGCATTTGGTTCAGACCCAGTGGAGCCAGCCTGCCCACGTCCTAAGAACTGCTGTAGTCTTCCAAACACTGCCCCATACCGCCCTGAGATGAGCGTCCTACATCATTAACACCAGCAGCCGTGCTGGGCGAACACCGTCCGCCGTCCCCAAGGAGTAACTGCCAGCTGCTGGCAAATGCTCATACTCGACACCCACCGGAGGCACCCTCTCCAGCAAGCTGCCTTCACCGGTCACCTAAAACACACCCTGGCAACATGCCTTCTCCTGGGAAGAGACCCCGTGCTCATGAACAGCAATTCCCAGCATCCTGCACTAAATCTCAGAAAGCATTTGCTCTTAGAGACGCTGCCCTGCGGGAGAAGCTCCAGGTAGCTACGTTACAGCAATGGCAGCAAGTGTCCCGCCGGGGTTGCACAAGAAACCTGTCCCTTCTCAAGAACTTGAAAACCTTTCCCTGGGGAAACTTCATCCTAACTCCAAATGACCTACCGTAGAAATAAATTTAAGAAAACCATAAGCCCATTATATGTCAGGAAAGTCCCATGCACTGATACCTTCTGTGTAATAAAATGATTGCCAAAGTCTGGCTGATGACCCATTTGTTTCAAGCAAATGTGACTCAGTAAAATTCCAGTGCACAGCAATAGTCATCCATTAGAATTCGTCTTAAGATAATAGTCACTGTCCACAGTGAAGAGAACAGTGAACACTGTTTTTTGTTTCTTTTTAACCAGCGCGTCTTGGTCGCCCACAGTATAACTGAGCTCCTGCAAAGCAGGCATTGTGACCCGGGACTGGAAAGTGTCACCTGAGTACCGGGAGGCCTGTGCAGGCCGTTCCCAGCTCACCAACGGCTGCGCTCAGAGCGTGCGCCCGCCCGTCATTACCTCAAGCACACAACATGCAAATAGAGCTGGCACCAAGCTCGCTTTCTAAACTGCTCTCTCTGGCGCTTCGAGCCGCCCATCGAAGCCATTCCTCCTGTCTGCACAGACGAGTCGAGTGAGGGCATGTGCTCGGGCCCCAGCATCGCCCCAAGTTCAACACGTGGTTAGAACTCACAGTACTCAGCAGGTTTCACTCGCTGCTAAGACTGATGACCACGCGGGGACACAAAGCACAATCCGCAGAGGGAAAAGTCACAGAGCTGAGGGCAGGGGAGGCGTGCTGCCCGCACCCAGCACCCTCTCCAGGGCAGCCCCAGGACACCCCAGCCCACAGTGTCAACGCCTAAGTCCACTCGGGAAGCTCACCCGAGCCTGGAGTCAGGCCCCACTGGGGACCGACGGCCTGCACGCTCTCTGCCTGGGATGCAGACCCCACAGGGCAGGTCAGCACTGGCTCCACTGTCCACATACCTAAGCCCAGAGCTTCCACCCTTACCGACGAGGACCGGCGGGACTTTCTGAACCCCAGTCCCCAGAGGCCAGCCCTGGCTCAGGCCTGCTGCAGGAGGACTCTCCTGAGAGTGTCCTGAATTGGGGGCAGGGGTGCCTCCTTTATTCTGCAAGCCCCCGTCCCGGGAGTGTCACCTTCTCCCACCTTCCCCCAGGAGCAGGGGCCTCACTTGCCTCCTCTGATGGTCACAGCGAAGGCTCAAGGTGCATGCTCTGCAGCCTGGAGACCCGGGGCGTGGGGTCAGTCCACCCTGTGCTGCCTCCTGCCCAGGCACATCAGTGGCCAGGCTTCCAAATGCTTTGTGGTTTCCACAAAGGACAAGAAAGAGAGGAAGGCAGGGACCAGACTCCTTCAGACTCGCGGGCCAGCTCACAAATGCAGCAGTGCGGGTGACTGAGGAGCCCTTCCCGCACACTCACGTTCCACACCTGCTTCCAATTGAGGTTTCTTAGGGAAGACTAGGAGCACTTGAGGCCACCAGCTCTGGGCTCCCTTCTCCCTCCTCAGCTTCCCTGCAGAGAGCAGAGTCCCTGTGCCTTGGAGGAACACCTGTGGGCTCATCGCCTACCCCTCCCTGGCCGGAGGGGGAGATGGCTAATGCGTGCTGTGAGGCCCTGGTAGAGTCTGCTCTTGTCCAAGGCTGCATAGATCACACGGCCAAGGCTGAGTAGCGGGTGGTGTGAGTGGAGTGGAACCGCCTGGTCCTGCAGCGGCCAGCTCACTGTGAGGCCAGTGGAGCCCTGGGGGGCCTGCAGGTCAGATCTGTGCCCTGCTGTGAGCAGAGGGGACCCCAGGTTGACCACAGAGGGCATTTGTGAGAAGGAAGCAAGATGAGGTCCTGGTGGACTTGGAAGCACGTCCAGGTGTGCGGTCAGCCCTCCAGAACTAGGAGTGAGATGACGTGGGGGACACGGGGATCGGGCACGCGAGGGCAGCGGCGATGGGATGTAGAAAGAGCAGAACCCGAGAAGCCAGGCAGACCCGTGCAGACAGGATGGGTGCCCGCAGGTGCCCGGGCCACCCCGTTCCCTCCTGTCTCAGTGCCCGCGTCCTCGCGGTGAACCTGGAGCACCGCTGGGGAAGTCAGAGAAGGGAGGGAGCGTTCCTTCCTCACTCGCTGGCTCACGGGGCCTCCCGAGGAGGATGCGTCCTCATTAGAACCTGCACTTTTGCATTTTTTAGCTCATTTCCTTTTTCAGTTTAGTTTTCCCAGCGTAAAGGTTTTCAGGCAGGCACGTGTGTGTCTGTGAGCTAGCATGGTGTTTTGATTAAAGGAGTAAACCAGCAGGAAGCTACTGTTTCCTTACGTCTCCGGTTTGCTCCAGGCCAGTGTCCGACCACGGCTCCTTATTAAAGTTAGGGATGCCTGGGAAGCACTTGGGGGCGGGAGCCGGGCCATTCTCACTGAACTGCCCCTGTGCTGCCTTCAAGGCAGCAGCCTCAGCCAGCTCGCCCCTCCCGCCAGCAGCAGGCCCGGGACCCCCGAGCCGTCTCAGACATGCACCTCCTGTCTCCCACAGGGCCAAGGTGAAGAAGGGCGTGCACATCGTGGGCGTGCGCGCCAGCAGCCCCTCCATCTGGGATGTCCAGCAGCGCACGGAGTACGCTGGGAGGTACGCGCCCGCCGTCGTCAGCTGTCAGAAGAAGGCTGCCGGCTCAGAAGACAGGTGAGTCCCGGGCCTCAAAGCCCGCTCAGCACCTGTGGCAGCGATGGCCGCCTTTCTCCAGATTTGCCGGCTGCCGTCTGGACCGTGGCCGTGTTTGGTGGGTGTCCTGGGTGCCTGCGGCAGGATGGGCAGATTCCTTACCCTGGAGACGTGGGCGCTTATTCACAGTGGCCCTGACAAACCCCAGCACAGCTCGGGCACCTGCGAGGACTCTCCCTACAGGTGGAAGGACCCACCCCAGATGCTACACTTCCCCGTGACCTCCTGCTAGCCCGTGTCACTCGGCGAGCCGAGAGTCTGGGTGTCTGGTAACGTGGCCCGTTTTATAAGTGTCAAAGGCCGCGGCGCAGTCCTCTCTGCGCAGGGGGACCCCCCCACCCCGCGGTGCAGGATTGAACCTGTGAGCGACCGTGTTTGTGAGCAGGCGTTTCTGAGGAAAGGGGAACTATCAGCTGTGGAATCAGGGAACTGTGAGTGGCTCTGGGGGGAAATGAAAACCTGAATCTGTCTCGGATGCCCACCAAATTAGAAACAGTTCCCAGCTGGGCAGAGAGAGACGCGGAGACTCGGTGGTTTCTGATTTATTCCGCTTTCCCAGAACCTCACTGTGGCTCTGGAACATTCCTAGTCTGGTCACATTTTTGTCACTTTTAGATTTCTTTTTGCTCTTTATATTGCTGAAAATGTGAACAATAATAAAAGGACGGATCTGCTTATGGAACCCATTATTTCTGGAATGAAGTTTTAAACTTCATAGCTCCATGTTTGGAAAATATATTCATTTTCCATTATTTATTATAATACGGAGGTAATGAATCTCGGTTGATGGTTATTACTATTTTTTCCTTGATTCATTGCTGAGGAGTGTGTGAACCCAGGTTGGGGAGATTTGAACTGAATTCCCTTCCGTGCCTTTTGCTCCATGTTGGAGCTGAGAATCTGGGTCCTCTGCAGCCCTTGCTTGTGCCCTCTTATATTTGAAGATTTCTTTCTTCCCCCTGAAGATTCGCTTGTTGAGCCAATGGGAAGAGAAAGAGGCAGTCTGTGTTTGAGTTTTTTGTTCTGCCCCGGGTTGCCACAGGGATGAATTTGGTGACCCCACACATGTGCCTGTGCTGGTGCCAGCAGGGGGCTGAGGGGCCTGGGGTGCTCTCTCTACAGAAGGCCTCCTTTGTATCATGTAGCTGCAGAAAGTGGGAGAGGTGGACAGATGGACGGATGGATGGAAAAATGGATGGATGTATAGATGGATGATGGATGGGTGGATGATGGATGTATAGATGGATGATGGACGGGTGGATGATGAATGGATGAATGATGGACAGGTGGATGATGGATGGGTGGATGGATGGATAACAGATGGATGAATAATTTTGTTCTTTACCAGAAGAGGAGGGGGTAAGTTTTGGGGAAAGGGTTTCAACCAGTGCTCTTTTATTTTTATTTTCTCTCATGATTTCTTTTTTTGCCATTTACTGTCTTGAGTGATTCGCATTAGCGTTTGTGATGTTGTCAGCGAATTGCAAAAGGACTTTCTGATTCAAATTGAGTTCGTCTTGGGCACAGAGGGAAGAATGGACCTCTCCAAGGGCTACTGCTTCCGTGGATGGACAAGCCTCTTTTCTGGGCACCTCCAGATCTCATACCCCCAGAGAGTCTCTAGACACACGTTTGCCACTGGCTCTTCTTTAATCCGAGTCAGTGTCTCTTCTAAGAGTCAGGGTCCTGACGGGATGCCCAGGGGCCACCAGAAGGCCTGTTGTCCTCCCACCACCCACCTGGGGAACCTTCCTCATCCCTCTCAATTTCCAATGTCGGGATTGGAAACTTGCTTTCAGAGTAGAACATAGAAAAAGTGCGATTGTACGTGTAGCGCATTGTGTGTGTGTATGCTCATAGAAGATGCTGCATGTGCACACGGACGTGTGTGAGAGACGGTCCGTAAGCCTAAGTGCTCCCACATGCACATGGTGTATGTGACGTGTAAGTTAAGACACATGTGCTGGGAGGTCACTGCACGACAGCCAGGCAGGCAGGCAGGCACTGCTTGCTGAGGGAAGTCCAAGGTGGTGGCCCTTTGGGTCTAGGAGTCCAGGCTGGTTTGCAACCGGGTCCCAAGCCTTCTGGCACGTCAGGCGCACACAGGGCTGTTCAAATGTTTGTTGAAGGAATGTTTGTGGAAGGAGCCTGGGTCCCTGCTAGTGGATGTAGTGAGATAAAATCTGCATGCACCCTCTCTGAATGACCTCTGACCTACCTGTTTGAAACAGGAAGTGCCTAGCAGTGCATTGAGACTCCTTCCAGGGACACAGAGACGGGCATGACCGTGAGCAGGGGATGTCCCAAGAGGGCTGCACACAGATGGCAGCTCCTGAGGAGCTGGGGAAGCGGGGGAAGGCTAGAGGTTAGCGACTGAGTGCAGGGAACCGTTGGGCTCTTGAGGACTTCCCTGTGTGCGCACGTTACCTATTTCATAAGAGGTACACAGCGGAATAGAGACTTTAGAACACATTTACTCATATGTTCAACTGTTATCCTCGCTTGAAACTCATTTTACTTCAGCTATGGATAATTCCATGAAGGGAAGCCAGCCACAGGGTGGCCAGGAGTGAAGGGCGGGCGAGAGACCCACAGGACAACTAGGAAGCGTGTCGTCCAGGGGACCGTTGTCCTGGGGCTGCTTTGCTTCCTAGGTCCTTTAACCGTCCTGCATGCTGTGCTGTTATTCTTAGTGGCCGCGTGGTCACCGGGATGCGCAGGAGGCTCTGTATTGACGATAATCTACCGCGGATCAGGAAGTCGCATTAATGAAGTTAAGTCCCTGTGACGGGTGTAATTTTGTGGATTAAGGAGATGCTTCGGTGGGGGCGACGAGCTCAGCCGGAGTGAGTGCAGATCTCTCATCTGCCCTGACACGCATCTTCCTTGTCTGAAGGGTCGGGTTGCGGAGCGTCTCCTCCCGACTAGGCTGACGTGAATGTGATCGCGGCTCTCGGATCTCTTTTGACAAAGCAGCACCAGCTCCGTCTGCAACAGACAATAATCACACTCTGTCCCTCGAGTTCCATCCCGCGTTTCTGAGTCTGGCTCACCTTGGCCCTGCTTCCGCTCAGGTAAATAGGTGGCAAGAGGCGCCCTGTGCTTTGCATTCTCCCGACACCAGTATCGCCCAGGTTCACCACGGGAGATCCTGGGTGACGTCAGGTGGCGCGCAGACCTGGGAAGGGGCAGAAGCTGATGCTCTCCATCCCCAGCAAGGCTGCGGGTGGATGACATCCGTCCCCTCCAGGCACCATGTGTCTTGAAAGCCTCAGTCCCTTGCAAATGTCTTTCATCTCTTTCTCGGAATCGTCATCTGCTTATTCCATGCAGTACCGACTTTCTGCTTCCCATAGGTAATGAATGGGCTTCATTTTAAAGCAAATACATTTTAAGGAATAGCATGAGCTATCATAAATAAAGAGTAATTGATATTTAATTGGTATTTCAGATCCAACCAGATACAATTGAAATCTTAAATATATAAATATGGGATGACTACCACTTGCTAAACAAGCCTCAAACTACATTCCTTAGGATTAGGATTTTTTTTTTAAACCAAATAAGAATGGCATCAATAGGATAGAAATTTCTCTCTCACATAAAAGAAGGCATGGACCAGACTGGCCAGGGCTGCTAAAGCAGCTCCTCTGTACTGTTAAGGTCCCAGGCACCTGTCACGCTAACTCACGGCTGGCGGCCTCATAGATAAGATGGCTGTGGGGGTGCCAGTCATTGCATCTGCATTGCAGGTCAAAGAAGAGTGACAGGAAAGGTCTTTGTGGGGACAACTCTACTTAAACAACTTCTCTGCTGATCCCCGTTTTCTCTCTTGCTTCTCGTTGGTCAGAACGTGACCACATTTCTACACCAGACTTCAAAGGGGTTTGGGAAACCACTTGTGCAGGCAGCGTGCCTGATTCAGAACCATCATCCCACCCGCAGAAGGAAGAGCCGACGGGGTGTGTGGGGAAGCCACCGACCTCTGTTTCAGCAATTGGTAGAGAGGAAATGCTGCGGAGTTCCAGTGGGAAGATGAGGAGGGTTGGTGGTACCTCAGGATGGCCTCCTGCTCCCAGGTTCCCATGGAAACCGCATCAGCACGCCCTGGAATGGCAGAGCAATGTTGGCCAAGGTGCAGACTGCAGGACGCGAGGCCCGTCTCCGCTGGGCCTCTGTGATAAAGACAGGGCCAGGATCGCCGGCGGGGACCTGGGCACAGGATCAGGAACAGCGCCTAACACGGGCAGTGGGAGGGGCTGCTGGTGGGCGTGAGCCCGCCAGAGCCAGCAGGGTCTCCCTCTGATGGGTGACTGCCAGGGCTGAGCGGCCGGGGGACCCGCGTGCATCTCCAGGCCTGCTCCTGGCAGGGTGCCCAGAGACATGTGGATGCTTCACACAAGTCAGGGGAAACCTCAAAACATCACAGACAGAGCAGGATTTCCTGCATTGAATAGAGAGGATTTCAGAACTTGGTCCGTCTTCTAGATTCAAGCGAAGCCTTCTTCCTTGCTGTGTCAGGCGCTGGAGGTGGGAACGGAGGAGAAAAGCTGTACTGCCTTGGCTGCTGGATTCGCTCCTCCAGAAAACCAGGTCGGCCTGGTTGAGTGTAAACTCCAGGAGAAGGAGAAACCTGAGAAGAGGAGGAGGAATCCATGGAAGTAAGAAAGGGCAGTTCCCAGAGAACAAGAGAGTGAGGAGAGCCAAAGACCGAGAGCAGGAGGGGCGGGGTGTGACCTCAGGCCCACAGTCCCACCAGCCAGCGCACACCCACAGACCTGCGGGCACGTGCCCCACCCCAGTGTGCACACGAGTGTGCCTGCAGCTCCAGTCACCACGGCCAGGAGGGGCACAGGACCCCAGCCTCAGGATAGAGCACCAAACCAGTGTGCCCACGGAATGGAGTATTACCCAGCAGTTAAAAGGGAGAAGTGCTGCTCTCCCTGCAACACGGAGGGCCTTGGAAACAAGCACCCCAGGCATTGAACCAGACACGTGGACCACACATACACGCGTCCATCTAGATGACAGGCAGATTCATAGAGATGGATGGGACTGCCGAGGGCTGTGGGGTTTCTTTGGGGAAACTAAAAATATTCTAAGATCAGATAATGGTGATGGATGTATAACTACAAATATATTAAAAACCACTGAATTACACACTTTATGTGGTGACCTTCCCCACACATGAATTACATCTTAAAGCTGTGATAACAAAGTGCTTGATGACAGAAGAGATCGCTAGCTCACAAGGGTGTGGCTGATAAAGTGACCCCAGGGCAGGACAGTGGCGGAGGCGTCCAAGCAAACCTGAGGACATCAGCCTCGAGTGCGTGTTAGCTGAGGGTCTTGTTCTCCCATCTTCAGCTCAGCGTGCGTGTTTGAAAACTTCCTTAGTGAGCAGGGATTGTTTTTGAGTTAGAAGAAGATGAGATATGGAAAACTGAACGAAAAAGAAACCAGTTTCCTTGCACAGTGGCAATGGAAATGGTTTCCGGGGAGTCCTGAGTGTTCACGATTGGAAGATGGGGGGAGCGACTGATCTGGGGACGCGGGTTCTGTCCCGTGTCTCACCCAGATCTGAGGCCAGGGAGCAAGGATTGTCTCAGGCAAGGATTGCTTGTCAGGGAGATGCTCCTGGTGTTTTAAAGACGCCCGGTGTGCTGCAGAGAGCGTTCCTGACCGTGACTCTCGGCGGCTGCTCAGGGCAACAGGCCTGGGGTGGGACGTGAAGGTCCCGAGCATTTCTTTTCTCAACTCTGGTAATGCTTTGGTTAGAGGTCACTTTCCAGCGACCTGTCAAGAGACTTCAACTCTTCCGACGTCCAGAAAACAAGACTCAAAACCAGAAGCAAACCTGAGTCAGTGCATCAAGCTGCCAGGGTGGTGTGTCCTTCCTCGTGGGCCACTGTGGCCTTTCCATCCCTTCAACAGCCACAGTGTCCTGGCCGCTGGGCTGTCACGGGCACACCTGCCATATGGCGGGGATTCCCTGAAGGAGAGGAAAGGACAGGGACCCAGACTCGGGAGCACAGGGCTCGTCCTCCCGATTCTGCTGCTCCCTGGCTGGCCGGAAGGTCAGTAGAGGGACACCCAGGCCTGCCAGCTGCAGGAGGAGCCTCCTTCCTGCTCTGCTGGGGACCATGCGCGTCACACACACACACCACGTACCAGTCCAGCACCAGGAGAGGACCTGGTGGTTCTTCCTGTCACCGTGCCTGTCACTCCCGAGTCTGCCCAGACCACGGACCTTGCTGCCATCTTCAGAGGCTAAACTGAAACCCCACAGCACGAGGTGAATTGCCTGTGTGGAGGACGGTGATGTCCCCCGGTGTGCTCGGACTCAGAATCCCTCCCTTCCAGCCTGTTTGCATACCGTCTGCTGTAGGGCCCAGCGACCTGGGTCTTGTTCCCTCTGCTGCTAGTTAGGTATCATTTCTCCTATTTATAGTGGCCAGAAAGGAGATGGAAATAATAAAAACATTTTTTCTGAGGATGAGGGAGAACAGAATTCTTACGCACTGCAGGAGGAATCGTGAGCTGCTTTGCCCACTGTGGCAAAGTATTTGTCACTATCTGGCTAATGAAATCGAAGACGTGCCTCCATATGGCCCTGCCATTGCAGTTCTGGGGACATCTGCTCCAGATAAACGCCCTGCCACAGATGTGGGGGACATGCGTGTGGGTGCTCATTGTAGCATTTGAAAATATGCAACAATAAAAACCAACCTAAGGGTCCCTTAGGAGATGAATTAGTTTTAAAAAAGGATCCTTCATCCTGCAATATGTATAATCAGAAAAAGGAGAGACTGCACTCTCTTTGTGTATGATCCTTCAAAATGTATAAATGCACTCTACCCTCATGTGCAACTCATGAGGACAGATAACATTTAAACAGTTAAAACAGGCTCTGCCCAGTGATGGAGGATGACCTGCCTCTGTGAGCAGGTTGTCATCTTGATCCGAGAGAGGGATTTGGGGCAGAGGGCAGGGAAAACAGCGTGACCAGTCACGTAGTCACTTGAAGAGCCCCACAGAATGTGTTGCTTCTGAGAGAAGCACTGAATTAGTGAGGAGTGGGGGAGGCCAGGACAAGGCCTTCCTGGAAGACACAGATGCAGGACACCGGGGACCTGGCGAGGAAAGAGCCCTGGATCTTCTGCGGGTGGCCCGAGTCCAGCCCCTCTCTGCACAGGCGGTGGACCCTGGCTCCTCTGCCAGCCGAGCCCCAGCAGGGAGGGGCGACGCGCCCACAGTGACGCTCAGCTAAGCGGAGTCACGAGCTCAGCTCTCCCTGGAGCGGTGGCCACTCAGCCTGGCCCATCCACCACTTCCTGACGCTCGTCCCAGCCGCTTCTGCGGCAGCAGGAGGGAATGGCGCCTTGCCTTAATTTACCCTTGTTTTGCTTCACTTTTATTACATCCATATATTTGGTATTTAATAGCTCCCATTTCCAAGTAGGGAAACCAATCTAGAATTAAATTATTTAACATCCACTTTCCATGGGAAACAGCAGTGAGTTACTGCTGCGGGTCTTTGCGCGGAAACTGCCATCGCTGTTTGATAGGATCTCCAGAGCACCCTAATATTAAAATACAGACTGCGTGTTCCGCTGGAGCTACCAAGGCAGCATAAATAATAACCCAATAGCAGCCGTGATTATACGAGGCTGCTCGCTGGTGTTCATCACAACGCCTCACAGAGGCACCCAGACGCAGGAGGTCGCCGCTAACGTTTGGTGCTGTGGGGTTGTCATTGTGCAGAGAAGACCAACCCCCTATTGCTTCAGGGAAAGAAAAGCACTGGTTGTTCATGGGAATCACCAAAGACGTCTGTGTTGGCAGAAGCTTCCAGTGTGACCCTCAACGTTCCACGCGGAATGTCCTCTGGGCTGCTGTTCTTCCTCATGCGCGTTTTTGAACTTCAACTTTGATGGGGGGGGGGCGGGGGGGCGCTCCTACACACAGACCTTCTTGACCCCTGTGAGGGTGGAAATCTCCAGCAACCATCCTATAAGGGAAAATACGTGAATATCCACATGCTTGCCCTGTCTGTATCTACAGGTGCATGTCTGCGACTGTCTTCTACAGCATGCCCATAGGCCACATGTAAAACGCGTGCACTACAAAACAGCAGAGTGCTTTTTTATGTGCTGAGGATGATAGATATTTGTAGTCGCTGGGGTTCTGATGTGTTCATCATTAAGAGGTGGGTAAACTGTGCTCCTCCTGAGCACCATAGCTATTTCCAGGGAGGGGACGTGTGCTTGGCCAAGGCGGGTCCCTTTGGTGGTTTGGGGCTCCCCAGGCCTTCAGGTGAGCCTGACAAATGTCCTGCTGGCCCTGGTTTCCATGGCTCAGCCCGATGGAGCAGATACTGTGTTTGGGTTGATCCGTTTCTTAAGGGCCTGGGGAGCAGTTTAGAAGATAATAGTGTTTCATGGAACATTAGAGAAAGAAACAAAAGATTATAGGATCCATCCAAAGAAGGCTTACTTACAATCCCACTGTGAAAAATACCATCTCACTTTGAATGTTCTAGAAATCTCAATCTGATTGTTCCCTCGGACAGGCTCGCTTATTTTATTGCTTAAATATACAGGTTGGGCTTTATGTCATTTCTATAAGAGGCTTTCTTCTGACAGCTTCCGGCATCCAGTTGTGAGCCAACAGGTTGGGAGTTCCCCGCGACGTCCTAGTCTTTTAACCCTTTTACACGTAACACCAGCCCAAGAAACCAGCAATGAAGGCGGGGACCTTGTGTGTCGACTGGAGCTCTGAGTACAAAATGCACACAGTGCGCTTAGCCGAGTCCCAGCTGGCCCTCAGGGGGAGCGAGAGGTGTGTCCAGGTGCCCACCTTCACCGCAATCCGGTTCTCCAACACCTCTACCCCAGAACCGCTTTCCTTGGGCCCCTTTATACTGGATTCTTGTTTCCGCCTCAACTCCAGGCAAGCGTGGTCTCTTTTCTGTCAATATAATTTTGCCTTTTCCCTGACGTCCCGGTGTCCGTCACCTGGTGAGTGCATAAAGAGCAGGGGATCCTTTGAGTCCTGGATGCTGCTCAGAAATGAAAAGGGATGGGCCAGCAGGTCACTAAAAACACAGAAAAGCTTCAAAAGCATGGTGCTGAGCCCAAGGAGCCGGCCGCTCTCCAAGGCGTGTGTTAGGACTCTATGTTCTCGGGGTTCCAGTGTCTCCTTCCCAGTCAATCGAATTTCCCCTTCTCACTGGGATCCACTGAGTTACTGAGCCCTGGCGACCTCCACTTTCTTCTGAGTTACTCATTTATTTTCCTTTTTAAAACATAACCTTACTCTTTTGCAAGTTTTAAAAACTCTGCTTTGTGATTAGAGGCAGGAGAAGTGGTCCATTAGCCAGCCATCCTAATTACAGGTAGGAGCAAAAGCTTTCTCATCTCACTGTTTGGAAGAGGTTTGTTTCTTTAAAGATTCCAATCAGTAAATGCAGGCGGCTCTGGGTACTTAATCTTTGTCTTACAGGCAGATCCAGTTTTTCTGCTGTGGAATTAAGAGGCCGGATGACTTCGATGCCCGTGGCAAAGCCTGTGACCTCCTTTACTATAATGTGAATGCTAAAATACCCTGGAGAAGCCGAGTTTCTCCTTTGTGGACAGAATACCAATATAAGATGTAATTGTTTCAGGATCGATTCTGAAACGTGCAGAGAAACTCAGCTGGGACTGTGCGTAAGAGTCCTCCTCCTGGCTCGGTGGACATGGGGTCTGGGGCTTCTTTGTCTGCAGCCACTTAGCATCCGCCCTGCACAGTGTCTGCGCCTGGGGGACTTGCTAAGTGCATTCTGATCACCTCACAGAGGCCCGTGATGTGTGAGCTGGAGCGGCATTTTATTTCATTTGTAGGTGCTTCTTGTAACAGATCTGCAGGGAGAAACCCTGTGTGGAACCACTGAAGGGAAGGAGACCCCGTGTGTGTCTGCAGCGGCCACGTGAGAGGGTGATTGGGTTGTATTTAATATTGAGAAGTGAAGGTGTGTTTCCATGTAGGTAGCCTTACAGTGTGCGCCTAGGTTTCCGGAAATCTTTAAAAGATGGAGGTGTCATGCAGTGCAAACGGCAGAGGGTGGCCCTGGTCTCCCAAAGCTCTGACAGTAGCGTGTTTCATGGTGTCTGCTGCATCTACGTCAAGATCACCCCTTCCTGTAAGTCCTTTGGCATTTGAATGCTAGTCAAAGGGAGTTCATTTTATCACAAAGTGAAAGCATAGGACGCTCTGGATTCATAAGTCAACTGCAAACATCAGACGGTGGAGATCAGTCTCATGGAGTTGCAGGTCGAGTCTCCTGAGGGCCACTGGTGCCTGTGGGGCAGCAGCCCTTCAGCAGTTCTGCCAGGACTGAAGTCCGGTGCTGCAGACTGAGTCTCAGGGAAGCAGAGGGTCGGGTCAGGGGCAAGGGTGTGAGGAGCTTTATTGTATTGAAACACTGTTAAAACTATGTCACCCCAAAAATGCCAGCTGGGGAGTACCCTCCAGGGACTGCCCCAAACTCCTTGGATGGTGCCACTTGGGGTCCCAAAGCACTGAACGGCAGGTGACCAGCCCCAGGTAATTCTCAGGAGCCCTTCCATGCAGGGCGCTTCCCAGGTGTCCCTGGTGAGGGAGCTGAGGTGGAGCTGCTCTGACCCACGGGGGACTTGGGCTCAGGGCCAGGGCTGGTTTGTGCACTTTGAGCAACGTGTTTGATCTGTCAGTTTGGGCAACAACCTAACAGCTTCATCAGCTGGGATTGTTCCCTGGTACTGTCTTCACTCTGGCAGGGGTCCAAGACTGCAGGGGAAAGCTTGTGGCCCGCCCAGCCACCGGGTGATCAACTCGTCTGCTCTCTGAGCCAGACAAAGAAAGCAGGTCGCCCGGACCTGCAGTGATGACTGTCGAGCTGGATGAGGCACCCCCAGAAAGCAGAGAGAGGGAGAGAGGTTGTCTGTCATCTCTATCCATCTGTCAATCATGAATCATCTATCATCTATGCATCCCTCAGCATCTGCCTATCATCTATCTGTCTGTCTGTCTGTCTGTCTGTCTACCTGCCTGTCTCCCATGTTCCTAGAGCCCCTAACAACTTGCACACTGCTTTGCCCCAGTGGCTCCTGGCAGTCCCCGAAGAAAGGGTCCTTCCTTTCTGGTGCCCTGGACTTCATCAACAATCCTGTGCTGCCGTGCCTCTTTTCTCGGAATAACTTCTTTAATTTCATAAAATACAATTCGGAGACCGAGGAATTCAAATACATTGAAATACAGTTTTCAAAATAGATTAAGAATTGCGAGGTGGCCGATTCTACTGCATCCAGAGTGAGACCTTGGAAACGAGGCCCGGCTGCAGGTCTCAGGTGCTAAGGCTGCAGATGTGTGCCGGGGAGGGCTGACAGGAGGCACCTGTAACCACGCAGCATGGCGCGGAGACCCCGGGACGTCGCAGGTGAAAAGCCACCATCCCCACTGCCCTGGCTGGCACGTTCACGTTGGCAGGATACGCTGGTTTCAGAGGCTAGAGGCTCAGAAAAATAATGCTGCATTTTTTTCCCCATGCAAGTTTATAGACCCCTGAGTTCTAAATCTGTACACACCAAATTAGTGACCTTTTCCTTAAAGAAGCCCCAGTGTCTTAAAATGGGGTAAAACACAGATAAAAGCAAGCCCATCTTCACCATGTGGAAGCCGAAGCTTCTTGAGGCCCCAGCTGGGAGTGTAGATGTGTTAAAGCTTCGCAAATGTAACTGTGAACAGCAGGAAGACTCCGCAGAACTCCCTATGCCTAAGAGCAACAGGTTTTGCCCAGCATGTGTGGGAGTCAGGGTTCCAGCCCCAGCACCTCAATCAATCCATCAGTTGACCAATCAATCAGTCAATCAATACGATAAAGTAAAAAGAAGAGGAGGAGCTATATGTCCACAGGTGCCAAGATTCACTGAAGCGTTTGCTAATCTTTGGATGTTACATACTAGGGATTTATCTTCAATCAATAGTCAGAAATAGCCTGGTTTCCACCCTGGCATTAATAATAGAAAAATTTGAAATCCCCTAACTGCTAGGAAGAGAGGCATGATCAAACATCCTTAGCAAATTTACATAGCAAAATGTAACGGAGCTGATAAAATGGTGTTGGAAAAAATTTCCTGGCCTGGAAAGATACTGTCAATTACTAGTCTGTTAAAAAGGCATAGAATATAACATATAGATCAGCAAGCTGATAAGTTAATAACCACGATGTAAAGCGCACACATGTGCATATGTAGACACACACACATACACACGCCCAATCTCAACATGAGACTGAAATGTAGATAGAGCACAACTTTAATGACAGAGATTGTGGGTGATGTTTTTACTCCTGAACTCAAAACATCACCTGTTTTGTGACTGCCAAGCTCTGGGCTGTCCACCTGAGAAGAGCAAGGTCAGACAAAGCCCAAGTCCACCTGTGCTGGCCCAGGGTGGAGCCTCCTCCTTCCAAGCGTGGACAGTTTCCACGTCTTCTACAACAAGCAGGCATTACTTTTATCAGTCACAAAAGGCATGTCTTGGAGTCTTAATTCTCCTGTCACCACCGTGGAGAAACATAAACGAAATTGGCGTTGGTGTGACCGTAACCATCGAGGCATTAGGAATGAAACTGTTGAATCTCCATGGAAGAAGAGTTTTCTTTGGAAGTCATTGCCTTCCGATGATCAGGCAGTGGAATACATCAACACGTTTTTTTGACATTGGGAGCACAGTGCTAATTTCTCTTTGCTTTGGAGTAAGAAATAGCTGAAATACTCATAAGCTACACCACACAAGGGCTGACTACCCTTTGGCAAGGTAAGTTGAAGGCATCAATTGCATTACATAGTTAACTCAGGAGACTCGGTGAAATCATGCAAAGAAGAAAGGCAAGCAACCCATTTTGAGGTGGTAGATGGCATGAGAAGTTGGATTTACTTTGAAAGTATAAAATGTCATCCGAAAGAAGCCGCGCATGATTTCCCTGTTCCCTGGTCCTCCATGCCTACCACACAGCCAGCTGCCTCCAAACTAATTTCAGAGTGACCTTGTGATGGGGTTATGAGCCTCGGAAATTGTATCGGAGGCCTCAGGCAGGATTTATGAGAAGATGTGAATTGAATTTTGCATGGGGAGGAAAATTTCATTTAGTATTTATTGTCAAGTACTGTTTTAACTTGGGTCAGTGAAACGGCCCGACACCCTTGAAGCTGGTCCTCCTGAGTGGCTGGTTGCTGTCCCAGGGAACAAACCCCAGTGTTTCCCCCATCCCCACCTATGGCTGGGGCCTCTTCATCACCCTGGTTCTTCATCTTCTGACATTCCCTCTTCATTAAAGCATTATGACCCACTTCAGAACGCTCCAGTCAGGAATTGGAATTAATCTCTCACATTATAATATGGTACAAATGAATTATCTTGAGGGGCGTCTCGCATTTGCTGACGGACACATGCAGACTAGCCTCTTCCAAGTCTTACTCTGCTTACCTAGACCTAGCTCGTTTGGCAAAAACACCACCCCCACGTTATGGAACATGAAACCGAGGCCCAGAAAAATGTGGGCAGCTGAAATTGTCCCGGTGGTGGACTGGAGATTGCCTCCCATCCCTGCCACCTTCACCCGACATGTGTCTGTTCTGGATCCTGCAGCCTCTGAGTAAATGCCTCACCCGGTACAGAGGCCTTGCGGGTGTGGGCGGGGGGCCCAGTGAAATCCCAGGGGTCCTCATGAGAGGGGCGGAGGCAGACCTGACTGCAGAAGAAGTGACGGACAACTGAAGCAGATCTGGGGAAGGGTCCTGAAGCGGAGGAGAGCAGCTGGCCTCTGAAGGTGAGGGCAAGGCAGTGGCTTCTCCCCTGAGGCCTCCGGAGGGAGTCTGCCCCGCCCGCACCTTGACTGCAGACTTGTGGGCCTCCAGAGCAGGGACGGGGCGCCTCTGAGACGTCTCAAGCTGCTGCCTTCCTGGCAATCCACACGGCAGCCTCGGGAGCTGTATGTGTCCCTCGTTCCTCCTCAGGAAGGGAGGACCAGGAGTCAAGACCCAGGGAGGCAGGTTCAGAGCCCAGCTCCTGTCGAAGGCTGTGCCGAAGGGCCTCTGGACTCGGGTGGGCCACATACTACCTGGGGGTGCCTGGGGCCGGTGACAGGATCTGGGCCACACTGCAGCCTAGCTTCCTTCCAGCTGTCACTGGCCAAGATTATATGTCCAAGGGCCTCGCAGGGCTCACACTGGAAGCCATCCAGGATGCAGAAGCCAGCACTTGGGAGGCGCTCTGCTCGGCAGGCTCTAACTCACTGTCAAGGTCATCACCCTGAGAAAAAGGAACACCTTTGCCTCATCCAGAGCAGCAGGGTCTGTGACGGACAGCCATACGAAAAGAGAGATTAACAAGAGAAAAGCAAAGTGAGCTCACCTCCGTGAAGGTGCACGTGACATGGCAGCCTTCAAAAGTGAAGACCCCAAGCCCGGGACCTGCCTCTTTAGGCTTGGGCTCGTGGAGCATGGGCGGTAGACATGAGTGCACCTAGCAGAGATGACCTGAGGTTACTCCTGGGACAGAACCGAGCAAGACCCGCTGCAGGGGACACTGCTGGGCCCCTGGGCATACGCAGCGCCCCTGTGGGAGGAAATTCCATGACCTCGTTTTAGGAGGGAGATGTCAGAACATTTCTTCATGACAGCGCTTCAGGGGGAAGGGAAGGTGAAGGTCAGCGTGACCTTGTGGGTTCTGCAGCTCAGGGCCTGTGCTGCCTCTGGGAGCATCTCCCGGCACTGTGATGGAATGCGGTGACTGGACTTTACGAAGCCCACGCGTCTGCAATGTCAGGTTTCAATCCGATGCCAGCTCCCCGGATGTGCTCGTTCATTCCTATCGACTCTGTCTGTAACTGGCACCTGGGGGGTATTTGCACAGCAAGTGTTTCCTGAAATGAATTCAAAGGACCAGGAAGAGCCAGACCGTCAGGAGACCCAGCGTTCCGGCTCCCAGGGACGGCCAGCAGGTGGGCTCCTGGTTTCTTCCTGGGAGGGTCCGTAGGTGTGCAGATTAAGAGATAAGTGAAGTAAGTGAGGGGTTTGCACACGTGGTGCTCAAACATCGCTCAACAGGAAGGAGGTGGGGCTCTGAGGCATGCGCGTGTTAATGGCCTTGTGAAAGGGTCCCTCGTGCCACGGAGCAGCCGTGGACGCTGGGGCTTTGAGGAAGTGCGTCTCTCGGGATGACGCAGGAGCCATCCTATGACAGGCAGTCCTGTTTCCCGTCGCGGGGCCAGCTGGAACGTCCCTAATCTGTCCCTCATCACAGAGCCTATTGTCTTCCTTGTGACCAAGATCCTCCCCCACAGGCATAGCACCAGGGCTGGAGGGTGGCTTCGCTGCCCGAGGGCTCCAGCTTCAAACGCATCCTCGACATCCAAAGGAGGGACTAGAAGCTGATTCCAGCCAGTTTAGACCTGAGCCCACCTGGAGTAGTGGCCTGGCAGCAGGGTGTCCTGTTCAGGGACTGCACACAAGGCGTCTGATTGACACCAGGCACTTCCTCAGGCGCTCAGGACACAGAGGCGAATGGAGGCGTCCTGTGCCTTCCTGCAGAGCGTGCCCGGGCAAGTCACTTCATCTCCCGAGGTGGGCATTCCCTGTTGAAGTTCTCGGAAGCCCCAACATTCTGCACACAACATGAAATCCCAGCCCTTCAGGGTCAGGAGCCAGACCATAATGTGACGGCCGCTGCATTGATACACAGGGACACTGTGCTCCTGGGGCAGAGCCTCATACTTTATTTCTGTGCTGCCTAGGATTCTCTGTCTGCTGAAAGTGACTGAAAGCCTAGCTCCAGGGGTTTACTTGAGATAAAAAGGAAGAGGTTTGATTGGGGGTGGTGGTGGAATCAGTGGCTCATGAGATGCAAGTCTTGAAGTGGACCCTCGATCCTGGCTGACGCCGTGGTTTCAGGGAGTGTCTAGAAGCCTCTGGCTCCTTGCTTTCAGAGGTGGCGTCTGAATGTGGTGCTCTTGGACATGGTCAGACTCAGGCACTTGCCTCTATGTCTAGGGTGGCAGCAGAGGAGGGACGTGGCCCTCCCGCAGCCCTGAGCTCACCCTCGGGTCCATTTCCACTTCCTCTCACTCTGGGACAAGTAGCTGCCATGGCCAGGGACACCCAGGGCCTGTGGAGGCCGCTTGGGAATGCACAGAAGACTCCAGCCACAGTGGACACCCACACCCAGCCTCTGAGGAGACAGTACAACGTGGATGCCTGAAGGAGGGACGCTGAGCCCGAACCCTATCTGCCCCCAGCACCGGAGCCTCAGACCACGAGGACAGCTGTGCTTGCTGGGGCTTTGTTGCACCCTGACTCAGCTGGAGCTGCACGGATGTCATCCCTGCCCAGCATCTGCCACCAGGCTCTGGCCTGAGCTGGCTCCATTCTCGGAAGGACTCGTGCTGTGGAAGATAAACTGCTCACAGCAGACCTGAGGTCAGCTCACACCATTCTCAAGTCCAGTAGAGGAGACACCCTGAGGTCTCTGTCCAGCAGTCCCTCCAGTAATCCTGTGCTTGACCCTGGACCTCTCCCTGGACAACCCTGTGTCCAGGACTCAGCCATGGACTGAGACCCAGGAGTAGTGTCAGAGCTGCTGACACGCAGGAGGCCTGCAAGGGGCAAGCTCCGTGGTCCTACTAAGAGAGAGACCCCGCGATTGCCCGAGAGGCTGCTACGTGTCAGGCACAGGTGCGAGTCCCCGTTTACCTCAGGGAACAAGGACAACTGAAGAACATTCCTGTCCCCTGGGCCTTCATCGCAGTGAGCAGGAAAGGGTTAAACCACCGTGCCTGCAGCTCTTAGTCGCACCTCCATCCTGAGCAGCCCAGGGACATCAAACAGACACCTTTCTCCTGAGCCTTCTTTTCCTCCTCTGAAGCATTAAGGAATAATACATCTCCTCTCTCCTGGTGCCTGAGGATGGGATGAGGGGCGGTGTGGAGACAGTCTGGGCCACAATGTCACTCTTCTCAGTATGAAAGGCAAGAGAAAATACGTGCAAATCCCAGTGCTGACCAAGGATCAGCCTTCAGAATAGATGACAAATGACCCAGTTAAAAAACCAGTGGACAACATGCTTGAACAGAGGGGACACAGAAGGAGCCGGGCGGATGGCCAGTGAGCCCAGAAAGAAACCCCAGGACCCTCAGGTGTCAGAGAAACGCCATTTAAACTGGGAGACACCATCACACTACCAATGCCAGGAGGACGCAGAGTCGAAAAAGACCAGCGAAGAGGGACAGACACATTCACGGTGGCCTTACTGACCGTCGCCTGGTGTCCGCCGTTGGGTGAGCCAGTGAGCACCAAATGGAGCAGGGCTGGAGAATAAAAGGGAGTGAGGAGCTGGCAGACGCGACGTAGGTGAATCCCAGGAAAAGAGAGACCGCGGAGCGTGAGGAGCCGGACACACGTGGTCACGCTGTCCTGCATGAGTGTGCAGCTCTTCAGGACCAGGGCCACCAGGAGGGAGGGGAGCCAGGGAGCAGCTACCTGGAGGCGGGCACTGAGGCAGCAGGAGCCGGAGGACCAGGGGGGTGGACGGACGCGCCCCAGGCTTTTACACGAGTGGCCTTGATGGAAATCACGCACGCGTGCTTAAGACAGGTCTCTTCCATACCTAAGTTGTGATCCGGCAATTTTGATCTACGAAGTCAGTTAATATTTAACGATGGCCTCCTTGAGCTCCAAGATCCCAGCTGGCCCTCTGGAGGGGAGTGGGGGACCAGTCCTGCCAGGAGTGACCTGGGACTGTCCTGGCCGGCACAGCTCCTGCGATTCCAGAGCACGCGGAGGTGTTCTAGCCTTCGACGGGCTCCATTGCTCAAGGCTAAGCCCAGGACGTGCTGTGTGTAAGCGCAGCTGCCACGGGGCAAAGCGCAGGCCGGAGCAGGCCGCAGACACACTGTGCGTCACCCACACTGCTTCAGGGTCAGACTCCACACTCACAGGCAGCTCCGCCTTCCCACGCCAGATCACGAGGCCTGCAGGGCCGAGGGCCCGGGGCCGGGGACCACCTCTCGCAACCGTGCTGGGGATGGCGGCAGTGTGCCTGTCCCCGCTGGTCACTCCTCGCCCTTGCAGCCCAGATTCCAGGTTCCCTTGGGTGTGGATGGCGGCTTGTGTTCCCAGGTGCTTCACTTTGTGCAGTGTCTTTAATTTTTATCCCGGTCCTGCCACACAGGGATCCTCACTTCCCTCTCCCAGGGGAGCGAGCACAAGGTCAAGGAACCGAGTAACTTCCCCAAAGGCGCTTAGCCTGCAAGTCCTAGATCTCCAGCTGAAAGGGTCTTTTTCTCTGGCAGTCCTTCTACTGGCAGGCGGGAGGAGGAGGAGGAGGAGGAGGAGGAGGAGGAGGAGGAGGAGAGCGATTATTTAAAGAATAAGGCTGATTGTCATTGTCTGTTCCTTTGTGCTCTCCTGCCCTAGACGTTCTAGTGCTTCCGCTGGCACACAGTCAGTGCTTAATTGTTGCTGGTATTGCTGTTGAGCCAAACTGCTTCTCTCCTCAATTATGCTTCTTTATTCCCTTCACGCTGACCCTTGAAAAAAATTCCTAAGCCTTCAATGGGTCGCAGACACTGGGAAGAGCTTTGCCTGACAGCAGCTGAACTCGGAAGTGACCCTGACCGCCCTCTTATTCTTGCTCCACTGACCCTGCGCGCGTGGCTCACAGGCTCCACCAGGACCGCTCACTGTATCACACCATCGGCAAAGCCGATTGACCCAGGTCAGGTGGCTGGAGTCGTAGGCTCAGGAGCACACAGGGAGTGACCATGTGGAATCACATTTAGAGGTGCAGATTTCTGGGGTGTCCTTCAGGGGGTGGGAGGCCTGTGGGGTACAAGTGACATTGCTCTGAAATGCACTGTAGATTGGAAATTTGTGAATAAGATATTTAAGAGTGTTAAAAGGTCCCCTTGCGTTACCAGCACCAGCTTCTTTGCCTGCAATGTCCTCCCCTTCTGCCTTTTCCTCTCAAAATGTGCCCTGTCTCTATTTTTCAGCTTAACTGTTCCCGTTTCTGGGAATTCTCAGTCCCCAGCTGTACACAGAGATAAAAGGACCTGGCCTGCCTGTCTGCTCCCCAGCTCTCTGCCCGTATCTATTTACTCCTTTGGATTTTATCTCCCTCTATAGACTCCTGGATTCTATGAGTCCCTCTGTGGGCTCTTTATGTGTGACACAGAAGTATTAAAGGCAGCCAAGAAACACTGAATAATAGAAAATCACTCCCGTTTAGCCTTGGCTGCCTTGGAAGAACGTGTTTGCCGAAGGCAACCGAGTTCTAAAATCAATGCCCTGCGGTACCGGGCCTCTGTTGCTTGGGGTTGACTGTTGTGTATTTATTGGGCAGCTCTTATGTGCTTTGCCGCAGAATAATTACCAGGGACAGAGGAGCGAACAGGACACAGGGCTCCTGCCTTGGTAATCTTATGTTCTGGTGGGAAAAGAACTTGGGAGCCTCTCCCCCCAAGATCTCTCAGTTCATTTGTGTGAGGGGGAAGCTCACCTGTCCTCTGGCTCCAGGGGAGGGAGGGATCTGATCCAAAGCTAGCTAATTCCTGGGCCATGTGGACTGTTCTGTGGATGGGTGAGTGATATGCCCAAGTCCAGTGAATTTCTGAACCAGGTCTTGTTGAGAAAATAAACTAATTCTTCCTGCTCTTTCAACTAGCAGCTGATGGGAGGTCAGCTTGGATGTGCTAGCAATGAATTTACCCCAAACTGGCACAGCTCTGCCTGGGAACAGTACTCCCAGAGGAAAGAAGGAGCTGTGGCCACACATGTACACCTGGATCTAGCCGTACCTGGAGTCAGTCTTTCCCTACATTCTTTGTTTACATGAGCCTATAATATCCTATCAGGTCCTCAGCTGCATACTGCTTCCCAGGGGCCTGCAGCCTCTGGAAGTCTCTGGAAGTCCCTGGAAGGGCTCTGCTAAGCAGCTTCTCCCTGGACCCAGGTCTCCAGTGGGGACTATGCTTACCCTTGCTGTTCCATGCTCTTCCTCCTCATGCCTGATTGACAGGCCCTCATCTGATGCTCAGTCCACAGGATGGCCCACTGTTACTTGGATTGAGAAAATCACAGAAATTGAGAATCGGGATAGCAAGGACTGAGACAGGTGCTGTTTTACGGAAGGAAAAACTGAGTTTGTAACTTACTGAGGATTTCGTTCCACACCTAAATTGTTAAAAGCCAGTTCTTATGACATCCAAGATGGCAATGAGCACAAATACCAGTCTGGGCTGGGCCTCGTTGAGTCTAAGATCTGGTCCCACCAACCTCTGTCGGTCACCCCCACCAGCCCCTGAGAACCTCAGTTCTTCCCACTTCCCTGAGGTGGGATCTTTGGGATTCTGTGATCCCTGATGTGGGACCATGTGCGATGGCGTGGCCTTTGTCTCTCTGTGGCGGAGTCCACCTGCGTTGCACAACCGTCAGGATCACAGTCTCCTGGGGGTGGTCCTGTTCCTCTGGGCCTTTCTACCTCCCTTCTTTACATCGTCTACCAATGGACTCTCAGGTCAATGTCACGACTCAGGACCCAGTGCTGGTGCCCCCAGCACAGGAGGGTATGCGTCACCACGGTTACTACTGAGTGACTCAGAACAGCAGGAAGAGCAGACTCTCAACCAACGTCTTCCCCACAGAGACGGGAGACGCATTTGAGGAGATGGATATGCTGAGCGCCATGATCTGACCCTTGCGCCAGGTGAGTCTGTTCCGTGGAGAGGTGCAATTGCTGTGACTGGCGTGGTGGCACCGACCTCTCATCCCAGTGGCTTGGGAGGCTGAGGCAGGAGGATCAAAGGCAGCCCCAGCAACTTAGTGAGGCTGTAGGCAACTTAGGGAGACCCTGTCTCAAAATAAAAAATAAAAAGGGCTGGGGATGTGGCTCAGTGTTTAAGTGCCCCTGTGTTCAATCCCTGGTGATAAAAAAAAAAAGAAGAAAGAAAAAAGAAAAAAGGTAAAACCAAATAAAATAAAGTTTTCTGCTAAAGTTTTATGGTTCTTTCCCATATATTCCTTTGAGGATATTCTGGAAATCTGAAGATTTTAGACTTTTTAAATGAGAAATGAGCTCATCTCTCTGATATAATCAGGTTTCATTTTTTTTTTTTTTCCAAAGAAAAATTGCGGGGTGGCTCCCCAAGCTACTTTCCTTGGCAGCCTCAGCAATCATGAGCGGCGAGATTGTATTTCAGGGCTGCCTAAGTCAACCTCCTTTGCCGCCCCCCTGCCCCTCTTTCCTGATCTGAGGAGATGGGTCTTGAGTCCTTCAATCTCTGTGGGATGGTTTCTGCTCTGGCTGTCATTTTAAGTGTGAATTTCCCTGTAATCCTGGAAGCTTTATTTCATTTTGTGCTCTTGGCGAGAGCCTGGGAATTTAATTTGGCCCAGCGCTGCAGGTTCTGTTCTCTATGTATGTTTCTGCTTCGGGGTAGACACAAGGCGCTGCAGCGGCACCCTCACGCACAGAGGAGCCTGCGGGGAGGAGAGGAACGAGCGGGTTCCCTCCCGATGGAGGTCACGGTGTTTCCAAGCCGAGCTCCTTTATCTGCCCCGTTTTCTTGTCATCCATTGGCATCTCTCGGAGCTTGTTGCTGTCCATGTGATGTCCCATCGAGTACCCACCAAGGACGGGGGTCATCGAGGCAGGAAGTGAAGGAACAGGAACACAATTCAGATACGGGTCATTTGGCTCTTCTGGAGCCAAATGTCTAGTTTCATGGATTTCAGAGAGAAATCCGGCAATTAGGCATCTTCTTGGTGATCCACGGTGTGACCGCTCTTTGTCCAGTAGGAAGAGGGCAGGTGGGAAGGTGGGGCATCGTGTCAAGGTTTGTTCATCAAGGGGTGAACCAGGCACTTAGCTGTGGCGCTGTCTAGAGCAGCCCACCGCCCCTCCAGGGAGGCCCAGACCACCCCCCCCAGGGAGGCCCAGCCTACCCACCCCTCCAGGGAGGCCCAGACCACCCACCCCTCCAGGGAGGCCCAGACCACCCCCCCCCCAGGGAGGCCCAGACCACCCCCCCCCAGGGAGGCCCAGCCTACCCACCCCTCCAGGGAGGCCCAGACCACCCACCCCTCCAGGGAGGCCCAGACCACCCACCCCTCCAGGGAGGCCCAGCCTACCCGCCCCTCCAGGGAGGCCCAGACCACGCCCCCTCCAGGGAAGCCCAGACCATCTGCTCCTCCAGGGAGGCCCAGACCACCTGCTCCCTCTGGGGAGGCACAGCCCCCTCCTGGCAGCAGCAAAAGGTAGAACAAGAGCATCAGCAAGTGCAGAGCGTGCCCTCGCCAGCCTCAGCTGCACCCTGGAAGCCACCAGCAGGCAGAGCTGCTTCCCACGGGCTCCGGCCAGCTCTGAGGCAAGTGGGGCAGGGGCGCGGAGGACGGAGTGCGGCCTGCCTCCTGGCCCGGGGCGAGCGGTTGTGGCTTACTCTAGGACGGAGAAGCGGCAGGCACCGACATCCTGGCCAAGATGACCCCCGATGCCAACGGCTCTGCCCAACTCGTCTCTGGCTCCACGTTCTCCTCCAGCTTCCTCCAGATTCACCCCAGGGCTCCTCCGGAGTGGAGTCCCCAGTCTCGTTTCCAGCATCACGGGATACCTGGGTGCCGCTCTTCCGTTTCCTTATGTTTTCCTGTGACGTCACCAGCAGGGGAAGAGGTTGGCCCTGGGGTCATGGGGTGGCAGCTGCCCTGGGATCGGCCTGCGTGTTCCTGTGGCTGCAATAAGTGGGAGACTGTGCGTCCTCCCTGCCTGGCTGTGCCTCATCCTTTATCCCACTGGCCAAAATCCCAAATCCGCTGTGGACTCTGCACTTCCATGTGGTAGAGTGGAGGGTGCCTGGGCCACACTCAGCGTCACATCCGCGCCTTTGCATTTGGGTGCTCGTCACTGAGGCTGTGTCCAGTCCTCTAGTCCAGTGAATGTCTGCTTGGATCAAGGCCAACCGTACTCTCTTTCCAGGGAAGTCGGTTTTACAAATGCAGAGGCCCCCTTGCCGGGTGAAACCGAAACGTTCTTCCTGGTGACTTTATGGAGTTCTGTCCTTGGGTGGGAGATGCCGCACCTCAGAGACCTCTGTTCCCCAGTGCAGCCCGTCTCTTCTGCTAGGAGATACGCCCCATGGGAGCAGGGCCTGGGCTCTTCCCTTCCTCTCCCAGGACCCCCGTAGCTCTAGAATTGCACGGTGCCCATGAGAGGGAATCCACGGTGCTTCCAGGTGGCTGAGGACACAGGTAGGTTGGCACTGCCCTCCACTGGCTGGCGTGTTGATCTCAGGTCCGGAAACAGGAGAAGCCAGGGAGAGGGGAGAGAGAAGCGGGTGACGCACTGGGGAAGAGAGGAGGACGGAGACCTGGACACTTGGAGCACATTTATTCCCCTCGTGTCCCACCAGGAGCCCCCAGGATGGTCCTGCATTCCACGTGGGACCTCCTCCTGCCCGGGCAACGTTGAAAAGAATTCTTACTTGCTCAGCGACCCCGTCCACTGAGAAGGGAACAGAGGAGGACCTTAACGGACGCATCCACCCGAGCCCTCGGGCTCTCATCTGCCCAGAGTGTACCTGGATTGCCTGCGTGCTCTGCGCTCTGGGTTCTGGCCCCCTGAGCAGAAGAGTTCAGAGGAGGAAGCTGCGTGGAACTGCGTTAGCATTGCAGCTGCTCGAACTTCGGACAGCCAGGCCTCCAGGGACCACACAGGACGCCCCTGCTGTTCCTGCGTCCCAGGTGCCTGCAGACGCTCCTCCTGCAGAGAAGTCACAGAGCATGACATCTGCACGTCCTCTGGACTCTGCACTCCCGGTTCACCGGGGAAGGTGAGCCGGGCAGGGGCTGTAGTGTGACTCCTTCTTACATTTTCACTGCTTACAGGGAACACGGCTCAGCAGGGCAGTTTGTCAGTGTTGAGACTAAGTAAGAGGAAGAAGATGTCTGAACAGCAGGAGCGCTCTGGTACATTCTCCAAAAGCCACCGGGCAGGGTCCCTCCTTCCAGCCCCGGACAGACGTTGGCCATCTCCAGATCACGCGCCACCTTATTGAAGGGAACACGTGAGAGGTTAAGGGAGGAAACAGTCCTGCAGATGCCCCAGGGGACTGCTGGCCCTAGGAAGTCACTCCCGTGCCAAGGACGGATGGTCAAGGTGACAGAAGCCGTGTCGCTGGCCCAGGAGGGGAGCAGTGAGGAGGGGCCGCTACCAGAACTGTGGCAGAAGGCAGCAGCCACCAGCAGCCGGGTGGGGGGTGAAGCCTGCCCGCTCCCTTCTCTCGCCAGGCGCTCCGGTGGCGCAGTCCAGTGGGGAGGCCCCTGGTGTGACCCAGCAGCATCATCCCGGGGGGTTTCTCCTGGACACCAGAGAAGATGGACCACGAATCCAAGGAGATGGAAAATGAGAACAATCACCTGGTTTCAGGGTTCTTGGTCCTTCTGGTCTGGTCTTGTGGTGTCCACACCGAGAGCCACCAGTGGAGGCAGGAGTTGGCCTGTCCTCCTCCAACTGGTTCATACTCAGCTGCAGCAGGAAGGACAAAGCTGTTGGACTCAGCACCCTCGGCCTCCTCCACAGAACCTCCCTGCATGGACCTGCGCTTGCCTCCGCCGGGAGGGTGTCCACAGTCCTGCCAGACCTCGGGTAGCACTCCTGCCTCAGCCACCTCCACACGGACCACGCCGTCCCCACCTGTGTGGCCTCCTAAACTCGGACTCCTTGCACACCTGGCGTCTGGACCTGGCTGGCGACATGGCCCTTCGGCAAGCCAACTGAGGCCCCGGGGGGCTTCCTTCACACTGTCCCCTGAAACCAGCGCAGGAGGCACACCTAACTTCTACGTTTCTCCTACGGGGCTGAGCCACTCGCCAGGGGCACATGCGCCTTCAGACTCACCCCCGCCGCCTCACGCACACTTCTCCTGTGACACACGGCAGCTCTCATTCTCAAGTAGCGCAGTAGGCGTTGCTCTGAAATTTGCAGGTGGTCACTCGCAGGGCCCTTCAAGATGAGCTTGGCTGTGCGGATGCTGTTCCCCGGAGCTTGCTAAAGGTGAGGGGCACGGGAGCAGATGAAGGCAGTGAGCCTCTCCGCACAGATCTCCAGGCAGATCTCTACCCCCCCAAAAATAAACATGCATGTATTGTTCCCCTCCTGTTCATACCGGGCTTCTCAGCCCCTGGTTACTGAGTGGGCTGCCTGTTTTACGTTAGGAGGGGACCAAGTTCTAACCCCAGGGTCTAACGGGGTATAGATGGCAGACCCGGCTGTCCCCACGAGGGCTACCACAGTGCCTTTCTCCAGGCGGTGGCTGGAGGCCTCCCGACCAATCAGCCTGAGTTTCCCACCTTAAACCCTTCCTGTGCTCCATCAGTCTTAGGTTAGCAGAGCAAGGGATCACGTGTGGTCCGTTCTCTCCCCAGATCTGAGGGGCATGGTGGGGATCCCCAGGGAAGAGCGAGGGCGGGTGACTCGAGGCCCCTCTGTCCAGCTCCTACCTCCCTCCTGGGGTCTGCTGACAGGGAGCCCTGGTCACGGCCGTGCTGCCAGCAGAGTGCCCGGTGTTGACGATCACTGGGCAGGTGTGGAAGGGTGGGGTGTGGGGCCGGCTCCCTGCTCTGTGGCCGTCTGCACTGAAGAGGCATGGAGGTCTGCACGGCCCCCACCTCCCCTCTCTGTGGCATGCATGGTAGCCCCTGGGGAGGCCCCAGAGTGACCTGGGCAGGGGTATGTGAGGTGGGGAGAAGGATCTTGGGTGGCTGCCTCAGCACACTGAAGCAGTCAAGCCTACTGATCATTTGATTCCTCGAAGTCATTGGTGAGGCTCCCAGTTGGTTGCGCTCCCCCGAGTGAGTCCCTCTGTACCATCCAGACCTTCCCACCCTCTCCAGCTAAACTCCTTACTCCTTTGTGAAGAAATGAAGCTTTTCACTGGGCACGGTGGCATGTGGCTATAATCCCAGTGCCTCTGGAGGCTGAGGCAGGAGGATCACAAGTTCAAAGCCAGCCTCAGCAACTCAGTGAGACCCTGTCTCTAAACAAAATACAAAATAGGTCTGGATGTGGCTCAGTGGTCGAGTGCCCCTGACTTCAACCCCCATTACCCACGCCCCATAAAGAAATGAAGCTTTTCAGCGCAGAACCCCACACCTTATGCCTGGCCCACCCCCTTGTTTTCTCTGGATGGGGCGGTTGAGGTTTCTGGCGTTCAGCACCTAGTTGGCCCTGCCTCTTGTCTTGCTCCCAACTCGAGCATCTACCCTGGGCAGCACCACTGCAGAAGTGAATGTCCACTACTGAGCGCAGGGGACACTTCTGGAGGGCCTGGGGTGCCAAGAGGACCAGGATGACTGGACCCAGACAAGGAGAGGGTAAGGGCAGGCAGGAGGCAGAGGATTTGGCAGAGACCAGGTCCAGAGGCCCAGAGAAGGCAGCACTGGGCTCAGCGAGGAGAGGAATGTGTGCTTCAGTTTGGAACGGGAGGGGGCAGCCATTCCAGAGTAGATGAATAGAAACCCGAGAGGTCCAGGAGTGGAAGCGGGGAGAAGACAGCGATCAAAGCCGCAATGCCCGCCATGTGCAAGCCGGCCGATACTGCTGCGCATTTCCTGATCTGGAAACGTCAAAGATTTCCACACCCTGTCAACACAGCAGCCATGTGCTTGTGACGTTAAGGAAAGCAGCTGCGTGCCTCATGCCAAAATCGACGTGCGCCTCAGCCCGTTCCTCGGGGGAGGTTCCTCTTGTGGGGCACCTGCGTTTCCGTGCCAGAGGTCCTCAGATCCTCCACTCGGCCGTGGGCTTCCTAAGCTGGTAACTCCTCTGACCTTGAATTCGTCCTAAAGGACTGCGCTACGGACAGCCGCAGGAGCAGCGCCTGCTCCTCTCCTGCTGAGCGTGGCCGGGGACGTCTGTCCACTGTCCCTGGTTCAGCTCAGATGTCCAGTTCTGTCCGGAGTGGAGGCGGGCATGCTGGGGGGCGCAGGGGCTGCCGACTCACTGTCCATCCTCCGTCTACCCCTACTCCCAATTGGATGGTGTGAAGGGCACTTCTCCACGTCCTAGGCCAGCTGTGGCCCAGCCCTTCGCACACCACAGCTCATTTTGAGCTCAGCTCTACTTCTGTGTCCACGTCTTGATTTCTGGCCAGCCCCGCTGGAACATGGGATGCCACTTTTCCTTCACCTGACAGGTCGACGGAGTAGAGCTGGCGCCAGCCAGTCGCGCTCTGAAGGGAGCCCTTCAGGTTGTTTCCCAGACACAGCCGCATCCTGACCCCAACTTCCTCACCGATCACCTGCCTCCGAGGGAAGAGGTCAGGGAGGTGAAGACTTACCTCCCCGTGGACTTCTTGATCTAGTTGCAATGTGTACGTATTATTGCCTTGTTCATTGCCCGGGGCATTGCATCCAGCAAACATCTAACGGGTGAATGCTGGGCTTGGTAGCACATGCCTACCACCCCAGCAGCTCCGAAGACTAAGACAGGAGGATCGCAAGTTCAAAACCAGCCTCAGCAAAAGTGAGATGCTAAGCATCTCAGTGAGACCCCGTCTCTAAATAAAATACAAAATAGGACTGGGGAGGTGGCCCAGTGGTTGAGTACCCCTGAGTTTAATCCCCAGTACCCCCCAAAAATATTAATAGCACCCTCAGGGCTATTTAGGTATTAAAATGCGCTGTTTTAATCAGAGGGTGTGGTGCCTAACATGTGATATACCCAGTAACAGTAGTTGTGGTAAGATTTTTCCATTAACTTGGGCTCTTTGGTTATAAGTTATAGAATCTCAAGTCAAACAAAATTAAACAGGAGAGGAAGAAACAGCATGAAAGAGAGAAGGAATATTGGTTCTAGGATCTGCAAAGTGCCCCAGTATGTCTAGCTTCAGGTCTGGCTGGATGCAGGTGCACAGTTGGTGCGTGGGGACACGGCTCCTCTGCTTCTGGGCTCTGTGCTTCTCACTTCAGCTTCTCACGGGTCGGCGGGCTGCGTAGGCCTGCCCGGGAGAGCGGCCCCAGGACAAGGGTAGGCTCTTTCACAGCAGTGCAGCAGAGGTCGAGGGCCGATCTCTCTGATCCTGCCTGGTGCCTGCCTCCCACTCTGAACATGGAAAACTCCCGTGTCCAAGCTCTGCTCGTGGGTTGACCTGTGCAGCTTGAGGGCAGTGCAGCTCCATGTGACCCTGAGAGTGGAAAGACAAAACTCCCCAAAACCTTCAGGGTGCCACTGTCCCCCAAGGCGCACTGTCAAAATCCAACCAAGAGGAGGCTCCCCGGATCCCAACTCTGATCACAGGCACACTGCCTTCCGTCTGGACTTCTGAGAAAGCAGAACTTCTAACTGGCAACGCAGCCGAGATAAAGTCATCAGGTATCTTCAGGCCTGAGGCACGGGGTGGGGTGCAGCACGAGGCTGCCCGTGGCGGGTTTGCGCCCCAATCAATCTATTCCAGCATTGAATGATACCATGTGTAATTAGGTATTGTCTCCGCTATGTATTTAAGGGTACTTATGTTCCATCACTTTGTAGACAAATCTCTTTCTTGATTTCCTTGCTTTGTGCTGAAAAGCTCTCTCATGTTTCCTTAAAATAAAAATTAATTGCTTTTCAGAGAACTCTATAAGCAAGATGATGTGTCTCCCAGGAAGTGCTTCACAATCAGTCAGTTTCCAAGGACTGCGTTTGTAACCAAACTCGTCTTAATTGGCTTGAAACTGACATTTGCTAATTTTCAGTACTAATTTTAACTCCAAAGAGAAAGAAAAGAGAAGAGACAAAGAACAGAGACACTCCAGCTAAATCCGGGAAGTTTTTTCAGCTTGACATTTTCTCAGACCTCAGGGTGAGTTTAGTATCGACGGCTGCATCCCGCGGCCCCACGCTGGCCTGGCTCCTGCTCTGGAGCCTCTACCTCCCATGAAAGCTGAGCAAGTACTGCGTACTGACAGCTGCCCACCCAGAGAAGGTTTCAGAACCAGTCTCCTTCCAGTGTTGGTCCTGTTGTCGATAACACATGGTTTCCGTGGTTACCAAGGGCGTCCCTGGAGGAATGGGAGCAGAGCAGGCAGGGCAAGGGGAAGTCAGTCGGGACAGGTCTGGAGATGGAAGGGATTGTCCCTGCAAATCCACCGGCCATATCTCACCTCTACCGCAAGGAACGCCGGTCAGGACACGTGGTCTAGCTCTCTGCCATGGATGAGGAAAATGGGTTTTGGTCAACAGCCAGCCCCTGCTGGGGACACGCGTACTGTAAAATCAGCATGTGTGTCGAGGAGACCGTACAAATGGATGAGCAGGAAGACGGTCCACAGGTGTTAGGGACCTGCAGAGTTCACAGAACTCTCCGCCTGCGCTCTGGCCCTTGGTGTCCACCAGCACCAAACCAGTGAGTCCCACCTGCGATGATAGCAGAAAAGAAATTCAGTCTCAAAATGACCGAGTTGCTAGAAATTACACATCTAATAATTTTAGAGTTGGCACCCCATGTTTTGAGCCACAGTCCAGGGTTCAGAGCCTGACATAAGATTGTTCTTAAATGACCGAGGAGGGTCACACCGTGAAACGTGTGTGCTGGGGCAGGCAGGAGATGGACTTGGGCCTACAGAAGCTGCAGCGGGCAGCAGTGGGCAGCTGGCTCAGAGGGAACGGGAGCTGAGAAGCCCGTCCGGCCAGTGGTTGCTCTGGTGGTGGGGTCCAGGGTTGCCCAGGTGTTCTTGCATGAGAATGAAACTCAGAGAAGCAGGTGAAAGTTTCTTCTTTCTGTCCGTCTATGTATCTGTCTATCTATTGGTGCTGGAGATCAAACCCAGGGTCTCATGGATGCCAGGCAAGCTCTCTACCACCAAGCTCAACCCCCTCAAATAACACCATTGAGGCCAATCCAAACACATCTGTGTATATTCTGCTTGCAAACTAGCTCAGATTTTGAATAAGTAATTGTTGGCATTTGTCATAAACCGAAGCAACTATGTACAGGTCTGTCCCAAATAGTTTTGCAAATTATGTCCAGTGCACTGGATATGAGTAGAAGATTTCTGAGTATTTTATATGTAGTAGCTCAGTGCCAAAAAAAATAAATGAAATATTGAGTAATATGGAATTGACTGAATGAATTATAGTACCCACATTTAACAGAAAGCAATATGGCCATTAGATATGATGATAGATTTGAGAAGATACCTGGGATCTATGAAGACCAAATCCCTTTCATACAGAGCATGCTGAAATACTCCTGAGGTAGATGGACTTTGGTCTCTGTCCCCAACAGCCCTGACACAGACTCACATCCCCTGCCCATCTCTCTTTCCTTGAGTGGCACACAGGGGCAAGAAGAGGACAGAGACTCTGTCCTGCTGGTGGGTCCACTAGTTGTCTAGGCAACCCTCGTTCATAGATAGGAGAGGATACAAGGACCTGGTCCACAGCTCAGGGGATGATCTCTGGTGGGGGATTTTACAATGGTAATTTTTCTTTTCCACTTGCTCTCTGTAATTATGAACAGGTCCTACTGTTTAGGAGCTCTATTTGTATAATTTAGAAGACAATAAAAGTTTTTTTAAAAAACAATTGTATTCTACTGTAATGATTTCCATTTCCCTCTAATGGTCTCCCAGGCATGAAATACAGAAAGTTGGCATTATCTAAAAGACCAAGACCAAGTACCATTTCCAGCTGCAATTGTCAACAGGATCCAGTAAATGTGGTCACGTGCCCACATTTAGCAGTCTGGTTTTGTTTTTTTTAGTGGTACATCTCAATTATACAGAAAGGGGGTTTCATTGGCACCTAGTCACACAGGCATGAAAACAGTATTTGATCCCTTTTACACCAGAGACCCTCACTGTCCTCTCCTCCCACCTCCTCTGCCCCTACTTTCAGGGTGTGCTGCGTGACACTGGGTGGTGACCCACGCGGTAGGCGGAGGCACCAGCTCACCCCGCATCTTGCTCTGTGCCTGGTGTGCTGTGCCACACCCAGTTCCCTTGGGATGGGGTGACGTGTGTCCTGGGTCTGCAGCTTCTTCCAGAGTAGGAAAGCCCATGTCAGGTCGTTCCCAGGTGCTGATACTCTGAGCCCAGAGCCAATGCCACTCTAGTTGATCAACCGAGCGACAGAGCAGCATGAGACGCTAAGCAGATGCACTTGCACTGAGTCTTACTTCATCTGGGAGAGAAATCACCCCTTACCATCTCTGATGGATTTGATTGTTATAGAATGTAAGGAGAGATCCCAACAGCTGATCCCTGTGTCCCTGGGGTTGGGACCGTATTTCCTTAGCTTGGCCTTTGGCTTTGCTGCTGTTGGTGGCTGTTAGTGGGGTGACCGTGGACACAGAGGACTTCCGTGCCTCCTGAGTGTGCAGGTAACAGGGCGCCAGCCGTCTTCCACAGACCCTGGAGGTGCCGCTGCTCCAGAATAAGGAGGCCTGACGGAGGGACCACGGTCGGGCCTGGGCGAGGAGGCGGGAGATGGGTGGTCTTAACGGACACTGCCAAGGCACGTGGCTGGAGCACGAGGGTCCTAGAGAGCTTCCAGAGCCGGTGGTGAGCCGTGCGAGGCCGTGACTGTGCACTTGGGACGGGGGCGCGTGTGGGGGCCGACGGTGCTTCGTGCTTCCTGCCGCTGTCACAGCAAGCTGCAGACAGGGCGATTGAGAAAGAAAGGAGCTTGCTTCCTACAGGCCTGGGGTGGGGTGAGGCCGCCGTCTCTTCCGGGGAGGCTGCGTCTCCACGGGACACTCCTGAAGCCTCTTTCACGAGGCTCGTCTCCTGAGCCCCTGGTCACACCCACGGGGAGTCAGGTTCAGCATGAGCCCCAGCATGTGGCCTTTCCAGGTTCCGAGGGAAGTTCCAGACGCTGCTGTCCAGGAAAGTCGGGACAGGAGGGACGCAGAGCCCTGGAGGAGGCTGCGGTCCTACCACTCTCGGTGACACATCAGGGAGCTGGTGGAGCCTAAGCTACATCCCAGCACTGGAGTCCCCCGACACCCGCCCACGTGGCATGGAAGCCACACTCTTCTCCGCAGTGCGAGGCCCTTGGGGTCAGGCCCTGCCGGCCCCCGCGGGTCATCGGCTGCTTCTCCGGCCCTCTGAGCTTCAGGCTCACTTGTTTCTTTCTTGTTCTTACACACTGGGTGTGCCCCACACGAGCCCTGTACTCTCCGATACGCATGTTGCAACCTCCCCTTGGCTGAGCGGCTCCTTCTTGTCATCCAGGCTTGGCTGGAACGTGGCACTTGGAGATTGGATCAAAGTCCATGCTGACGAACATCACATGCCAGTCGCTCTGCAGAATGGGGCTCCTCTCTCCTTTCGTGACTTTCTTATTTGTTCTTGTGTGTATCTGGGTGTGTGCTCACCAGGGTACACGCGGTGTCAGGGAGAGGACTCAGACTGCTTGTCTTGTACACCGCTACATCTGTATCACCTAGAACAGCACCTGGCAGGAAGTGGGTGCTCAACATCCCTGTGCTTAGTGATGGAGGAAATGGAGAAAAGGAGGTATGGAGGAAGGAAGGAGGAGCAGGGAAGGAGGGGATGGAGAGAGGGAGGAACGAGAGGAACTGAAGAGTGAGTGCAGAATCACGGGCACGGAGGCGCGGTCCCCTCCACAGCCCGGGCTGCGACAGTGGGCTACCATGGTCCTCCGTCCATGCTGTGATTCGAGTGCCCAGGACGCAGTGCTAAAATCCTTGTGAGGAACCTGGGTAGCACCCCAGGAAACAGCTCCGGTGGGATGTCCACTCTACCGTCCCCATGATGTAGAGGAACCTGTCAGATGCACCTGCCCCAAGGACACACTGTCAGTAAGGGAGGGCAGAGCCACAGTTGGAGCTTTGGCATAGCAGTGCATTACTAGTTACTGCGGCTGTCTAGTGTGCCAGCTTGGGACTTGGGCAAATGTTTAGAGTTCAAAGACTCCATTGAATGGGAATGGTCATGCCAGCCTCGTCCTTGAGGTCCTGGGGAGTGGAGGGCTGAGAAAAGCGGCCCCACCTAGCCAGCCCTGGCTGTGGGGTGGGGATACATGCATGGACAGGGTGCATGGGCAGCGTGTCTGGACGCTCCCAGCAGCAGCCCGAGACGGGCATGTGGGAGCAAATGTGCTTTTTGTGGAGATGCCGGAAGACACCTGTGGGATAAGGAGGCAGGGGTCCAGGATGGAGCAAGCGAAAGGCCGTTTCCAGCACATTGCTGGGCTCTCGCCCCCATGGGGAGGCGGAGGGCTGCCCCCGGGTCGGGGAGGAGGCTGGGCCATGTGTCAGGACACCCACCGCCCTCCACTAAGCTCAGGCCTGCTGCACGGTCTGCACCGCTGCTGGGCTTGCAGAGGGGTTTCCAACAGGGGAGGAAGCCCCAGGCAAAGAGCTCAGGGAGCGCAGCAGGGAGCGCAGCAGGAAGTGAGGCCCGGCTCACGGAAGTGCTGAGGCCCAGGCCCGCGGGAGGGGCGCCAGCAGCGCCTGCCACACACGGCATATGTCTAAACACTGCAAAGTTAAAAATCAAGCTCACGAACTGATAAGTAACAGATGTTCCCGCCTCCCACGGAGACGCCGATGCCTCCGCAGCTACCTGGGATGCCAGGTGAGGGTGCGGAATTCCTGGACTCGCCTCCCCGGATCCCGCAGTGCCGCCGTCCGTCCCAGGAGAGCCAGTGGCAGCAGTGTTCCTGCCTCTTCTCCCCGCCTCACCTCCACCCCAGCCGAGGGGCAGGCACGCTTCCCAGAGGCTCCCTGGTGGGGAGCTCCCAGCCACCCCTGCGAGCAGCCCCTGGCCTGCCTGGGTGCAGCCATGCACGTGGCAGGTGGCTCAGCCTCGGGAGGATGGGCCAGGCAGGGACGGGCAGGGCGGAGGTGGCTTGGGTCCGCATGGTCAGCCCACTTTAGGGCCTGGTGTAGACGACTCTCAGCGCTCACTGTAGCCCAGGCGCTGGCCTCTTGGGCTCAATGTGGGTGCCTGCCACCCTCCGGGGGGCTTGAGCTATGGCCGGGGACCTTCAGCTCCTCGGTGGCTTGGGCTGGAAGCGTGGGAGCTAATGGCCCCTGGGAGCTGTGCCTTCAGCGGCTATGACAGGATCGGGGGTGAATACCCGCCCCTCCCCCACCCTCCCTTGGGTTTTCTGAGCTGCTTACGCTGCCCCTGGAGACCCTGGTGACATGTGGCCCAGCCGCCCATGCCCGTCCCCTCCCTGCAGCGCACCATCTCCTGGCATCTTTCCCTGCCCTCAAGCTCTCCCTCAGCTGCTCACCTCGTGGTCCGAGGGCACCTGGGTACCCAGGTGCTGCCCAGCAGGGGCAGCAGGCTTCAGGTGACTGTCCCTTTGGCCCCAAGGGCGTGCTGTGAACTCATCAGGTCCTTTAAATGCAGGCCTGGCCCAGGGCAGCAGCAGCTGCCACTTAGCAGGACCCCAGCAAGCGACTCGTGTGCTGTGATTATTGTCAGGATACAAAGCGCTGTGAATAATGGCCTTTCGTTCTTTCTCACGCGTGCCGACTGTCTCCAAAGAATGGGGGGAGCTGTGTTTAGGGTGAGGGTAGTTCATGAGCATCCCTGGATGAGCTCGAGAGTCAGGTTGCCCCAACCTTCCCAGAGACGGGACAGACAGACGGTGGGGAGGGAGGAGACCCCACTCTTTCCATGTTAGGCTTTTTGAGACAGCGACACAATGTATCTGTGTCACTCCAGAGGAGTCTTGGTGGCTTGGGTCCAGGCGATCAGCACACGTTAGGGTAACAGACGGGTCAGCACCTACTCGGGAAGCCCCTGGAGAACTGGATGACTTTTCCTCAGCCGAGCTGGAATCTCTGCCACCTTTCTGATGCACGGGTGATATTTTATAGCAAATGAAATTGCAGAGCACAAGTGTTCTTGAGGGAGGTCGACGGGGACTCCCGCTCTGACCCCAGCTCTGTGCAGAGCTTGCGGTTGCGCCCTGAGAGGTTCACGGCCGGGTGCGCGAGGCACCAGAGCAGGTGCCCAGACACCTTTGAAAACCGAGGAGCGGAACACGGGTCGATTCAGAGTGAGTTCAAGGTTGTGAAGAGTGTGCTCACCTGGGTCGGCAGGTGCACACGAGAGCATTGCTGAGACGGGCAGGTATTTTCATCAAGGATCGCCTGGTGGCCGGAAGCTTGGGAGTGAAACTCACAATCCCACCGAAGCATCCCCAGAACCCTGCGATGCCACAACTCCAGAGCCCAAGGCCCCAACTGATACTTGTGTCACCAGGAAGTGGCGTGTTGCCTGCGCATTTGGGCAGGAACCCAGCGCAGCAGATTCCATGAAAAACCTCTTGCTCTCGCTCACTCCAAATGATGTGCTGGGTTAACTGGATATTCAGATTAACCGGCTTTTAAAAAAATTCTTACAAATTTTCAAATGACACAACTTCAATGAAATGCAGTTAGTATTAAATTATGTGACACTTATCTTAATCTGTCATTGAATCAAATGTCACAAGATTTAAATATTTTGAGTTCATTGAGAATATTTTTATGCGTATGCATGAGACACCAGTAGTTCTCAACCTTGGGTGGACCTGACAGCCAGGGTTCCCAAATCCTAACATCAGGTTCCGTCCAGGCTAGACACGGTTCCCGGGCAGGGGCTCCGGCTTCTGTATTGCTCAGTCTTCTGGAAGGCCAGGAGGGGAAGGTACATCTGGAACCACCGTCCTGGGTAAAAGAAAGGAGGAGTCAGGCACATGGGCACTGATGTGTCCAGGGTCTGTTTCACCTGCGACTGTTCCTCCACAGAAGGAGCCTGGTGACAGGTAGCTGACAGCAGCTTTTATTCTTTGTCACTTGTTTAATGAGAATGAAAACAATACCCGCTTTTTAAAACCTTCAGATCATTTGAATTTCAGGGTGAAGGGAATTTTTGAAGGTTTGATCATTTAGCATATTCCACACCACACACACACACACACACACACACCTGTGCACACACACACTTGCACCTGTGCATATACGCATGCACACACTTCCGTGCACACACACACCTGTGCATGCACACACTCACCCTGTGTGCGCACAAGCATGCACACACACACACCCCCCACATGTTCTGAGATAGAGCCAGCTGTTGGTCCTTTCTGTGGAGCGTGCTAGAAGCACAGCCAAGTAGCCCTATTCAACTATTCAACGAGTCGTGTAGACCAGGTGGGAAAAGGTTTTTTACTGAAGCTTTTCACAGAAGTGACCACAATCTCAGGTGGCAGAAAAATGATGTTGCTTTAATATCAGTAAGAGACTCTGGCAAGTACCCTAGGATTTATTCTCAGAGTTGGTTTGAAATGAATAGATGAATTTTCAGATGCTGATATTGGAAACAGCTACTTTGCTTTATGTTTTTCCCATTCAGATTTCCTTAATTACCAGTGCATTACATGTACTGGGTAAATTGCTTTAAAAATGCATATAAAAATTCCAACGTCTCCACCTGACCAGGTCCGTCTTTGGTCCTCCTGAAATCGTGTCTTCGAGGGTCCTGGAAACGATACATTTGTTTCCACATTGAGTCATGTTTCTAGAAAACTGGACTCTGACCTGGGCTGTAAGGGGCTCACCCACTTCCTAGGTCAGGGTTATGCCTTCAGACTGGGGACAGGAGAGTTCTCTCCCTGTAATCCTCACACACATCTCCAGGGCAGAGACAGCACAAATGACACAGTTGTTCCTTGATTGGTGGACATTTGGGTTGCCTCCGGCCTTTCACCGCTCTGCACACAGTGATAAGCCATGCCAGTGGAAATGGCTCCTCTCTGCTCCTGGGTAGCCGAGGGCCTAGCTGGGGCTGCGTGCGTGGCTGAGGCTGGCTGAACCAGCTCGGCTCGGGCCATATGTCAGGGACTCTGTTCTGATTTTCTGGGGGACCCTCAGTTCTCTAACAGACGGTCTCTCCACATGGCCAGCTTGGAGGGCCTAACAACACGGCTGTCTCAGCTTTCCAAGAGCAAGTGGACCAAGAGGACAATCTCTAATCGAGCCTCTGTCACTCAGCAGAGCAAGTCACGTGGCCAAGCCCAGTGCTGTGTGTGTATGGGGGGGCATAATGGTACCAATATCAGGAGGCGCCATTCACTAGGCCACCAAAAGATCAAAAGGAAAAATAAGTCTTCCTTGGTCAGGGGACGCATGTGGTTGTAATTTTTATAAATGCTGCCAGATCACTTTCCCAAAAGGTTGTGGCAATTAACATTATCACCAGTAAAGTATGAAAAAGCTCATTTTCTAAATCAATGCTCATCGTAAATGTTAATTTTATAAACTTGACAATATTATAGCTGAAAATTATCTTTTAAATTCTCATTTCCCTCACCATTAGTAAGATGGAAAATCTTTTCATATCCATGTTTGGTAAATCATAATTCCTCTCCCGTATGTTGTTTTCTGTTTTCTCTGTTTATAGGGTTGTTTGCACTGTAGTTCAGTGGGATCTTTCTGCATATTGAAATCTGCCTTAGGTTCTCTTCCATTAGGCACCTCCTGTTCAGAATCCTGCATGATCCCAGCCCTGGATGCTTCCTGCTCTTCTCTTGGGCTGAGCTTTGAGAAGCACTTGCACTGGCCCTTCTGTGTGTGTCGGGTTGGTAGCTCCTGACCTCTGCGTCCGTCATGGCCGTTGGTGTCCACGTGGCCACTCCCAGTGAGGGAGCCAGGCTGTCTCCAACCCTGCTACCCCAGGGCCTCCTGCCTGTCGCTGGTGGTCCCGTGCGAGGCCCCCTCTGCAGCACATCTCGGGAGGGATGCAGGCCGCGGGGCAGGCCTGGTCCTGGAGAACCCACGGTGCTGTTCCCCACGTGGTCTGGCTCTCTGCCTCGTGCGATGAATCCATGTCCCCCGGACGCCTCTTGTCCTCCACTCTCCCTTAGGACATGGTTGAATGTGGTGTTTTAAGGAAGATAAGAATCAGAACTAGAAGGCCATGTGTCACAGACCCTTCTCATCCCTGCAGAAAGGTCCAGGGGACAGCGCCACCCTGTGCTGTGTCTGCTAGAGGTTCCTCAGTGGGACCCGAGGGTCGGTGATGACCTCCCTTCTTCTACCCTTGCCCTCTTCAGCGGAGTCTCCACACAGAGTCTGAGGGGTGCTGTGAAGACCTACTGTGTCTCTGCTTGGCCTCCAGTGGAGGCCCCTCATGTCACTCGGGCGGTGCCAGTCTGCAGTGGCCGATGGGGCTTACAGTCTCAAACAGTGTGGGGCAAGATTAAATCATTCACCAAGTCAGTCCTGAAGCAAGACAGGGAACTTTTATTCACCGGTGGGCCAAAGGGCAGCCAGCAGGTCACTTCTGCACATTTTGATCCCCATCAGGAGTTAGAGCACATCTTTTATAGCCCAAAACCACAAGCAAAGCAGGAAGCATGTCAAAATAACCCACGGTGCATTGCACAAGAACCCATTGCACAAGAATAAAAGGAACATTTCCAGCTGCTATGCACTGGAAGAGGGCGTGCTAAGCAGCAGGTGGTTACAGAGGCAGGGTTTTCACAGGGGAAAAGTTTCTAATGTGAAGTGGGGTCTCAGGGTAACATGGACTTCGTCTGGTCAAGGCACATGTGGTTTGGCCCACACGCCGGGTTCCTCAAAGCCTGTGCCCAGCTCTCCTTGTTCCGTGAGCCTGATGTCTTCTCACCCACCTTGGAATTAACTTAGCGTCTCCCGTTCTGCAGCCCCCGGGATGCTCTCTCCGTGGAGGAGGCCGCGGCTTGACCTCATTTTATTTTACTTCTCGCTCTTGCCCTCACTCCTGGTCCTGGGTGCTGAGCACAGAGCCTAGCACACGTGGAGCTCAGTAAGTCCTTACAGGGGAGGTGAAGTCAGCGTGTCCACTCTGGCCTCACCTTCCAGAAACCAGAGGCCCTCAGCCAGCCAAGCAGCACATCCATCTCCTGCTTCCTGCGTCAGCACGCGTCCGCAGGAGTCTGTGGCCTTGAATCAAAGCAAAATTCTTTCCTTTCTCTCTCTCTCTTTTTCTTTCTTTTCTTCTCTCTCTCCCTCTCTCTTTCTCTCTTTCTCTCTTCCTTTCTCATTCTTATTTAATCTATGCTTTTCCTCTTGGTACAAGCCCCTTCTACTTCCCTAAATGCGTAGGGAACAGATCTCCTACCAACAAATGAGGAAGCCGTGACTGGCTGTCACAGAGATTTCAGACAACAGGGACTGGCCCAAGTGATCACCCTGTGCTGTTTTGGGGAGGAGACTAGGGTTTGTGTGTGACTACCAGAGACTTTTACAAGGAATAGCCCAAGTTACGCTTCTCTTGCATTCGAGATTCATGCAAGCTAAGTGTCCCTGGCGTGGCCTGCCTGGATCTGCTCAGGGGCTCCTTGCACAGGCCTCCATTTTCCCTGACTTGAACACCCTGCTGCGCACTCCAGTCCCTGCAGCAAAGAATGTCATGGTAAGAAGCTGCTTGCTGCGTCCTAGATACCTAGGTACGTGGGCTTCCCTAACTGAGGGAACGTTGGCTCAGCACAGGACTGAGCAGCAAGTGGCATCGGCCCGTTCCAGGTAACAGCAGGGAGATCCCAGTCAGAGTGACCTGGCCCTGGTCTGCACACCCACCACGGTCCCCAACGAGGTGCGGAGTCCAGAGTCAGAGATGAAGCCTGGGGTGGGGGCATGTGGCACTCTTGCCATGGACCCAGAGTTGTGTGGACTCTGGCTGTGGGTCACCTGGTGGGATAAGCCCTGGGAAGATGTCCCATCGTCCCTCGCTTCTCAGACTCCTGACTTCCAGCCCGCCCCTCCCTCTGCACCATGTGGACACACACAGGCACGCCTGGGGCGTCTAAGGGCTGCAGCCTTTTTGTTCTCCACACTATTGTCGCTGGTGTTGAGTGGACAGGAGGGACTGGAGGGTAAGAGCCCTGTGCATGTGGAACAGTCCCTCTCAACAAAGAACACCTCCTGTGTCCCCACCTCCCCAAAGGCCCCACAGGACACCAGCGAAGGAGAAGAACCTGCTGGTAGATAGTTGGTCCTAAAAACTGACTCCATTCCACAGAAATATGAAGAATTTTTGCAAAGTTTTACCATAGATGGAATTTCTAAGGGTTGCCATCCGTGGTTAAACCAAGGAAAGACATACCTTGTTTCATCCATAACCTTCTCAAGACATTTTCAACGTTCCAGAAACTTCCAGCACTTCCCACCTGCCACGTTCATGGTGTCTGTGCGTACCAACCCCCATCAGTGCACCCGCCTGAGTGGCCCCGTCCCGCACCTGCTGGTCGGGATGCACATCAGCTCTCTTCTCTCTAACTTGTTCATTCTGTCATGGTAGCGTCCTTATATTTCTTTTGAATGATGTACACAGATAATCATGTTATCTACGGACTTCATTTTAGAGATAAAAGAGATCAAGACAACATATTTGTCATAAAATAGTGACATTGGATTCCACTAGTTTAAGAAATTCTAGATTGAAAACAAATTTCTTTTCAGGACTGACCTGGTTAATTTTCCATCTCTCCCTGAGGACTCTCCTTCCTGTGCCCCTGAATGAGGAAGCAGCTTTGGAGACAGGGTCACTCTTAAGGATACTACTAAACAGAGAGCCGGGTGCAAGGAGGCATGCACAGGACGAGGACATCACATCAGTGTCTGCCCCCGCTCTGCCCAGGGCCTCTGGATGGCTCCAGAGCCCCAGCTGTTTCCAGCTCTGTAGCCTCTACTCTGCAGTGGAGGCTGGCTTGTCCTCCATGCCTCAGTTTCCAGGTGCTATTTGCCGATCACCCTAGCTGTGTGCAGACTTGCCTTGCCGTCACCTCTGTCTCAACTGCTGCTCAGGAGCCGAGGCCCGGGTTGCCCTCGAGTGTGCACTCCCTGCGGCCTGCACATGCTCTGTCAGCCTCCCCAAGAACGGGCATCTGCAGGCCTCGCAGGCACCTTCGCATGCTCAGCGGCTGTCCTGCTCTCTGGGGCACGTGGAGGACCTGAATCCACATTCGCAGAGCCCACGGTGCAGAGCCAGGGTCTCCGGCACGTCTTGCCTCTCGTCTGCGGCTCTCGGAGCTGTAGAAACTGGAGCGTGTTGAACCTCCTCTGGAGGTCTGAGTTGCTGGGGATCTCCCCGAGGGACCCATCAGGGACCAGAAGTGGACAGGATGGAGCAGAGCCCTTAGTCATTGGCCATTCCCTCCTCCCTCTGCCCTGCCCCACTTTGCCTGAACAGTGGGTCGATGCTGTGGGCAGGGGCAGCCTCGTGGACAGGTACTCAGCTGTCCACGGAAGCCATGAGAGGCCCTTCCAGCCCTTGGTCCCCCATCCTGCCTGTTTCTGACAGTGGGTTAGCAGAGATGCCAGAAAGGACGCTGGGCGGGGCCAGGACTCGGTGCCAGCAGCCTCATTGCAGCAAGGCCAGTGTCCCGCTTCTGAATTCCAGCAAACGCGCCCACCTGTGCGCCGCCCCTTCTGCTCAGCTGAGGATGATTAACCTCTCCTCACCCTGATAGGCCAAGGTGAGGATTAAGTGCAGTGATGTTGTTAGGGTGCTGTTCCTGTGGTCCCGGGCACCCCCGAACACAGGAGAAGCCGCGGGCACACTGTGCTTAGCAATAGTGAGACTGCAGCCTCGGGTGGGGAGACTCTGTGTTCCATGTCCCCTGTTGTCATACAGATGCCTTTACAAGGGTTAGTTAGCATCCAGGAAATAGCCAAGCCACCCATCTACCTGAATCAGTACAAGCACTGGACCTATTCAGGGGACAAGGGAGGTTTTCAGAGGGAACAATAAGAGGCCATGTCCACCACGCACCGCGTACTTCCATTACTATTGCAATTACGGGTGCATTTTACTTGGGCAGAAGAGTGGGGGTCCCTGAGAATTCTCTGCACATGTACAACGCGCCTGAAGGGGCCCCCTCCCCCCGTAGCCCCGTGTCCCAGTCCTCCTCCTTTGTCCCCTCCCTTCCGACCTGTCCCTCCTCTACTGGCAGGCTCTCTTCCCTGGTTTGTGTTCCTAGATTTTACATATGAGAGGAAACAGGACACTGTCTTTCTGAGTCTGGCTTTCTTCTCTTAACATGACTCTCCAGCGCCACCCGTCTTCCTGTGAATGGCGCGGTTTCCTTCTCCTTCGTGGCTGAATAATCCTCCACTGTGTATCTACACCACGTTTTCTTTCTCCGTTCACCTGTTGGTGGGTGTGTAGGCAGGTTCCCCAGCTTGGGTCTGGTGACTAGGGCTGGGGTGACCGTGGGCGTATTGGCCTTTCTACAGCAGGCTGGCTTTGGTTCCTTTGAGCAGATACCAGGAGCTGTGCAGCTGGACCATTGGTGGGGACGTAAACTGATGCAGCCCCAGCACTTTTAAAGCCCCTGTGCCGTTGCTGGAGTTCACAGACCACCAAGTGAGGCAGGACTCGGGCCTAAGCTAGACAGTCTTAGTGTTGATGGTACAGGGACATGTTTTCCCACTGCAGGTGTTTAAGGAACTAAGACACTCACTAGTGCTTTAGTGAGCACCTAGTACGTGCCAGGCATAGTGCTGGGCATATGGGAACAGTAGTTAGTGAGAAAGTCCCAACACCAGCTCCCTGAGCTCACGGGCTGGTGGCCCCCTGCCCAGGTAGTCTTTGACTCAGGAAGGAGAAACTCAGCTGGGCTTCAGTCATGAGGGACTCACAGGGCAGACCATGTGAGGGACATGAGCAGAGCTTATGATCAGCTCTCACGGCCTGCGTCCTCAGGCCCCGGGTTCCGCCCGTCTCTGCCCATCTGGGTTCTCACGATGTCTTCTTGACTCCACTCTAGTTTTTTCTTCTTGCTCTGCAGACCACCTTCTCTGGTCATGTCTTCAAGTCCTGGGAGTCCGTTGTGATGATCTGAAATTCTCACCACGACTTGTAACCTGCTTTTCCTGGGACCGTATCAGCTTGAGGCCATGTGTATCTTGGAGGAGCAACCTGTTAGTAAACATTGATTTCTTATTGACACAGAAGTGGTCTTTAGAATTGTACACATAATGGCGTGTCGTCATGTGCCCTGGAACTCCTCAGACGCAATCTCTGCAGTGCTTGCCACCCTCACGGGCAGAGGCTTTGAGCTAGGCGTGCATTCCATTCTGGATTTCTATCAATGTGACCCTGGGCCAGCCACTTCTGTGAGCAGCAATCCCTCACCTAAAAAACAGGACATCAATTACCTGCCGCACAAATAACAACCAGTGTGACTGGCGCTCAGAAGACAAGGCTTAATAAATGGAATGCCTGCCATTACCAGCAAGAGGACCCCAAAGTACCTTCTAGAAAACCGTATTTCCAGATGCACTGGTAGGTCCCCCAGTTGCTTAAAATGCATTAAAAGAAAAAAAAAAAAACACTTAGAAACTACCTTGGTAACTTCACAAAGAAACCTGCTACAAAATCCAGCACCCCCCGTGGAATTGTCTTTGCAGTTAATAATCCAAATGCATTCATCTTATATGACCATTCCCCACAAACAAATTGCTTTTATAGTCAAAACTACAAATTAGACCCTGGGATCAATACCCCCATTTTATGAGCTGTCTATGGAGAGACCTGGAGAAGCTCCCCGCTTGATTGCCTGGGAATAAAGATTGATCAGCCTAATACCTCCCCACGCATAGATTCTAGGTTGATTCCCAGACTCTACACAGGCCAGGCAACCTGGTTCCATCCCTCTTCAGAATCACATAGTCAATACCCTTTTCCGCTTATAAGGCCTGAAGGGGAATGTGACCCCAGGAGAAAGACTTGGCAGGAGCAAGCGACTCTCAGAGGTTGACTCTGCATCCGGCAGAGACCTGGATGTATTTCAAGTTTCCCAGCACCACATCGCAAGCCCTTTCCTGGGACTCCTCTTGCGGGGTGCTTCTAGGATGTCGATCTTCAGCAGAAACAGCAAATGACAAAATCGAAACCACGTGAACACCCCAGCCAAAGTTTGCGCACGGTGCCTGCTGAAGCCTTTTCCCCGTGGGCCTGGCTGCCCCAGTGGGAAGGCAGGCAGTGGCTGCTTGCCAGGTGAGGCTCTTCAGCAGCATGCTGGGGCTGTCCTGGGGTGTGGACAGGGCCGAGCAGCCGGGATGAACACCCCACAGCTGCTGTCTCCCTCGGTGCCGGGGGTGCTTGTGGTCATGCTTGTCCCACAGGGCAGGTGCCCAGTGGCTGTTTAAGTGGTGGACAGATTGAACGTTCTCTCCTGACCTTTACGTTCCCAGCCACCCTCTGGCAACAGTTCACAAGACAAGTAGCATGTGCTGCAGTCGCCTGGAGGGCTGGTTGGGACAGATTGCTGGGCACCCCCAGAACGTCCCATGCAGCAGGATTGGGGAATTTGCATTTCTAAGAAGATCCCAGATGATACTGAGGTACCCCTGTGGCCCCCGAGCACTGTTGTCACATAGGTGGGACTTACTTCACTGTTTAAGAGTCTGCAGAATGAAAAGGAAAAATGTCTAGCGCTATGGAAACCCGCAAAAGGGAGGTGGTTTATATTCTGGATTTTGAGGAGCAAATAAATGGCCGCTGCCCGGTGGAGGGAAGCAGCAGCCGTCTGGCTCTTCCCGCGACGGAGCAGACGGATGCATCCTCAGGGCACAGATGGGTGTCCTTTCTCTTGGTCCTAGGTCTCTTTCTGGTGGGCCAGCCTCGTCACCGAGGTGGAGAGAGTTTAGCTTTGTCACTGTGGCAGTGTCTGAGGTGACTCGGGTTGGTGACATCACAGGACTGCGTGTGTATTGGGCCGCCTGCTGGGGCCGCTTGGGCTTCCTTCAGAGAAAGCCCGTGAAGCCGCAGCGCCCAGAGGAGAAGGCAGAGCGTCGCTTCCACCGGGCCACCGGGAAGAGGCTGGATTTTCAAGGCGTGACGCTCGAATCGATTTATCTAATCGTAAAGATAAAGCGGAATCACGTGCAGCAGGCGCTCTCGGCTCGGAGTAATTAGGAATGGATGGTTGTCGGGAGGAAAAGTAACTGGTGAAGTTTTTTATGTAAAATACTGTTTTATGAAGTGTGGAGGGAGCCAGGCGGCTGCCGAGGGCGATTGTGAAGGAGCGTAAACACGGAGATGAAATTGGGGAACTATTTATGGATCGACTTACATGTTTGATTAATGTCTTATGACTTCCAGTTGGAAAATGCAGAAAGGTAAAAACAAACAAAAGAAACCTATCGACTTCCATCTCCAGGGACCAGGCAGCCCCGAGCCTCTGCAAGTTCAGAGGTGGGGACAGGTCTCTTTGTTGGTGTGACCGTCTCCAGGGGTGCAGGCGAGAGGTCTTTAGGGCCCCTCTGCAGTAACGGGCACTGCCAAGTGTGGGCCAGGAGGGCCGGCGGCTGGGCTCCCTCCTGGGAGTCTGCAGCCCTTGCAGGAGGAGCAGCCTCGCAGGCCAGTGCCCACACGGAGGTGGAACCCGCTTTCTCTGCAAAAGAAAGAGCAACCTCTCTAAGTCTGAAGCCGGGGGGAATAAAAACAGAAGAAGTGCAGTTCTGTGAAATGTCTCGTAAGGACGGTCCTTGAACAAGCCCCTGCCTTGCCTCTCGAATGCCAGTCCCAGCGGCAGTGTGGCTGACGTGGAGGGGACGCCGGAGCAGAGGACAGTGAACAAGCGCTCGGCCCAGCCGCTCCTGAAAGGGCCGCGCCTGCCCTTCGCGGTGCGCCCAGGCTTCCTCCTCGGCTCCTGGGCCTTGGAAACGCTCTCTCCGCCTGCCCAGCCTGCCTGGCACATGGTCACCTGACTGGTCTCTCTGCAGCACGACGCCAGTCCTGCTTCCTTCCTCGCGAGAAGCTTGGGGTCTTCCTTCACCTTCCCGTCCCCAGAGCCAGCGGTCGAGGCCTTGGGGGGCTGCCTCCAACCTGTACTTCAGACACGCCACGCGGGTCCGCACGAAGGTCGCAGCACAAAGGCGAGTCCCAGGCGCGCTTCCGTGCCTTCCTGTCCCCGTCCCCACCACGTGCCCGAATTCCTCCTGGTTCTCAAGCCACGTGCAAAAGCCGTGACCTCTACACGCCTGCTCTGCTGTCCCTTCAAATGCCTCTGATACCATCTCAAGATCCCCCCCGCCCCGGGTTCTAAAAGCAGCACCTGCTTTCCTGCGAGCCCGGTATCCTTCCTCTTCTGGTAACTGCGTCCTGTGCGAGCCAGGGACCCTCCCCGTCAGTCTCCCCCACCTCCCTGCCCCATGCCAGGAGCAGGTGCAAGCACATGACTCAGTTGGGCCAATCAGAATTCTCAACCTGTGGGCTGAAGTCCTTGGCTGCGAATGTCGTATGACTTACTGTGACCAGTGAGGCCCCATCCCAGCACGCTGGCTGGAACTTCTGGGAGGCCTCCCTCTGCAGAGGGGTTGCTGGTGGCAGCATCACCTGAGCCCCACCTGCGCCCCACCTGTGGATCAGGACCAGGAGAGCAGGGCCAAGGGCAGGTCCTGAAGACACCCTTGTGTGCAGACCCCCATTAATTTCCCAGTAACGCGATCCAGCAACCATGTTTCTGTCTAAGCCAGAGCTGCGTCATTGCCATTCCGTCAAAACACTTTGAAAAGCAGCGGCATGTTCTTGATAGATTATGGTCACACATGCATTGTAGATTGTGTTCTCAGTTATCCACTAGCAGACATTTTTATTAAGCATCTATTATGGGTCAGATCCCATATCCAGCACTGAGGGGAGGCTCCTGCCTTTCAGGATGACTCATCAGCTAAAGGGAGGGGTACATGTTTGCAGTAGTGCAAAGTAGCTCCGTAGCCACTTTGGAGAATCTATCTGGTTCTTGGTCCCGGGACTCTCTGAGCAGGATTCCTGAAGATGGTGATGTCTGAGCTGAGTGTCGGAGGATGAATGGAGTTCCCCACCGAGCCAGAGGGATGGGTAGAATGAGCAGAGAGACTAAGGAGAGAGCCTGGGCACAGGTGGGGTGCTGCCAGAAGACTGTCCAGGGCTCCCCACTGACCACCAACGCTCCTCTAGGAAGGTGCTCCCAGGCCACATGCATAGTAAGCACTGTGCAGTGCGTGTGTCAGTGAATGACCACCCTGTTGCTGCAGGTGTGAGTGACCCCACCGGCCATCCATAGAAACAAAGCATCCCCTCTGGTGTCCCGGGATCCTCCCTGCCACACTGACTCTCTGGGGACCCACGTGAGGGAGGAGACACATCATATCTGCAGAAAGTGATGATAATAACGAAACATGATCAGCCGTGATTGATACTCTGCGTCCGGGGCTTGCCGGGTGCTAGCCCACGTAAAGCCCTCAGACTGTGTTGTCCAGCACTCTTTAGCTGATCCTGTGATGTGGGCACTGTGAATATCCCTGTTTTGGAAATGGGGGAATGAGGCTGAGGGAGTCTCATAACCTCCCCGAGGTCATCAGCGCCTGCTGAGAGGCCCAAGAGAGCTCCTCGGGGCATGAGCCCAGCAGGGCTGCGCAGGACCAGCGCCCTCGTCCAGAACGATCTGTAGGAAGCAGCTGCCAGCGTCAGCTTTCCTTTGTGGGTCCCTTGGACCAGACTTTCTAAATGAAGAATTCATCTGAGATCTCGGGGGTTTGTTGTGGGTTCTGAGAACTTCTGAACTGGGTCCCCAAACCCAGGGTAGCAGAGCCTGACTGTCCGTCCCCACAAAAGCAGGAAAGCCCAAGACGGGGCTGAGCTCAGGGCGCACATGCCACTCCATCGGGGCTTAGCATCAGTGGGTTACTCCTCCCTCACCTTGGCCCTCTGCTCACAGTCCCGAGGGTGGTTAATCTGAAATCATTAGCTGGACAAATGATTCTTACCACTATGTCCCAAGGGTGGCCATGGTTTAACTGCTGGGCCATGTTTGTGTCGCGGCCTGCTGTTTAACAAGAGGGCTCTTCAGCGCCATCATAACTAACTGGGCACGTCACGCTCCCACCCCACAGGAGCTGGCTGAAATGGCCTTGTGCGGGATGGGCAGCCTCGCAGCTTCGGCAACAGCTCTGTGCCAGGGCAGAGGCGAAATCCTCTCCCCAGCCCTGCATAATGTCTGTCTTCCAGACCTGAAACTCAAGCTCAGATTGGAACGCTGCTTTCTCCAGCTTGGCCTGTGGTGCCGCTCTAACATCCAGAACTCCCGGCCCAGTTTCAGATGAAGCCAAGCCGCTCTCATCTCCATGTCTCCAAGGTCTTCTCCGTGTCTCTGGCATGGTTTGGACCTGGACTGTCCCCTGGAGCCTCCTGTGTTCAGAGGTGGGGCTTTGAGAAGTGAGTGGATTAATCCATTGATGGAGCCCTAGCTTGGAGGCATGATTGAGAGGTGGCAGAGGCTGCAGGCGGTGGGGCCTAGTCAGCAGGTCACTGAGCGCATGCCCTGGAAGGGTGTGTCTTGTCCCCGTCCTCGGCTCTCTCTGCTTCCTAGCTTCCATGAGCTGAGCTGCCCTCCTCCGCCATATCCATCCGCCATGATGTTCTGCCTCACCTCAGACCCAGAGCCATGAGGCTTGCTGACCGTGGACTGAACCTCTGAATCTGTGAGCCAACATCAACCTTTCCTTCTCTAAGCTGTTTTTCTCAGGATCCTCCAGCTAACACCACCTCTGTTCCTGGGAACACACCTCCCAAGGGCTTCCTTACCCCATCTCCCCGCTCTTCCTGCCAATTAGGTGAGGCTCAGAGCAGGACGCACCCCTGTGATCCCTCTCACTCTGCCTCTGTTGCTGATTTCTTCTCTCTCTCCTTCTCTCTAAGGATTCCTGGCTGTGCAGGGCCTTAAGTCACACTAGCTCTGTGGTTGAGAGCCTTACCTGTGACCTTACCTGTACCTTACCTGTACCCTGAGCTGAGCATGCCTACCTGGCAGGATTCGCAGCATCTAGTGAGGGGGCCCTTCTGGAGTCCCTGGCTCCGTCTCATTCCTTGTAAACCTATTCATGTGGGATAAGGAGACACATGTATGAGTGGGTGAGGCTTGCAGGCTGTTTATCCATCTGTACTGATTGATGGATCATCAATTATCTACCTACAGTTATACATCCATCCATGCATCTGCCCACCCACCCTTCCACCCACCTGCCCCCTCTCTGTGTCTTTCGACCACCTGCCGTGGGTCCTCTTTCTCTCCTTGGTCCCCAGCTGGGCCCTTGTGTCTGTTCAGCCTCGCCAGTATCTCGAGTTTGTGGTAAAGAGGAATGACGAGTGGGAAGGAGGTGGCGTTCGGGGCCAGCCCACTCCTGGGACCAGGAGCAGTTGAGCTCAGCCTCCGCCTGGTTTCCTTTGCTCTCCACACCGCATGTCTCCCCCACCTGCAGGCTAAACCCGCCTCCTACTCCAAGGCCCCTGGCCTAGCGGGGGCTTGCATCCTGCTCCTCAGTCCCTTGAGGGCTTGCCCTGCGTCCGCGGGGACCTCGGGCCAGCAGCCCACCTGGGCGGGCTCCAGGCCCCAGGCTTCTCCTCCTGAGCCCCGCCTTCCACTCTGGGTGCAGGTTCTTGACCTGTAGTCTCTGCTGCTTCTCTCTTGACCCCTCGTCCATCCAACTGCTCCCCCTGCCTCCGCTCTCGATAGCGCGTGTTGCCCGGAGCCCCCACTCCACCGTGACTCAGCAGAGTGGTGTTGAACTTCAGTCCCCACCCCATGATTCTAACCCTGATGGTGACCTACACCAGAGCGTGAAGGGTTTCTAGCCTCCCGCAGTCCACACCACTGGGCAGTGCTTGCGTATCTCACCTGACCTGGTGGCCAGAGCGTGGGGTCCCACGTTCCCTCTCATACCTGGTTCTCCACGCTGGACAGTCACATGGTTGCCCAGTGGGAAACCAGCTCTGCATCATCTGTGCGGCTCTCCTGGTTTCCTTCTTTTCTTTGTCAGACTAACTGAGGAACGCAAGGACTGACCATGGACACATGAGGGACTGACCATGGACACACGAGGGACTGACCATGGACACACCCAGGGACTGACCATGGACACACACAGGGACTGACCATGGATGCACACAGGGACTGACCATGGATACATGCAGGGACTGACCACACACACACAGGGACTGACCACGCACAAACATAGGGACTGACCACTCACATAGCGATGACCACGCACACATGCAAGGACTGACCACACATACACACAGGGACTGACCACATGTGCACACAGGGGCTGGCCACACACACATCCAGGGACTGACCACACACACAGAAACTGACCATGCACACACCCAGGACTGACCATGCACGCACACAGGGGCTGCCATGCACACACATGGACACAAGACCCAATCCCTGCTAGCAGGCAGTCTGCAGAGGTCCACGCCTTGAGGCACTCCTGCTGCCCAGTGTGACCTTCAGGAGGAGCTGGATTCCTTTGAGGGTGACTGATGCCTGGCCGTTAGGACTGTTGTCCACATGCTGAAGAATCAGGTCTCCCTGCACTCCCAGGCCACTGGGGCTAGTTGTGATGCCCTTCACAGACAAGGGACAGGACCACAGAGTGGACAGGGAACTTGCACAGGATGCCGGGCTAGCGGTGCTGGAAAAGCCCAGCTCTCTCAGGGGACATGAGTTGGTGCTCCTGCGCAGGGCCCTCCCACCCCGGCACATCTCAGGAACCTGATCTGCTTCCACAAGTCCCCGATCCTGAGGGGAATTAACAGAGGGACAGAAACGGCAATACAGTCATCACGTGAGAATCGAAGCTTCATGACCCCGCAGAGATGTCCCTGGTTCCAAGAGTCCATTGACATCCAGTCAAAAACCAAGAGCAAGGAAGAGGCCAGCGTGGAGGGCGGAGGTGGACACGGGGTGCTGGGGAGGGTGTGAGGAGCGGGGCCTCGAGAGCCATGTTGTGACATCTGCGGTGGCCCTGTCGGCTGCCAACCACGCATCGCCCTTGCCGATGAAGTCGGGTGGGTGTGTTTGCACACACACACTCCGCCGTGTCGAAGAGCGCACACCTGGGAAGCAGAACAAGCTCCTCATCTGGCAGCGTGGACGCCTGTTCCTCACACTGCTGTCGATCCAGACGGGAAGTGCCCTGGACATTGCCAGGGATGCGCTGCTCTGAGCGGGCGTGCCCCAGGTTCCGCACGAGCGCTCACACTCTGCTGGGCTACGTGTGAGTGCGACTAAACTGAGCCTTTCCTCTTAGATTCACTTTATCTACCCACAATACCCACTAAATATGCAGAATATGGAAGACATCAACGTGTTTAAGAAAACCTGTGCTTTTAAGAACTCCCAGGAGTCCTGGGAACATCCATTTCTCTTTCACAAACCCCAACTATTCGAGTCTGTCGGGAACTCGGGAACAGCCACTGGGTGCCGAACCGGCTCTGGTCACCTGCCCGGGGCCCCTCTCGGTGCTCTTCTCTTGTCACTTGAAACATGTCTGCAGTGGGGACCCCCCTGCTACGGTTGTCCTGCGCCCTGAGATGAGGCTTCTTGGGAGGGAGTCGCCTCCCGTCACCGGTGTTGTTCAGCACCAGGATAGCTCCCGGCAAGAGACCCAGGCTCACTTGCCGTTTGAAAGATTGGAGGCTGAACCTGCACCACTGATCATTACGAGCACTCAAAGGAAGCATTGCAGGAGAGAAAAAGGGGTCCTGCGCCTGCCACTGACCACAAGGACCACTCCCCGACTCTGACGACCGAGGGGACCCTCTTGAGAAAGCTGAAGCACTGCCCGCTGGCCTGTGCTCGCCTCAGGTGCCCTGCCGAGCCACCCCAGGACTGTCGCCAGGCAGGGCTCACTGTGAGCCAGGGCAGCAGGAAAGTCACAGGGACCTGCAGGGGACACAGGAGGGTGGGGGGCGTTTCTGTGGCCATTACCACCAGCAGAGCAGAGTCCTGATGGGCTCACTCTGGAGACACTGGAGGGTCCAAACCCAGGACAGGAAAGGAGCGCAGGCCCTTCCTGGGACATTGAGAAAAGCGTCTTCTCCTTCCGGTGGGTGGAGGGTGTGTCTGCAGTACCTGAGCCGTCCTCCAGGTCCCATGGCCCAGATGCAGCCGGTCCCAGCCACCCTCTCCAAGCGGGGCATGGACTCTGCACTCGGCCTGAGGAGCTGTGTGGGGAGTGGGCGTTGATCTATGCATACGTCCCGCCACTGCGGCATGGCAGGGGCAGGAGCTGGTGCCGTCGGGGACTCATCCAGGCTGCACCCCGTAGCCGGCCGCCTGCTCCCTGGACTCTGGCTCTGGCTGGACGGTGGTGGTCGGACCCCTCAGGACTGAGCTTCCCAGCCGCTCCTCCAGGTCCGTTCCCCTGTGCGGTGCCCAGAGTCTCACTGTGTTAGCATCCTCATCGGACGAATCCGCTGAGCCACTTGAGATCTTTAAGTAGCCAAGGCGGCCACGGGAGTGACTTCGGCTCTGCCTCCCCGCCTCTGGGACTGGTGACCCCTGGGCTGGAGCCTCATCTAAGAACACAGACACGAAGCGCCCCCTGGCATGGCTCGCCTGGCTCCTGGGAGGCCTTCACGGCTTCCATGCCAGCTGGTGTGAACTGGCAGGCTGAGAGGTGGCCAGCATAGCTGAACTTTCACTCCAATGGTAGCACAGCCAGGGACCCAGCAGGGAATCTGAGACTCCGACAGCCCACTGGTCACTCATGGTGAGGAGAGCAGATAGAGGAGGACTCAGTGAAGGGGTGGCTTCCAGGGACAAGCTCAGCGTCTTGGTTCCATGAGAAGGATATCGTCATACCTGCCAGAGGCAGGCATGGCCCCTGAAAGGACCTGCAGGCCCGGGATCGGGGTCAGGAAGAAGGGGAGAGGCGGGCTGGTCAGTATTAGGCTGGGTGTCCCTGAGGTGGGGTCCCTAGAGAGGGAGAACTGGGCTCCTGGCTTCTGCCCACTTCTAGTGTTGACTCAGTCCTGACCACGAGGGCCACATAAGAACAGTGAGGACAGCAGGTCACATTTCCTGCGTCTGCAACTGGGCGCCTGGCTCTTTATGAATCCTTCATTAATCCTTGGGAGGAGCCTGACATCACCCCTAGTCTGGACGTGAGGAGGCAGCGTCCACGGGGGGAATACGGACATCAGGTGCGATGCTGGGGTCTCACCTGGGCTCTTCTGGACTCCAAAGCCTCCGTTTCTAACCTCCGTGACCCCTGTCTGCCCATCCCTGAGTCGGACGGGAGGCTTCTCCAGCTGGGCTCCTGCGCCAGCTGCAGGTCACCTGGCTGGGTGTGTGACAGGAGCCAGCTGCAGGTCACCTGGCCCGGTGTGTGACAGGAGCCAGCTGCAGGTCACCTGGCTGGGTGTGTGACAGGAGCCAGCTGCAGGTCACCTGGTCCGGTGTGTGACAGGAGCCAGCTGCAGGTCACCTGGCTGGGTGTGTGACAGGAGCCAGCTGCAGGTCACCTGGCCCGGTGTGTGACAGGAGCCAGCTGCAGGTCACCTGGCTGGGTGTGTGACAGGAGCCAGCTGCAGGTCACCTGGCCCGGTGTGTGACAGGAGCCAGCTGCAGGTCACCTGGTCCGGTGTGTGACAGGAGCCAGCTGCTGGTCACTTGGCCAGGTGTGACAGGAGCCAGCTGCAGGTCACCTGGCCCAGCGTGTGACAGGAACCAGCTGTAGGTCACCTGGCCCGGTGTGTGACAGGAGCCAGCTGCAGGTCGCTCTGTTCTGCCTTCAGCATCAGCAGGAAACAGCTCCAGAGACACAGAACCTAACCTCAGGGAATTCTGTTCACAGCTGAGGGACAATCCAACTGGACCCGACCCTACCCAAGGCAAAGGCGAGGGGGTGACAAGCAGACACAATGCCCAGAACTGGCAGCACACAACACAGTCCTCGCACCACACAACACACACACACGACACGTGATACCTGCACAGCATGACAAACAGCACACACAACACAGCACAGTATGCACATAATGCACAACACAACATGCAACACGGTTTGCATACAACACACAAACAATACACATCATGTAAGTAGCACAGTACACAACACACACATGTACACACAGACCAAAACAGTATAAACACACAACATACACAGCCTGGTACCCACATAACATACAGAAAAACCACACAACAAATATACAATATATTCAATAGTACACACAACACAGTCCATGTATAATATGCACACAACATGCACAACATCGACACACGCAACCCACACACACGCACACTAATGACAGTGGTCAGTTCAAGAACACCTACAGACTCAAGCTGACCAGGACAGGCAGTGAGGCTCGGGACAGGACCCACGGCGCCTGGGTACAGGTTCCGCGAGGCTTTGTCACTGCACCGAGAAACCCTGTCTACACTGTGCTCTGGCTTCAGCGAGTTGGAGGCTCCGTCTTTTGTGACCATGTGAGTAGAAGTGGTCCTGCCCAGTCGGAGCCCCTTTTCTGAGCATGATGCGGCTCAGAAAGGAAGGGGTGCTGGAGGGCAGCCTGGGCCGAGGAAGCCACGAGCCTGAGCCACGGGCGGAGAGACGGCCTTCTGGAAAGAGAAACTGCTGATGCGAGTGTCTGGGTGTTGGCACAGAGGTACCGTCACCTCGGCTGGAACCCCTGACTTTACCTGGACGCGGATGGGATTGCAGCTGAGACCTGGAGCTTGTCACGACCGAGTGTCGCTGTGATTTGCGATGCAGGCTCAGGGCTTTAGCGGTGGTGGGCAGCACACACTGACAGCTGAGGCAGCAGCCTGACCGGAACGACTTCCGAACACAAGGAGAATGGCACCCACCTCCGCAGCCGGCTCCCACCTTAACCCACGCGCCGGAAGGTCAAGCTGACGTGTTCGGCTCTACCTGTCAAACTCAGGTCTGGCTCAGGTCCAGGTCCTGGTCCTGGCTGTCCTGGCGGTTAGCAGAGAGATGTGCCATCTCTGACACCCACACACGTTCACCACTTCTAAGAGAGGTGTCCTTAGGAGCCACCCTTCTCAGGCGAAATCCACTCATTCTCCTGCTGCTTCGGAATGTGAGCCACGTGGAAGGGTGTAGGGATCCTCCAACACGACTCCTCCTTTCTGTCTCCGAGGAAATGGGGAGCCGGAATGGATGCGGCGGGGCTCAGAGACAGCATTTAACCTCTGTAGCGGCACTCCGGGAACCCAGACTCCAGACGGCGGAGCCTCCCCGGCCTCCGTCTCTAGGGCAGGTGCTCTGCGCTCACCTGATAGCTGCCTGCACTTCAGCCTTGCCAACCGGGTGTCCGAGGTGGCTGTGGTCCAGTAAACCGCCCTCCCAGACTCCGGGCAGCTGCAGCAGCTGGGAGACCTGTTCCTGCCAAGGAAATGCAGGTGGAAACTTCCAGGCGAACCTTCTGCAAGTTTGGTGTTTTCAAGTCTTTGCTCTCTGTGCCCTCCTGGGCTCTGTTGGCTTCAGGAAGCTGCTCTGCGCTCATGGAGCCAGAGGTCGTTTCTGGATCTCCTATTACACGTGAAGAACCCCAGCGCATGCCTGTGGACAGGCTCCTGATTTTTGACACCTTTAATGAGTCCGCTTTGCCTCTGTTTCGTTACCAAAGTTCTCTCTTTGGCTTCACATATTTTAGCATAGACTTCTCTTGGTTGTCAAATCTGCTGGTTGGACTGCCTCATAACACTCATTAATTTACCTGATTGATTTCCCTGAGATGGCCACTAATTAATACCAATGCCGCCAAGTCCCCAGTTGCTGTCACTAATGCTTGGTTCGCAGGCGTCAGGTACACAGAACGTGTTCACAGGGGAGGTGAGCGTGTCATGAGTTCAGCCGTGTAGTAAGCAGATCTGACTTGATGACGCTCCTACCTCGACCAACAGCCGCTCATCAGATGCCTGTGTGGCCAGCTGGGTAGGTCCTGGCAGGCTTTTCTGGAGCACGTCTGTGAAAACCTCCCTTCCAGCATGGGTGGCTTCCTGCCCCTCGCCCACACTGGGAGCTTTGGTGTTGGTAGGAAGCCCGAGAAGCACGGCTACGTGAGGGGTCCAGCTGCGTGCACCAGAGCGAGGATTTCAGTGCATCAGGAAGCAAGGACGGCAGTTGCTCAATCCTCAGAAGGACGGAGAAGAGGTTCTGGGCACTTCCTTTGCTGGCCCACCCCTCTGGATGCCAGGTGACTTCTCTGACAAGCCTCACGCCTGCCGATCCCGGAAGTGCAAAGCAGCCCGCGGCCCTGGCTGCCTGCGGATGCAGCTACTCTCACAGCATTCATGATCACTCCTTTCCAGAACATGGCCTGGCCTGCTTCTCACGTCTAAAATGGAGTGCATTCACCCCTCTTAAAATCTCACAAGGGGCATTAGCTTTATTTACCTGAGGATGAGACAGCGAAATCAAGGCATCAGTGAAACTCGCTTGGAGTCAAAATCATTTTTGAAAATCCCCTACCTTGAGACCAAGATACCCACTTCCAACTAATCAGACACCCCCGTTTGTCCTCCAGTGCTGAGCCACTGCAGTTCCTGGGTAAGCCTCCGAGAAAGTGGCCCCCGCTCACGGGCGCGGGAGCGAGAGGCCAACGAGCTTCCGAGAACTTCCGAGTACTCACGTGTGGCTTGGAAATGGCACGTCCATAGCTTCCGACTCACACCACCCCAAGGTGCTGACAGGCTTAGGGTGGTCAGGCCGGTGGTCAGCAGCACCTGCTCTTGACCACGCGTCTGTGTACGTGGAGACCCGTGCCGAGGCCTGCAGTCCAGGGGCTGCTGACCCCAGCGGCCTGGATGTCTGCAGTTCTCAGAGAGAAGCACATGGCGCCTCCTCCTCCTGGGTCTCCGGAATCCTGCGGGCGTGAAAGAAACCCCACTGCAGCCTCGTCTCCTTCCACGTGGTCCTCAGGGGCTGACCAGGCTGTCATTCACTCCTTGATTTAATGCCAGCAGGGCCGAGGCTGTCTCAGAGAGGACCCAGCTCTTGCCAAGCTCCCTATGAGAACGGTCACTCTCTTGTCAAGCTCCCTATGAGGACGGTCACTCTCAGCCATGGCTGTTGGAAAGGCGGGGATCCCCGAGCTCACTGGTTCTCCCGGTCAGAGCCTGGGCAGCAGAAGGGGCAGGGATGTGTCCCGGGTCTCCAGGGTGCGTCCACCCTTCCCTCCTGCAGCACCATCCCCGCCGTGGGCCAGGGTCTCACGCCACAGAAGACAGCAAACAGGGCAGCCAGCCTGGGCGGGCAGCAGGATCTCTGCTGCCCGCTCCCTGCTGCCAGGGCAGCTGTGTCCAGTCAGGACACGTGTGGTTTAGTAGTTTCGATCATGCCGTAGTGTTCGTTGTGTGAGTGTGGCTGGCGTTGGGTCCAGCTTGAGATAATGCAGGAATTAACATTACCTGTCAGTCGTGTGACCTAAATCAGGCAGGTGAGGCAGAATGGAGAACCCTGGCCGAGGCGGGTCGGCGCTCAGCTCTCTCCCTCTGCTTCCCCAAGGCTTGAAGTTCTTAAAAAGTCCTGAAACCCCTTGCCACTGATTATCATGGGCTCTGAGGAAGAAATTTAACCCTCCTCTGAATCAAGCATGCCCAGCGCCTCGCATGCAACTGTAAAGAATGACACGTTCAAGCACCCAGTGCACAGCGAAGCGGCAGGCGCCCGTCTGTCCAGTACCCGCACGGTCGTGCGACATGCTCAGTTTTACCGCCTGATCCTCAGGATGGGTGCATGTGGTGCTCATGGCTTACTGAGGGCTGGGGACATGGTCATGCGTAGAAGCAAGAGGACCCACCTGGGTGGAGGGAGTGGCCAGGGCCAGCAGAGATGGAGTCAGGGCAGAGGCAAGGTCTCTGTGGAGGCCGCCTGCGCAAGTGTGCCTGTGTCTTGCTATGGATCTAGGAAGCAGGCTGGGCGGGCAGCATGCAGACCAATGTGGGGCGGTGGGCAGCGGGTCTCTGGGCAAGAAAGGTTCTCTCTTTGGTTCCTCTGCAGTCACCGCGGCTGCCTCTGGAGGAAACCCTGGGGTCGCTGCTCACTTTCCACAGGAGCCGGACGGGCGGCAGAGCCTTTGGCAGTATGCGGCCGACTTGGTAACAGGGCTGCGTTTCTTCTGGGCTCTGTCTGCGGCTGCCTCCTCGTGAAGTCTCGCCACGGCAGCTTCACCTAGCGGCAGTGCCACGCAGCTTCCTTCCAAGATTAGGTATGTAAGTAAAGAGAGCAAGTCAATTTAAAGGGAGAGTGACATTTGCATAGAAGCGCCAGCGGCGGGCAGGTGGATCAGACATCGGACACCAGGGAGACCGAGGCAGGAGACCAGCCTGACTCCTTCCTGAGATAAAGACAGCTCGAAAGAAAAATAAAAGGGGCTAGCAGGCCACATTTTGAATAGTGCTGGAAAAGCAAATCCCGCATGTGACCCAGCGCTTCCTCTGCACAGGGTCACTTCTCTGGCCTTGGGGAAGGAGAGGAGAGACAGGGAGGAGGGGGCCAGGGGCATGCGAAGGGCAGGCTAGTACCAGTGACCCTGGTCATTGGGGATTTCACTGCCGCAGATCAGCTGCTTCTGGGGTTGGGAAGATATTTGAATAATGCGAGGTGTCGTCCGCTCGGGGCTTTGCTGTGCGCTAATAGCGTGCTCAGTGTCAGAGGCATTGACTCCCTAAGACAGTCACTGCCAGCCGGTCTCGCGGCTGGACAAGTTGATTAAAACCTGGCAGGCGCAATTGCCGTTTCTAATAAAGAAATCACCACCGCAGCATTTTTCCTCCGTTAAGTAACAGAAGGAGAAATTGCGAAAAACCAAAGTCTGAAATATATTGTTGACAGCAGCTTTTAATTTCCCACTTTTAATCAGTTTCACGGGGCACCTGCTTTCTCCGCAGCATGTGAGACAGTTATGCCAGGGGGATTTTCATTGCTCACCATCACTCAGGAGGCAGGGAGCGTGCAGAGCTTCCAGAGCTCAGGTTGGAGGGATGTCGCCAGACAACAGGGGACATGAAGAATCAGTTCATAAATAGGGGTTCCGTGTGTGCGGACTCGATGATTCTAAGCACCCAGAAAGGAGGAACCCTGCCCGCTCTCTGCCGACCCCCAGCTTCTGGGACGCCATCTTCTCGTGAAACACCGTCCAGAGACGAGGCAGGGTGTCTCTGCACGGGGCTTAGCAGGGAGGCTGTGGCACGGTCTGCAGGGAGCGACTCCCGGCCCCTGGGAGTCGAGCTGGGCAGAGCAGAACCCCAGTGCTCTGCCGGGTGCCAGTGTTCCTGGGTGCGGAGGGGAAGGCTGAGCAAGCCCAACACCCCCGCCCCAAGGCCACCCCCTCTGTGTGTCCTGCAGGCGTCCCGACACGTGACTGGGGAATGCAGAGGCACAGCATCATGCACAGCTGGAGCCGGCTCTCCCTGCTCTGCCGCGCCTCCTCTGGGGTGGCTTCCAGCCAGGCAGACCCCTCTGATTCAGAGGAAAGACGGCGTTCCTCAGTGTAGAAGATTGGGATCGTGCGATGTAGACTGTGCGGCCAGCACGATAGAACTGAGGACAGCTGCTGTGGATGAGGAATGCCGAGCAGGTGGTGGCTCCTCCCTGGGTCTCAACTTCTGCACCAGGGCAGGGGCGGGAGGGCAGGGGTGGGGAGGAAAGGTAGGAAGCCCCGAGCAGGAAAGGGAGACATGCGGAAAAGAAGCCAGGAGGACTGGGAGAAGAGGCAGAGGGAAGGCGTGGAGGGGAGAGAGGAGAGGCTCAGGAGAGGGCGGACAGGCCAGCTAGGCCGAGGGGGCGTCCATGGGAGCAGGTGTCCTGCGCACCCTGAGACCGGCTCCCGGGGACGAGTCACTGCTCACAGGCTTGGCTTCTATCTCCTGTTCACCTTCAGATCAGAGTGCGGGAAAGCAGTTTTTGACGATATCAGAGTTGGATTTAGCGGTTCAAATCCCAGAGCTCTGCAGCACCCAGAGGTCACATGACCTGGAGGTGCAGGAACTGGCCTGTCTCAGGAGGGCCTGCCCAGGAAGTGGCCCTGAGGCCGAGGTTGGTCTCGGGGAAGACTGGTCCTCCCTGGGAGCAGCATGTGAGGCAGCAGGACAGTGAAGTCCAGTGGGCTCAGCAAAGGCCTTGGCCATGTGCAGGGGGTCATGGACCTGGGGAGGCCCCTGCAAAGGTCCTGCTCTGGGTCTGGTGCCAGCCTCCTACCCCACACTGATGGCTGAGAGCTTCCCTGGGAGGGAGCATGGCATGGGCCAAGTGGCTCCCTCCAGCTGGGGCCATTTCCAGAGGTTTTCCATGACACATACCTGGGCAGTGTCCCCAGCATACAGCCAGGGCACAAAGGCAAAGCGTGGGAGGGACGTGGGGTCATAAGCAAAGTGCCCTTGACTCCTTCCAGGGGAGGGAAGCCTCCCGCCTTACCCCAATGCGACTCGTGTGGGTTGGTAATGGGTTCTAGCACAACCCCCTGCTAAGTGTGTGTTCAGATTTTGGCTGTGCTTTGAGACTTCAGCCGCTTCATGGCCCACTTCTGTACTGGCTGCACCCAAGACTCCAGGGCACGAGGGAAGGAGAGCTGGGTGCATACTCAGAGGGTGCTGCCGCCACCTGGCAGTTTCCCGCGTCCTAGGTCTGCCTTCGAGGCAGTGTTTCATCCCCTGGCAGGTGGGCAGCTTGAGAGGCCGCCCCAGAGAGCGCCATTACAAGAGAGGAAGCTTGGGACTCTCTTGCAACGCAGGATCATTCCTACTGTTTTCCATGTCTGAACAGGTTCTTTTTTACTGGTGAGTAGAATTCTTGTTTTAGTCAGCTTTTTTGCTGCTGTGACTAATGGACATGACCAGAACAGTTTTAGAGGAGAAAAAGTTCATTTAGAGGCTCATAGTTTCAGAGGAGTGGGTCCATGGACAGCCAGTTCCATTCCTCAGGGCCTGAGGTGAGGCAGAACATCCTGGCGGAAGGGTGTGGCAGAGGGAAGCCGCTCACATGATGATCAGAAAGCAGAGAGAGACTCCACTCTCCAGACATAAAATACACACCCCAAGGCACACCCCCAGTTTCCACCTCCTCCAGCCACACCCTGTCTGCCTCCAGTTACCACTCAGTTAATCCCATCAGGGGATTAAGTCACTGACTGGGTTAAGGCTCTCACAACCCCATCATCTCTCCTCTGAACCTTCTTGCACTGTCTCACACGTGAGCTTTTGGGGGACACCTCACATCCACCCCATGACAATTCTGTTGCATGGATATATCACAGGTGCTTATTCAATCACTTGGTGATGGACATTTCTGCTTATTCCAACCTTTGCCTTTTACAGTAAACCTCTTGGAGCATTCTGGTACAAGTGTTTCTGTGAACACTTGGATTGCTGCACAGGAACGGAGTGGTTGTTTGAAGAGGTGTGTTTTGTGTATGTGTTCTTAGTGCATTCTAGTTACAGGTAACAGTGGGCTCGTTTTGACATAACCCTACATGCTTAAAATAATTCACAGCAGACCCTAGCCCTTCTTCTTTTCCTCCCCTCTTCTCCTTCTTCTCCTCTTCTCTTTCCTCTTCTCTCCTGGTCTTCCTCCGATTTGTTTATACTTGTTTTTTTTTATTAGTCTACAGTTATGCATGAGGGTGAAGCTCACTGTGGTATATACACGCATGGCATATTTGGTCAATTTTATTTCACAGTTCTTGCCTCACCTGATCCTTCATCCCTCCCCCACCCAACCCTTCCTCTGCTCCATTGCTTTCTATTCTCATGGGATCCCCCCAACTTTCCCTTATTTTGCTCTAGGTTCAGAGAACATTCAACTCCTGACTTTCTGAGCCTGGCTTATTTCCCTCTGCTTGATGTTCTCCATTTCCATCCATTTCCCAGCAAATGCCATCATTTCACCCTTCTTTACGGCTGAGTTAAACTCCCTTTATGCATGTATCTGTAGAAAGGCCCCTCAGTTGGTACCATAACTGGGCTATTGTGAATTGTGCTGCTATAAACATTCATGTAGCTATATCACCATCATATGATGTTTAGGTTTTTTGGCTAAATATCAAGGAGTGGGATAGCTGGGTCATATGGTGGTTCCAGTCCTAGTCTTTTGAGGAATCTCCATACTGCTTTCCGGAGTGGTTGTACTAATTTGCAGTCCTACTGGCAATGTATGAGTGTATGATTTTTCTCATACCACCTCCAGCATTTATTAGTGTTTGTACTCTTGAACATTGTAATTCTGATTGGAGTGAGATATGATCTTACTGTAGTTTTGATTTGCATTTTCCTGACTGCTAGAGATGCTGAACATTTCTTCATGTAATTGTTGGCCGTGTATTTTTTCTTTTGAGAAGTGTCTGTTTAGTTCTTTTGCCTGTTGATTGATTGGATCTTTTGCTTTTTTCATGCTAAGGTTTTTCAGTTCTTTATGTATTCTTAAAATTAACCCCTGTCAGAGGAGTAGCTGGAAAAGATTTTCTCCCATTCTATAGGCTTTCTCTTTACACTCTTAATCATTTTCTTTGATGTGCAGAAGTTTTTTAATTTGATGGTGTCCCACATACTAATGCTTGGTTTTATTTTTGAGTTTTAGGAGTCTTGTGAAGGAAGTTGGTGCCTGGGCCAATATGATGGCACATTGACCCTGTTTTCTGAGAGCAGTTGCAAAGTTTCTGGTCTAATTCCTAGGTCTTCGATCCATTGGGGTTAACTTTTCTGCAGGGTGAGAGATAGGGATCTAGTTTTATTCTTCATCATATAGATATCCAGTTTTCCCAGCACTGTTTGTTTAAAAGGTTCTTTTCTCCCATGTATGTTTTTGGCACATTTGTCAATGTAAGATGGCCGTATCTGTGTGGATTTGTCGTGGTGTCTTCTGTTCTGTTCCGCTGGTCTTCACGTCTGTTTCGATGTCAGTGTCATGCTGTTGTGTTACTGTAGCTCTACTAGAGCTACAGCTACAGCTCTGTAGTGCAACCTGAGATCAGGTACTGCTCTCTTCTTCCTGCCCAGAATTGCTTTGGCTCTTCTGGGTCTCTTATTTTTTTCAAATGAATTTTAGGACTGGTTTTTCCAATTCTGTTAAGAATGTCATTAGTATTTTGATGGGAATTGTATGAAATCTATATTTTGCTTTCAGTAATATGACCATTTTGACAATATTAATTATGCCTATTCAAGAACATGGGAGGGTTTTCCATCTTTGAAGGACTTCAATTTCTTTCTTCAGTGTTCTATAGGTTTTTTTGTAGAGATCTTTTACCTCCTTGGTTAGATTTTTCATTAGCATTTTATTTCATTTTATTTTTATTTATTATTTTATTTTATTTTTTGAGTTTATTGTGAATGAGATTGTTTCCCTGATTTCTTTCTCAGCAGAATCACTTTTAGGATATAGGAAAGCTGTAGTGCTGATGCCAAATTCATTTATCAACTCCACAAGTCTTGTTATGGAGTTTTTGGGGGATCTTCTCGACATAGGATCATGTCTCAACAAATAGTGATGGTTTGACTTCTTCTCTTCCAATTTGTATTCCTTTAATTTCTTTATCTTGCCTGATTATTTGGATAGAGTTCCAAGAACTACATTGAATAGGAGTGGTGAGAATGGACATACTTGTTTTGTTCCTGATTTTAGAGGAAATGCTTTCAGTTTTTCTCTATTCAGTATGATGTTGGCTTTGGATTTTCATCAATGGCTTTTTATAATGTTGAGGTAAATTCTTTTTGTCCCTACTTTCTCCAGTATTTTTAACATGAATAGCACTGGATTTTATCAAAGGCCCTTTCTGCATATATTGAGATAATCATATTATTATTCTTCTTAATTCTATCTATGATGGTGAATTACATATATTGATTTGTGTATGTTGAAACAACTTTGCCTCCCTGGGATGAAACCTACATGATCATGGTGCACTGTCTTCTTGATGTGTTTTTGAATGTGGATTTGCTAATATTATATTAAGGATTTTTGCATCTGTGTTCATCAGGGACATTAGTCTGAAGTTTTTTTTCCTCGATGTGTCAGGTTTTGGTATCAGGGTTATACTGACTTCATAGAATGAATTTGACAGTGTTCCCTCTTTTCTATTTCATAGAATAATTTGAGGAGGTTTGGTGTTAGTTCTTCTTTTAAAGGTCCAGTGGAACTTGACTGGATTAAAAAGTAAGATCTAGCCATATATTATTTACAGGAGACTCACATTACAGGCAAAGACTTACACAGGTTAAAGATGAAAGGAGGGACAAAGATGTACTATGTAGATGGAGACTGAAAGCAAGCAGAGGTAGCTACTCTCATATCAGACAAAGTAGACTTCAAGCCAAAATAAATCAGAAGAGACATAGAAGATCCCTTCATACTGGCTAAGAGAATCATCCAACAAGGTATAATGATTGTAAATGTTTATGCCCCAAATGTTAGTGTACCTACATACATAAAGCAAAGAATCAAATATAAAGAATCAAATAGACCTCAATACTTTAATACTGAGTGATTTACACACACCTCTCTCACCACTAGATAGGTCATCCAGACATAAACTAAGTAAAGATTCTTTTTTAAATTGTTTTTATTTGTTCTAATTTGTTATACATGACAATATAATGCATTTATACATTTTGAGAGATCATATATAAATGCAGTGTAATCTCTCATTTTTCTGGTTATAAATATTGCAGGATCACATGGGTCATGCAGTCATATATGTACATGAGGTAATAATGTCTGTTTCACTCTACTATCATTCCTACCCCCATGTAGTAAAGATTCTTTAGAACTAAAAAAATACTGTTAACCAAATGGGCCTAAAAGACATGTGTAGAATATTTGATCCATTGACAACTGAATTCATTTTCTTCTCCATGGCACATGTAACTTCCTCTAAAATAGACGGTATTTGGAAACCTTAGCAAATACAAAAAACAGATAATTTTTTTTTGCATTGTATCAGATCATAATGGAATGAACTTAGAAATCAATGACAAGATAAAAAACAGAAACCATTTTCACTTTAGGAGATTAAATATTGCTCTTTTAAATGAGGATTAGGTCATGAAGAAATCAGGAAATAAATTTTAAAGAAACTCTAAGCAACAAATAAGAATAGAGATACACATATCAAAATCTCTGGTACAGTGACTAGGCAGTTCTAAGAGGAAAGTTCACAGCCCTGAGGTCATTTCTATCTTAACACTCAGGCTTGGAGCTTTCTCCCAAGAATGGCCCCACTGATTAGGTGCAGATGAGAGTTTTAGAGTGTTGCTGGCTCATGTATTCTCCACACCTTCCCTGCTGTGCTCTGAATCACCAGGGAACGTGGGGGTCCATGGCTGCAAACTTCATTTCTCTGTCCTTTGCCCACTGGAAGCTGGAAAGTTTGATCAATGAAAAGCAAGAATAGGAGTTTTGAGGGCAGGGAGAGAAGCAAATCATGGCCTGGCTCTCTCTCTGTCCCCATTTGTCCTCCCACTTCTGTCTGTCTGTCTGCCTCTGCCTTGGGCAGCAGTTCAGGCAGTGGTCTTGCCTCCTCTGTACCTCAAGCTCCCACCAGTCTCTGCCATGATTCCAGCTCCAAGAAGATGGCTCTGGTTCTGGTTCTGGTGAGACCAGCTCCCACCGTTGCCTCCATCCCTAGAGAGGTAAGGTGTTTCCTGCCGTCATTGATTCAAGCCCTCTTATGGCTTCTACTTCTTCCAAGACCTTTGGAAGTTTTCACTGAGCCATATTACACGTCCAGATAAGCACACATTTGTACATTTTGTGATGCTATTTGTACATCTTAATGAACATCAACATCATTTAAAGTAGCGTCCTACTTTAAATTCACTCCGTTAAGCTCCAGACCATAGCTCTGTTTTTCTGACTGGACGCTGGCTCATAGGTCATTGAATCTGTGAAAGTGCTCATCAAAGCTAGACAAATGAAGACCTCAGAGATAACTGGTAAATGGCGATGGATACCGATCTCAATCTAAAACTCATGAGCACAGGCTTCGCATTCTTTTTCTGTAGCATTCTTGATTTCCATCTCAGACCTCCACTCCAGGGGTTGGACGCACATCCTCTCAGTCACATTGCACACTGCTGCTGCCAGGCCAGCCTCCCAGCCTGCTCGCGTAATTGTCTCTAAGTTTGGAGTGGCTTGCTGTTGCCCAGGGTGTGAAGGGAGGGTGGTGGCCATTTGGATTTGGCCAGGGAATAGCCAGCTGATGTCTGCTGCCATGTCTGACTTCTGCCTGGGCTTGGATCATGGGCATGTCCAGGATTTTCTGAATCACGACTCATTTCCATCAATAAGTTGCCCCCAAATCCAGCAACCTGAGATGCATCCTTGCTCCCCAGGGACACAGGAGAAGCCTGCTGTCCATCAGAGCCTGGAGACACCGCACCGTGTGGAGCCTGCCTGGCCTGGCTCTCCGCACAGCCTTCTCCTCTCCTCTCTGTGACTCCAGTCTCCCCGTCTCCTCTCTAAATCTCTCATGGCCTCTGACATCCTCTCCCTGAGACAGGCAGCTAGGACTGACCCTGAAGTCCACACGGACAGTCTCTGTCCTTCCCTGACTTTCCTCCAGTAGCCACCACTGCCCCTCAGAGGGAGCAGGATGGCTGCTGACGTGGTCACGGGGCTCCGCCCATCACTTCTGTGCTCGTGAGTCCTTTGCGTGTCCGCTCAGGATGAGGTTTGTGGCAGTGAGTGTAGATGGCCAATGACCTGACAGTGGAAGCAGCCCAGAGTCTCGGTGCACCCCGGGCCTGGCCCCCTTCCCACTCTGGGCTGAAACCAAACCAGCTCCGACTGCCAGACACCCTGGGAGCAGGAGGCAGGGGCCACAGGGCAACACCAGCTCCTGCCCGCAGCATCGACCTTCGTCTCTGCTCAGGCCTCACAGGCCGGCCCCCGTCCACACCTGCCGTCACAAGGCAGGAGTGGCCTTCAGACGGGGGCCAGCACATGCACTTCAAATTCCTGTGCCCGGAAGCAGCTCAGCACAGTTTTCCTTCATTGAAGATGAGGACTAGAACAGACCAGAAAACATAAGTCAGAAACAGGTTTACAAAGAACGAAGAGCAGCCCCCACTGGAGCCGTCGAGTGGGTGGGAGGGAGGGGTGCCGAGGGCCGCAGGGGTCCCCGTGAGGGGCGGGTCCCCGTGAGGGGCAGGCACAAGCCTGGACTGAGCCTCGGGTGGCTCTACCCGTTAGTGGGTGCAGCCTGGGTCCACCTCAGCCCCCTGCTGCTCTCCAGGGCCCCAAGGAGGCTGCGGCTGCCAGAGCCCAAGCTGGTCAGCCCGAGCGCCTTCGCTGTGGGGCATTCAGCTCTCGTGCCCATCTACACGGTGACCTGAGGTCCCAAATCCTGCCTCACGTTCCTTTCCACCAAACTTCCTGCAGCCTGTTTGTGTGAGGAAGCCCTGGGGACGGGACACCCGCCGCAGTGGTCTACTTGTAGTCCTGGGCCAGGCGTCCACCTGGAGAGGACCAGGAGGAGGCAGTGACCAGCAGTGGCCAGCAGCCTCCACAGAGGCGGGTCCGCCAAGCGCCGCAGGAAGGGGCTTTCGGAGCAGACTCCATCCCGGGCCGCCGCCCTCTGTGTGCTCGGTGAGGCCATGTCTGAGCTGGCCCTTCCCCTCAACTGGAGCCAGCCTCTTTCCCACCTAACCGACTGGCCAGGTGGGGACGTTCGTGTGCACTGCTTACCACTGAGTTGTGGTGGACAGCAGCGCAGCCGTAAGTGCAGGGGTCATCGATCTCCATTTCTGCAGTCGCCACCCCTCCAGCCAGAACTCGGCTCAGAACACGGCCCTCGCCCTGCAGGTGCCAAGCCTTCCAAGCGGCACTGGCCCAGCCCACGGAGGTGGCCACTCTGACCCCTCCAGCCTGAGGCTACCGTTTCCTGACATCGACCGTCATGCAGGTGAAGCCAGCAGTGTGTGCTTGTGCCTGACTTCTCATCAAAGTCATGTCCGCGCGACGTCCCCGTGCTCCGTGTGACCCTGTGGTGGGGTGGCGGCCACCAGTCAACACCTCAACCCTAACTGGTCCTTTCTATCGATGGGTGTCCGGTTGCCTCCAGCTCCGAACTGTTGGGAACGAGGCTCTGGGGAACCTCCGGCGTGTGTTTCGGTGGGTGTGAGGGTCTCAGGAGTGGGGTGCCATGCCACATAGGTGCCTCAGTGCCGCCAGAGTGGTTGCATGTGTCACGCCCTCCTCAGCGGACACCAGGTAGTGCCCGGGGTCTTTTGTTGACATCTGTTACCACAATGTGGGAAATGTCCTCCAGCACAGAGGGGAGCTAGTCCCTGCTGGCACCCCTTCACGTGACCCTCACCTCCACCTGCAGGTCAATACCCTATTAACTGAAGAGTGGGCAGCGTGGGCTCTGCCCCCGTACCCGAGATTCAGACTGCAGTGGCCTGGGGGCAGGCGTGGGTGGCCACGAGCAGGAAAGGGGACGCTTGCTCCCTGGGGGTGGGCTGGGAATCGGGTGTGGCCACCTATAGAAAATATGGAACACGAAGACAGGACTGTCGTGTGACCCAGACACCCCGAAGGAGGCGAAATCAGCACCTCACAGAGACACCCGCATTCCGGCGTTCACTGCAGCCGTGAGGTGGACCCAACTCAGATGTCCGTCAGTGGACAGCTGGATGCAGAAGTGGTTTAGATGCACAATGGGATGCTCTTCAGCCCTGAAAGCGAGGAAAATCCCGCCATCTGTGACAGCGTGGGGGACCTGAAGCTCATCTGCTGAGCGAAGTGGGCCAGCACAGAAGGAGGGGCACCTCATGACCACTCAGTACCTGGAATCTGAGGACACCTTGGCAGAAGAGAGAGTAGGGCGGGGGCTGTCGGGGCTGCCGGCAGGGTCGGGCCAGGGCGGTGTGGGCGAGGGACCCAGAACTTCGCTAGACGGGAGGAATGAGTTCCAGAGAGCCGTCTGGAACATAATGCCTGCAGTTAGCAGGAACGCACTGCACGCTGAAAAGCTGTGAAGAGAGCAGATGTAAATGGCCTTACACAGAGAAAGGGGAGGCGGGGGTTGGGGTGCACCTGCTCACTGAACCCTCCACGATGCTTACAAGTGACCCAGCGGCATATTCCACACCATATGCCCACGGGTATCCGATTTTTAGTTGTCAACTGAAATTTTACAAATAGATTAAAATGCAGTGGGTCTATTCAGAACATCCTTCTCTGTCCTGAACTGTCCTGAGCAGGTAGCGGGCTCTGCTCAGGGGGTAGCCCAGGGCCCCAGCCTGGTGGGTGGGCTCCAGCATCCTTGACCTGTGGTTTTGAAGTCCTTGGAGCTGTTTCCTTCCCAACAGGCAGGAAGGGAGACCGACCTCCTCCTTGGCCTGCAGGGGAGGGATCTGTCTTCAGTGAGTGGATCCACCTGGCCGTGGCGCCTCTTCTTTCTCCCTGCAGAGCCAGACTGCATCCCTGGCCACAGCAAGCCGCAAGGGGTTCTGGGAAGTGTGGCTGGATCTGGTAGACGGGTCCCCAACGTAAATGCCTGGGACTTTATTACTAAAGCAGTAGACACAGAAGGCAGACGTGCCTCCATGTGGCCTGTGCCTCCAGTACTTTTTCTATGCAGAAACGTGATAGGTACCTACATTTACCCTGTGCTTGGTTTGGAGCTAAAGTGGTCCCAAAAAATCATGTGTGGAGGGCTTGGTCACTGAAGGAATGTGGGACTTGGGGAAGCGAGTGAATCCTGAGGACTCTGACCTCTTCAGTGAGTTAATCCATTGGAGCTGAATGACCACCGGGAGGTGGTGGAGACCGGAGGCAGGTGGAGCATGATTGGAGGAAGCAGGCCAGTGGGGACGTGTCCTCAGGGACCATATCCTGTCCCTGGCCCTTCTTCTCTCCCTGCTTCCCAACTGCCTTGAGCTGAGCCACTGTCCCCTGGCACACCATCACGATGATTGTCTCAACTCGGACCCAGAGCAGCGGAACCAGGTGGAGCCCTGCCTGGGAGGTGACCCACGGGAATGTGGACTAAGTTCTGCATTGACCCATGAGCTGGCTCCATGGCTTGGGCCATCCTGTGCTGATTCACAGTGCACACAGATGATGCGTCTTTTTACATGTGCGTCATGCAAAAAGAAAAGTCTGCAGAGAGGGCGCTGTCCTGCGTGATTATCCACTCAAGCAACAGTTCTCAGCTGGTGATGCTCTGGGGAACAGAAGCTGGAACTTCTTTGACTTGATGAAAAGGAGCCAGCCTGGGAATGTCACTCCAAATAGCTGCTCTTCGTGGACAAAGGCTGAATCATACCACAGTTCTCACGTGGTAGCCACGGAAGGGAAGGCTGTGGCTACTGCCAGGTTCTTATGGCCCATGAAAAGTTGGTTCCTTCATTCAACACATATTTGGCAAGTGACCGCTATGCGCAACATCTGATTCGGGTCACTTGCAGATGACATTGGACAAAACTGACAAAAATGCTGCCCTTGTGAAGCTGACATTACCCTGAGCGTAAATAAGGTTCATCCACCCTCGTGACGGGTGACGATTTGGAAGATGGGTGAAGCAGGTGAGGAAGAGCGTGTACTCCAGATGTGGTTTTGTATCTAGTTGAAGAGGAAAAAACATCTGGAGAGTGACATGCAAGATCCGTGTGCATGTGGGAGAGGAGCACTGGACGTGGGGAGTGCAAGGGCAAAGGCCCTGGGGTGAGGGGTGGTTGGCAGGTTCAGGGAAAGCCAAGGATCCCCCAGGGATGCAGCAGAGTGGTGGAGTGAGAGGAGGTAGACCAGAAAATAGACAGGGATCAGCCCAGATGCACCTGGGGAGGCAGGTGGCAGGGACCTGGACTTTAACCGGAGAGGGATGGGAAGTCCTGAAGACTTCGAGCACAGGGTCCAAGGGAGGAGCAGGATGTCCAGTTGGCTGCTGTAAAATCCAGGAGGGGTGATCTCAGCTTCCCCCAGGGGCAGGAGAGATGGAGATGGTGATGGTGGCTACGACCTGGTCAGCTTTGTGCATGAGGGCCAGCCACATGATTGGCGGTGCCCACAAGACCCCTGTGCACGGAGATCTGCAGGAAACAAGAGGTACTCCGTGCAGCCGGATGCTGGGCTTTCCACCCAGATGTGAAAGACGTGGCTTTGCCCTGAACGTACCCTGAAAGAGAAACAGAATGTGAAACGGAGGAGGACATCCTGGGGAGTGCAGAGATGCGGCCCGGCAGAGGGGAGAGCCTGAACTCCAGGCGCCCTGACCGCCCCTGCAGGGCTCGTCCCTGGATCTCCTCAGTGTCTTCTACCACTAAGAGGAGGCAGGGCTGTAGCTTCTTTGAAGGGTGGTGGCGAGGACTAAATGAGAGAGTGGTCAGAGGACAACAGCCAGCCCCTGCCCGGTGCCGTGGTAACGCACAGTCCGGCTCCGCCCCTCCCTGGAGCTCCGCCCCTCCCTGGAGCTCCGCCCAAGGCAGGGCCTGAGCTCCGGGGTGGCGCCTAGCAGGTCTCAGCGGCCGTGGTCGGCGTGTTCCGCTCTCTGGAGACTTTGCAGTGCTTTCTTATCATCCTAAGATGCCTTTGCAAGGGTTGGATCTCTAACTTCCTACAATACATGCAGCACAGTGCTCGGGCATGCTGCGTCCTCAGACAGCTAGTTCTGCCTTCTTTTGAAATTTAACATTGAACAATTTTAACTGATATATAGAAAGATAAACATCTTACAGGTCCGTGGGGTACCCCGTGGGGTCTCGAGCGGTACACACTGTAACATCAGGGTCAGGCAGAAGTCCCATCTCAATCGCCTGTTCTTCCTTGTAAACTTTCAGAATCCTTTCTTCCTGCTGTTTGGGATGGACGGTATGTCATTGCTCTGTGGCTTCTTCCTTCTGTCCCCTGTATCTGAGTGCCCGAGGGTGGCCCTGCAGCCCGGCCTGGCTCTGCCCGCCTCCGCTCACCACCGGCTCTGAGTCCAGCCCTCCCACCCGAGTGCTCAGGCAGTGCCTGTCTCCCTGTGCCTGGCTACTTCCACCCAGCACACTGACCTCCAGGTCCTGCCACGCTGTCCAGGATGGCAGGATGTCATCCTTGCTCTGGTGCTTTGTGCACCACATTGTCTTCACCCAGCCCTCTGCTGGTGTTCTTGGGGCTTGGGGCTTGGGGCTGCCTCCATTCCCTGGCCATTGCACACAGTGCCGCAGGGACATGCTCATTTACTGTCCTTTGGAGACACGCCCCAAGGGTACTGCCGGGTCACAGCGCAGTTGCCTCTAACCCCTTGAGGAAGCTCCCTGTCTCCATGATGGCGGCAGCTTGGTCCTCCCGCTGCAGTATTCACCGCTCCCTTTCCTCTGCACACGCACAGCACCTGTTACCTCGTGTGCGTCTGGTGAGAGCTTCCTCTCTGGAGTGAGCAATGGTGAGTGAGGCTGAGCCTTGTCCTGCACCCACTGGCCAGGATGCCCACGGGGTCTCCTGACACTCAACAGCACACCGGGGTCGCTCTCCAGGCTGTGCCCCCAGGCAGCCAAGCCCAACCCGGGTACTTGGCTACTTTGCTGAGAACAGTGCCCACCTCCCCGGCTCCCCTGCGCTCCTCTCTGTAAGAACACTCTCCTTTCTGCAGGTCTCCATCACACCAGCTGCAATTGGCAGCTGCAATTGGAGACCGGAACTAAGGGGCAGGGGGTCAGCGTTCACCCAGGTCTGCTGAGGGACTTGATAGGGATTATGTAACGCTCAGAATCAACCCCAAGAGAAGGTGACTTTGTCCCCATTTTACAGAGGAGAAAGCGGGGGTGAAGGGCTTCCCGATGGTACACAGCTGGTCATGAAGCAGAGCTGGGCCGAACGCCAGATGTGGTGCAAGTGGTAAAAGCCACCGTCCTCCTGGAACGGCGACGGCTGACAAGCCCCTCCACACCCGCCCGCAGCCAGAGTTCCAGAGGTGATGAAGGACCTGCTGGTCTTCCGCCCTCATGCTTGGAACTGGAAGGTGGAGGCAGGTGTGCACACAGCTGCCCTTGGCTGATGTGGCTCTGGACTGAAGCCGTCTGGAGCCAGTGTGGGACAATGGCTTCCACCTCCCAGCCTCCTCGGTGGCCACAGCAGCAGCCCCTTCCGCAGGGTTGCTCTGGAAGTCCCTCCTTCACCCCGACTTGGAGCCCCCTTCTTCGGCACTGGGGAGAACTGTGTAAAGCCATCCCCTCTGCTAACCCCGCTCTGCCTCCCTCGGAGAGATGCCTCCAGTGTCAGCTGTGCTGGGAGAGACCCAGTCAGGCTCCTCCAAACCCAGGATCTGCCATAGCACTCGAGACAGGATTCCCAAAACCAGGATCAGACCGCCTTGCGGGATCTGGGACTGGGAGCGTTTGTGCTGCTTGGCACAACCCGGTGGCAAAATCCACACCTCTTCCACCGCTTCCCGGAGTCACATTTTCAGAGGAGAGTCTGCAGCTAGGTCCAGACCCAATCTGGGAACCGTCCAAGTGAGACTAAAGCGATCGCCTGCCCCGCGCCCTCACAGTGATGTTAACTCGCTGTTCTCAGGAGTGTTTTCTCACAGAGTAAGATCTAGGCCATCGAAAGAAATAGCTTTTCCCTTGAGAAAGTGCCCAAGCCCTGTATTTACACAAAAGCCCAACGCCTCCCAGAAGCCCGGTGCTGGTGGATCACAGCAGCTGGACACCTGAAACGCTGGGAACTGACCGTAGCTCATGTGTTCCTCTGCCCAGGAGAGCTACCTGGTGCTCCAGGGCTGGAAACAAATATATAAATAGGAATCGAAGTTTCTGGGTGGATTCTCTCTGGCATATATAAACAATAACTTCCCTCACCTGCGTGGCAAAGGAGGCTAATAATCCTCAAACCACAGAGCACGGTGGTGCACACCTGTAATCTCAGCCGCTTAGGAGGCTGAGGCAGGAGGATGGTGAGTTCAAAGCCAGCCTCAGCCACAGCAAGGGGTAAGCAACTCAGTGAGCTCCTGCCTCTAAGTAAAATACAAACTAGGCTGGGGCTGGGGCTCAGTGGTCAAGGGCCCCTGAATTCAATTCCTGGTACCTGCTCTCCACCAAAAAGAAAAGAAGAACTCTCGAGTCTGCACAGGTGAGCGACAGAGCTGCAGAGCGGGATGCAGACGGAGGCCTTGGGTTTTCATCATTTCAACTCCACACTCGGGCCTCGAAGACTTTGGTTTCTTGTTGCCATGGCTGTTGGTAAAGGAACGTGGGACTGAATATTCTAGAAATAAGATGTATTGTGTGATGACGTGTTTGCAAAGTGCACCTGGATGCTGAGTTACCCGATTACACAGCGATTTAAAGATGGCCCCACTTGAAAATGAATTCATAAACGCTGGAAAGCAGGGGCACGCTCTTGCCCTCTGAGGACCGCAGGGTCGGCCTCCATCTTCTGGGTTTTGATTTCTGTCAGGCTTTGTTTGCCGTCTGTGTCCTGTGTTTGTTTTCCCTTTTTGCTTCACGGATTTTTTTTTATTAAATAGATGAAATCACTTAGGATAATAGATTTTCATAGCGTGTAATCGTCCCATGGAGACGCTCCTGTTCATCCTAGAGAGGATTGAAAGCACCCAGCAACTGCGGCAGATAAGATGGGAGGGCGTGCGGATCTGCTCGGCAGGACTCCGTACCTGCGAACCTGTTAACACAGCAATTAAAGCCAAACGTCCCTTGAAGTGGAATCAAAGTCTACCTACTGCATCGCGGGACCCAAAGACCCTTTGTTTTCTTTTCCCTTCCTCAGGAAATTTACAGGATTTACTTTCTTCTGTGAATACAAATGCGTTTTCTTTAAAAATGCACTTTAATTTTACCTTTTTGTCACAGAAACTGGGGTGCACAGTGCCTCAAAATGACCTGGCCAGCCTCGTCTGACGCTCCCTTACTATTGGACTTCAAATTCTGAGAGAGAGAAGAAAGGGCGGTGCGTTCATTAACCCCCGCCCCGCCTGTCCAGCTCTGTCTCCTGACCTTGTCTCCTGGCCCTCTTTGTTCTTTCCCCCAAACGTAGCCCACGTGGAGGATCGACGTGGAGGCAGAAGTGGCCGGCACTGATGCATCGGTCAGGCTTGTACTGCTGCAAGGTAACTGAGGCCCACACTTTTCTAAAGGAAGAAGGTTTATCTGTGACGACAGACCACAGTTCTGGAGTGTCAAGGGCATGGCACCTGCGCTGGCCGTTTCTGCTCTGGTAGGGGACACTGTCAGAGCAAGTGACCACATCTCAAGCCAGGAAGCAGAGGTTGGGGAGACTGGGGCCCCACAGTCCTCATCAGGGGCAAGCTGATGACCTAAGGACCCTCTCCAGGCCCTACCCCAAAGGCTCCGCCACCTCCCAACAGTGCCACCTGAAGACCAGGTCTCTGCCCTCTGGTTTGGGTTAGGCAGCTGAGCTCAGTCCCACCAAGAGAGCCTTTAGTGCGCCCGGCTGGTGAGGCTCTGTGCTCCTGCTGCCTGTCTCGGAGGTCCCTGTGAGTCCCAGGATGTACCCAGAGCCCTCGGAGGTCCCTGTGAGTCCCAGGATGTACCCAGAGCCCTCGGAGGTCCCTGTGAGCCCCGGGCAGTACCCAGAGCTCTCGGAGGTCACTGTGAGCCCTGGGCAGCACCGAGAGCAACGTCCCACCCTTCCTCAAAGCATCAGCCAGGAGTCTCCCCCATCACCCGAGCTCTGTTGGGTCCATGCCCAGGCCTGTTGGCACAGGGCACTCCACCCGCCTGTCCCTGCCTTGGTCTCCAGGTCTGTGGAGAGGGACGGTGCAGCCGCTTCACCTGGTCTTTGTGGACTCAGGAGTCTGCTCAGGGCAAGTGTTTGGTAAATGCCAACTGAGTGCCCCCCTGTCATCGCCACCGCAGGTCAGAGACTGGCCTCTGTGGATGGACTGTGATGGACAGGAGGCTTCCCCTGCAGCGTCAGAGGGCCTGGGGTTGATGCACGGATTGTCTCGGAGGCGCACCACCGCGTGGTTCAGCAGCCACGGCACGCGGGTTGCGTCTCCAGGGTCTTTCTGAAGTGTGCGGGGCCATGATGTCCGTCAGTTAGAACCTGCAAAAGCGTGAAGCCTCTGTGATCACTGAAGCTACAGTAGGAATCGGAACAGCTCAGCGTGCAGCCGCCCAGTGTGGGGAAACAGGAGCCCACAAACACCGCCAAAGAGGACGGTAAGGGCACCGCGCCTCTGGAAACTGGCAGTTTCTTAGAGCATCACACACAAAGCTGCCTCCTGCAGTGCAGCCCTTTCCGCCCGGGTGTCTCCTGGCGAGACGAGAACACACACAGTGACCCCCAGCACGCCGCCCACGGTGGCCCCCAGCCGGAAAGGACAGGCAGCAGAGCGAGTCACATGGCCCCACTGCCGGGTCCTGCTCTGGTCCCCCGCAGGGGCCTCCAGCCTCTTCCTCTGAGGGGAGACGCAGGAGGCCTGACGGTGCAGGTCCCTCAGGAGGGCGACAGAGAGCACGTCAGGCAGCCTGGGCTGGGGTGGAAGAGGGCCTTACAGAGAGCAGGCCTGTGCGGTCTTACGGGTCAGAGGACAGGCCGAGCCTCGCCCATGACGATTCCACAGACCATCCTTGTGAGGAGCCGTCTTTTCAGACACTCAAAGCAGTTGACCTGGATGATATTCAGACAGTCTCAGTAAACTCTTAAAACTCATGCAGTTTCAAAGTGGGGAATTCCTCTTCCCTGTGAGCTTGAGTCCTTCAAAGAGCAAGGGAATCTCAGGGTGAAAGGAGTTATCACACAGAGGGTGAAGAATGCCTTCCCAAAGCTGAAATTAGAGACCTACATCCCTGGTGTGAACATGCGAGGCCCTGGTGTGAATACCCAGGGTCCTGGTGTGAAGATGTGAGACCCTGGTGTGAATACCCAAGGTCCTGGTGTGAACATGTGAGGCCCTGGTGTGAATACCCAAGGTCCTGGTGTGAACATGTGAGGCCCTGGTGTGAATATATGGCATCATCCTATTGTGAACTTGCAAGTTCCTGGTGTGAATATCCGGGCCCTGGTGTGAACATGCACATTCCTGGTGTGAACACCTGGGGTCCTGGTGCGAACACCCACTACCCTGGTGTGAACATACACGTTCCTGGTGTGATCATGCACGTTCCTGGTGTGAACACCTGGGGTCCTTTTGTGAATACCCTGGGCCCTGGTGTGAATATATGGCATCATCCTATTGTGAACTTGCAAGGTCCTGGTGTGAGTACCCAGGGCCCTGGTGTGAACGCTCAGGGAACTTGATGTTAAAGCCGCAGAACGCCCGCCTGTGGAAGTATTATCCAGATCCTCTTAGTCATAAGCAAAAAGATTTACAAATTACTTCTGGAAAGTAACCTGACCACACACAGAGATGCCTCTAGATCTCATTAGAATTATTAGTATTCATTTAAATAATTATTTTCATGATATGAAAAACTAAGTGTGAATATTCAACTATCCTTACTATCTTACATATATGCCCATAAAAGATTAAATACCTCTTTGCAGAAATGACAACAAATGGCCTAAATTACTTTATGTCATGTGCCAAAATCATCAAGTATTTTCTCAGCCAAGGTGCCCAGGAGACCTGCCCCTGGAGCTGTTAGGAACTGAAGGAATTCCAGCCCTCAGCTCTGTTCCTGCTTAGCAAGTTGGACCCATGCTCTAAATTGCTCTGATTGGAAAACTTAGTTTTGAAATTGGGATGCAGTGACGTCCGCTTTCCTTTGTCAGAAGCTGGGCACACTTCCTCAGGTCCGGCCCCCACCAGGAGGAGTGCCGGAAGCTCGCGTTCACGAGCCGCGTGGCAGGGATGTGGCAGGGATGTGGCCGCACCACGGGGCCTGGGTAGGCAGGGCTTCCCTCCTGCCGCAGTTGCCTGCTGAGCAGCCCCGAGAACAAGGACCCTCCCTTCCCTCCAGTGACCACTGCCACCCACAGAAGCTGCTCTTGAAGTGAAGGCCACTTGCTCACCACATGCCAGAGGAACCAGGCACCCCAGCGAGAGTGCGGCCCACAAGCGGCCTTCTGTGAGAGGCGGCGCAGACCCCCATGTTTGGCCGGCAGTGACCACGGTGCCTTGGCTCTGGCAGCTGTGTTAGTCCACTGTGGCTTCTTTTGCTCCTTGGTTTTACTCTTGTTTGTCGAGTGCTGCTCTTGCTTATGTGCAGGAAAAGGAAAATTAAGGACATTATCAACAGTAAATTCAGACTTAAAATGTCATGTGCACGTCTCGAGGAATGGATTAACTTATTTTTATCACTTTACACAGTCTTGCGTATCCTTCCCGATGCATATGCATAGGTTGGGTTCTTTTTAACCTATCTGCATAACAGCACAAGAGTTCTCTCGTGATTTATTCAGCTACTCACCTCTCGACAAGCAGGCTCTTCTGGTATTTTCAGCAGTATGGATGTTGGGCCCCTGTCCTTCCTTACTGGTTTACTTCCGTAGATGAATTTCCAAGTGAGATTTATGGCTCAAAGAATATGTGAATTTTTGATGTTGACTCACGTGGCCAGATTAGTCTACCGAGGGCTACAGCCATCCGTGTGCCCAGAGAATTTGCAAAAGCACCAGCTTACCCCAGTCCTCCCTGACCAGGTGTTGGCCTAATTCTTGCAATCTAACGGGAAATAGGCCTTTGTGGTTCCACTTGGGTTTATTGTCCCAGATGCAGAAGGACCTTCCAGGTGCCCACTGGCCTTCAGCATTTCTGAGAGCTCACTGCCGCCCTTCCTGGCATCTGCCTGCAGAGCTGCCGGCCTCAATCCCGTGGTGGGCAGTTCTCCCTTCCCATCGTGGCGACATTGGCCTGACATCAGAACTGCAGCAGCCTATCCCTCTTCTGGTTTCGTTTGTGGTGTCCTTCAACACCCCAAAAATCCAAATTGTGCCGACGTTCTTTTTAGTCTCCTGCTTAAGAAGTTTCCTCATACCCAAATACATTCCTATCCTCTGCAAAATGAGCACCAGGGGCAGTGGGAGGTGGGACGAGGGGAAAGTGGAAAGGCATATTTCACATTGCTTATGTTTGATTAATTGCCATGGGCACAAGCTGATTTTATGATTAAAAATACACTTTAGCTGGGCAGAGTGGCACACGCCTATAATCCCAGAAGCTTGGGAGGCTGAGGCAGGAGGATCACAAGTTCAAGACCAGCCTCAGCAACTTAGGGAGGCCCTAAGCAACTTAGTGAGACCCTATCTCTAAATAAGAAATGAAAAGGGCCGAGAGGGGACCTCAGTGGTTTAGCACCCCTGGGTTCAGTCCCAGGTAGGAAGGAAGGAGGAGAGGGGGGAGAAAGGGGGGAAGGGAGGAAGGAAAGAAAAAAGAAAGATAGTTTAACAAAAAGTGAAAATGGTAAGATTTGATCATGAAGGGACAGGAAAAAACAAATTCTCTTTTCGAGTGTGGGGTTCCATGGACCTGTTCTGTATCTTCATTGTTGTGATCACTTGACTCTACAATTGTGAAAAATCATGAAACTACACACCAAAAGAGTGGATTGTATTCCATGTTCATTTAAAAGTGAAATTACTGCCGGCACAGTGGTGCACACCTGTAATCTCACCTGCTTGGGAGGCTGAGCGGGGAGGATTGCACGTTCAAGTCCAGTCTCAGCAACTTATTGAGGCCCTGAGCAATTTAAGGAGAACCTATCTCAAAATAGAATATCAGAACACCTGGGGATGTGACTCAGTGGTTAAACACCTGTGGGTTCAATCCCTGGTATCTGCCCGCCCAAAAAAGTAAAATTAGTAAATGTCAGAAAAAAGATTCCCCACTCTTCTATGACTCTAGCTTTACCCTAGTGACAAGACATGACACCAGTTCAAAAATAACAAAAAGATGAAACATAAAAGATTAGCAAATCAGATCCAGCAGAGCGTTAAAACTACGGCCCGCTAGAGTTTGCCCTGCAATACAGCTTGAGAGGAAGTCGGGTCAGACCATCCGGGTCAGGATCAGCAGCTCTGTGGAGCAGGACTCCTGGTCTTAGCTCTGTGCTGTTCGGGAAGAGGCGCTTCTCTGCTGCGGGTGCTGGGAAGGGGTTGTCCTGGGAGCCCAGGATGTGCAGCACCCCCGGGCTCCACCGCTACATGCCGTGGTGCCCTGTCCCAGCATGATAGTCAAGTCACCAGACACTGCCACTATCGCCAGGGGCATCTCCCCTGGGGAGAACTCTGGGGTGGATGGCTGACTGGCAGAGTAACCGGGCCTGGGACTGGTGATCGGCTCAGCGAGTGAGGAGTAAGAAAGCCTCAAGGAATTCAGAGCAGCTTCTTTGATTTTTAAACTGATGTGCAAACTGCAGATAGTGGGACCAGTGGGGATAGGGAGGACTGGCCAGGCAGAGACCATCAGCCACAGACCTGCTCCAAACCCCCTCCCCACCAGGAGACTCGCACCCAGAACACAGGACTGGGAAGCTCCCCAGTTAATACACCAGTGCTGGGTGTTCTGTGCCCACACCCAGAGGGGCTTTGGGGATGCAGTGAAGTTTGGGTGACTTTTGTTGGAAAGAGTGGAGGCAGAAAACGGGGGTGAGCACGGGGACCTCACCACCTGCTGGGTAGGGCTGCGCCCCATGGAGCCAGCTGTGGGTCACTGTTTGCATTCCACCTTCCTGCAGGCCTTCCAGAGAGACGGCCGCCCCTTACCTGCAGCGACTGTCCTGTTGGCTGGAATGTCTACCCTGTCGTTTTGGTCATTTGTCCGACTGGGCCTCGACGTTGCTCTAAACTGCAAACTCGGCTGTGCTGTTTTGAAGATGACTTGGGAGTGGGCAGCACTCATCTATGCCCAGCATGGAGCCTGGGGAGGATGGTCGTGTGCACAGTGTGATGGACAGTTACTCTTGCCAATGGCAGTGGCCGGGTCCATAAAACCAGGAAGTGTCAGGGGTTGAAATGAGCTTCAGGATGCTGCTTGTAACACCTACAGAATGTGGACCGCAGGGACCGTCACTGGGCCGTGCTCCCACCAGGGACGCCGTCGCCCTCCCAGCTGCCCCCTAGCTAGAGCCGACCTCAGAGGCTGGAGAGCAGCGGGAGGGCCACGGTCAGTAATGGCCACTTGGGAGAAGCAGCCTGGGGGTGCCCCTGCGCAGTGCGCAACCACAAAACAGTCCTGTACTCTGAACCCCGAGTCCTCCGTCACCTCACCCAGCTGCTCAATATAGCTTCGAAGGCCCCCTTTCCAATTAAGGTCACTTCTAAGGTCCCGAGTGGACAGGAGTATTTGGAGGACAGCATCAGCCCCATCTGGAAGGGAAAACGAGGGTCTTAAGCCAAGCAGAACCCACTAGGCTGAGAGTGGCCCCAGATCAGCCAGAGACAGAGAGCTGAGCTGCAGGGGGCACGTCGGCTCCCGCGGGGTAGGGAGGGGCCTGGTGAGCTCGGGGCTTCACCTGCGGGGCTCACTGGCGTCACCCCCAGGGTGGAGCTCAGGATGGATGGCACTCCTGCTCTCTGCCACACACGTGCTCCTTGATGCCACTGCAGAGTAGGTGGCTCTGTGTCACCACAGGAGTGTCACAGCGGAGTGCCCCAGCAGAGGCTCAGAGGTGGGCCTGACTGAGCGCAAGCAGCGTCTGCCCGACCACCTGGGCTCTTCAGAAGATGGAGCACGGCCACGCCTCTGGGCCCGAGCTCACTGGAGAGGTGACCAGCCTCTGCGGGCCCAGCAACCATCCAGGTCCTGCACTGGTGTCCCCGGGAGATTCTCCAAACTGTGGGAGTAAAAATCATCTCCTGCCGTGACGTCTCTCCTATGGGAAGTGGTCTGGGCATCAAAACCACTAGGAGTCACTGCCTCACACCCATCAGCAGCTGTGGTCTAGAAGCAGATATCAGTGCTGGGGGGACGCGGAGACAGGGAGCCCGGCACACCTGTCAGCTGGTACAAGAGGGCAGGACTGGTGTCAGATACAAAGCAGAACCTCCACACCATCCTCCATCCCACGCTGCTGTGACTCCGCAGGACCTGAAATCAGAATTCGAAGAGACGTCTGTCCACCCACGTTCAAGGCAACATCGGGTCGCCGCTGCCAAGATGCGGAAACACCCAGAGTGCCCATCAGAGGACAAATGGGTAAAGAAAATACACCTGCACAGGCTGGACCCCTGATCCCCTTAGAAAAGAAGGAGGTCCTGCCACTTGGACGGCTGGAGGAACCGGGAGGACAGATGAAGTCGCCGGACACAGAGAGGCAAACTCGGCACCCTCTGACGCGTGTGTGGAATCTCACGAAGCTGAACTTGAGTCCAAGCCACGGGCAGGGGCTGGTCCAGGGAGGGGAGGGCGCTGGCAGGGCTTCACCTCTCAGGCCCAGGAGGAGTGAGCTGTGGGTACTGACGTCCCACCAGAGGCCATGCACAGCGGCTGGCGAGACCCCAGTGCTCTGGCCACACGGTCCGCGCTCACACCTGCGTGCAGATGACCACCCGGTGAGTGAGGAGGTGCCAGCTTGGCCTTGGCCCTCACCCACCTGTGGGTAGGCGGAAACCCCAGGGAGCATTCGTGAGATCCGCAGTTTTAATGTGCCAATTATACTGTCATGTTCAACTAATTAGAAAGATAAAATAAAATACATTGTTTTAAAAAAGTTATACTTCAGCACAGCTGGAGAAAAGGCCTCTGTGTGGACACTGGCCTTCCCACGCAGTCAGTGAGGATGGCAGCCCGGCGGCCACCCTGCAAGCCACCCTGCCTTCCCCCTGCAGCTGCCGAGGACTCGCGGGCGGTGCTTGCCAGCCACAGCACATGCAAGACTCACCCTGTGCCCTCATGAGGGTGTCAGTTGAACGGGGCAGTGGTCACGGCATCCAGTGTGCGATCTCAAATTGAATAAAGGCTGAGGAGAAGCCCTGAAGGGGCAGGAGGGAGCGTGGCGGCATCCCGCGTCACACACAGCCGGGGGCTCCGGGCGGGAGCTGAGCAGGAGCGGGCCTTCAGAGGGGTGCACCTCGGACACTCACTGCCTCAGGGGAAGCACGGGGTGCCCTGTCCTCAGAGGCACCTGCAGGGTGTGTTCCCAGGGAAGGTTCCAGCCTTGCGATTCCCTCAGAAAATCTCGTCTGAGTCCCTGCTGAGGGATGACATCATTGATTCAGGGCCAGCTAAGGTGCTTCTGAGGATGACTCACGTGACTTTCCACGCGAGAGATGATGGCTCCTGTCTGTGTACTTCGGTAGCTCCCTGTCCACACCTCTGTGATGGGATTTCCATGTCCTCTGATGTCTGCCTTCAAGACAGACAGAGTGTGAATTCCCCAGGTCCAGGGCAGGGTTGGTTATTCAGTTTGCAACCGACCTTGGTGGAACTCGGGGCCTGGGGATCCTGGGGACCCTCCGCAGGCCTGTGTGAGTAGGAGGGCGCTTGCTGGAAGAAGGGGCACATCCAGTTCTCTCCACCACCCCGGTTTTCCAGGGAGAGGAATCGCTGCACCCTCCCAGGTGAATTTTACACCCAAACCCTGGGGAACGGCAGAACGTTTATTGCATAGAGATTTTCAGCCTTACACTAATAAGATTGAGCCTTTCTATGTAAGTTTTCAACCTCAAGCTATTGGATACCGAAGAAGAACAAAAAGTGTACGAGTTGTCATTTGGGTCTCCATGGCAGAGACCAGACTGCGAAGCAGTGTCTTCTAACAGATGATTGACAACAGCTAGGCCAGCGGAAGATCCCCCCCCCCGCCCCAACACCAGCCCCTCCCTGACGGAGGCTGGCCCAGCCTCCACTCTTCCACACTGAAAGCGGGACTTACTTCCCGCCGTCTCTGGTGTGCCTGCCCTGCGGGGCGGAACCAGGCCTGGAGCACCACCGAGCCTCACCCCTGTCCTTCCTTCTCTGGAAGGATTGAGGGGATGGAGCAAAATGGCCAACCCAGTGGACTCCCCCGACTCTGAGACTGAGGAAGGCATGCTACCATCGCGCTGTGGCTCCAAATTCAGAAAGCAGAGGCCACGCCAGCAGGAGGCTGTAAATAAACAGGTGTGGGACGCAGAGAGCACACGGAGGGGCGCCACGTAACGGAAGAGAGCAGGCACTGACCCACCGAGTGAGGGTGTCAGAGCAGTGGACCTCAGAGAAAAGGGCAGGTGCAGAGCTGTGCAGAGAAGATGAAAGAAAGCCAAGTTTCAAGATGAAGTCGGATATGGAAGCAGAACCAGGAAGTAGCTACAAGGAGTAGAATTGATGGCTGTTGGTGGCAAGATAGAGAAGGCAAGCATGTTCTTCTTACTTTTTAACCTTTAATTATTGTTTATGTCACAATCATAGAAGCAGTGATTCAAGATTAAAGTGTGAAATTAAATAGCTTCACAATCTCTAATTTAATTTTTCTTTGATCATTGAAAACTTCATCAGGTTCTTATTTGCCTCCAGGTCATTACATCGAAAAATGTATTACAGCCGTATATTTAGTAGAAAAAGGAGCGAGAACAGTTATCAAATAAGTCTAGTCAACAATAACCTGCGGAACAGATGCATGCTGTATAAAGGCATTCTGTTGGCATGTACGACAAATGAGAACAAATAAAAAATCAATTGAAAATTTTAAAAAAAGATGAAATAGCAATGCAGCAAATATTCAATTTCTGCTAATTAGTTAAATAGAAAAATAAACACGGAATCTGTCCTTGTACTTTAAAAACTTCAGATTCTTTCCTTTTACGCCAATTTGACGTCTCTTTCTGGCTGTAGAAACATATCCACTTCCTCCTATTTTTTTGGTCCTTTAATTATTAGCACTAGCATTTAATTAAAGTAGTTACACAGAGGAATATCTTACAAGGAAACACAAACCTGTTTGTGGTTATTGCTGTGTGAATGGAAATGGAGAGAGTGCGGTCTTCTTGGTTCCTGGGTGGTCACCTGGGGCTGTGGTGGCCTGTGTGGGTCATCCCCCAGAGTCCTTGCAAGCCCCCTTGTGGTCAGGGGTCAGTGTCTCAGTATCCGACGTCATCATGGCTCAGGAGTAGTTGAAATCACAAGTGCGCACTGTGCAGACGCTACGGATTTACAAGACAGTAAGTCTCCATCTGGCTTATTTCCACAGGGACAGAATAATCATTTCCCAAACCCCGTATTAGAGGGAGTATTGATCTGAGGGCAAATCTGCTGTACTGGAGTAGAAAACGTACTGACCTAAGTACCAAGTGTGAACCGTGAGCTTTGCTAGGCTGTGTGATAAGCCACCTCCTGTCGTTCTGCATGAAATCAAGTGCTGTGTGTTGTCAGCAGCTTCAGGACACGGGGAGACCGGGGAGAGAGGAGCTCAAGCCCAGGGGTTCGCAGCTCGGGACAAGGTCTGAGTGGCACAGGCCCACTGTCGTGGGCTCTGACGGCTGTGTCCTACGCAGGCCAGGGTTTCACAAGCCGCTCAGTCAAGTGGATGGCAGAGCTGGAAACAGAGAGAACTCCGTGGGGAGGAGGGCCTGGATCTGGGGCCAGATAAACCACGTGATCTTCCCTTTCTAACCTGCCGCTCTTGCCGCGTGGATAAACCCTGTACTGCGTTGCCCAGTGTGGAACCCCCCGGCCACCTGTGGCCATTACTTACATAGGTGAGAAGTTCACACCTTCTCCACACCTGGCTCACGCTGCCGTGTTGGACAGCACAGGTGCTGACCATCCTCACGAGACAGCTGTTGGACACAGGTGTCCCAGAAAGGGCAGAGACTCTGCTTCCAGCAGAGGAGGGTGGTGCCCTACGGAAGCACCTGGGCCGGAGGTGAAGCTCCCAGGAACACTGACATTCCAAAATCGACTTCAACACGTGGTCGCCTCAGCGGAAGTCTGTGTCCGCCCGTGTGGCGCAGTGACCTAGGGGACCCTGCAAACCACACACAGGCGCGTGCCTCTTGCAGAATGGCCGTGGGGGCTGCTTTAAATTCCCACAGCACCGAGTAACAGGAAGATTCTGGAATCCTCGGAGGGATGGTCTGGTGCCAGGGTAGACCGTGGAATGGGGAGGGAGTGGATTTGTTATTTCTCTCCTCGTGGTATGGTAGGGGGACACGCATTTGGAGCAAAATATCTGTGATTGACTCCTGTCTCTGATACTTACATGAATTTCCACCAAAAATATTCTTTAGAAAAGAGGTGGAATCCTTATGTTGATGTCCCTAAGACGTTTTTCAGATTTATGGCATTGTATGTGGAAAACCACCCCAATTACAATTCCAAAAAGTCAAGAACTTTTAAGACAGCAGTGAGGGGAAAACCCGGGTTTACCATAAGGCCGGTGTGGTTTCCCTGGTAACATGATGTCACCCTGTACAAATGCAGGTGTTTGGGGGAAATCTCTCCCAGGGAGTTGCAGCCACAGTGCCTGGGGGGCACCTTCACCCACTGATTCCCGTGTGGGAGACACTGGGTCTTTGGCTCCTCCAACCCAGGCTCATTTCTGATGTTCAAGGCACTGAAGTGGAACCGGTTTTTTAAAATGTAGGAAGTATAAATATATCAAAAACGTAGGCTTGGTTCTTAAGGGAGTGACCTCATACTTGTAAGCAAGACCTGCAAGAGCCAAGCAATAAAGCAACACGGTATAAGTAGTTTTTAAAGCTATGGAAGCAGACTGAGAGGACAAACCTTGAAAACCTAACGCTCTGTGGATGCTCCTGAATGAGTGAACGGCAGGGTCAAGGTCAGGCGTGAGGCCGTGTCTCGGCTCCAGTGGCAGTGACCACCGTGTGCTCCGTGACAGCCTAGGAGGGTCTGTGAGGCAGGCAGAGGGTCCTGTTGGAAAGGCAGGGGTCGGGCTTGCTCAGGCCAGCAGGGGACACGTGAGGTGGAGGGGAATGGAATAGTTCTAGAACACAGTGTCACTGTCTGCATGGTAAATCCGCGCCCAGTGAATGTTCTGAATATGGCGCGTGATCCTCAAGTGAATATTTGACGGAGTTTGTTTATGTCCCTTGGGGCTTTGATGCGCAGTTTGGAGGACAATGAATTGGAGACATGTTCTCAATGGGGAATGGGGAAATCACTCAGTTCCCATGACTCTCCACACCCCAGCACCCCCTTAAGAACCAGGGTGACGGTGCCGTCCTGTCCAGTGGCTGAAGGGTCAGAGGACAGGGAATCCCCGTAAAGAGTGAGCCCTGGCACCTCAGGGGACCGTCCCCGTGCCAGAGCCCATGCCCAGCTCCTGGCTCCCAGCAGCAGGTTCCCAGGTCTGTGTCTGAGCTGGAGAAGGCTGTCCTCACCAGCGCCCCACGGGCCTCAGGCCTGAGGTGCGGCTCCGCTGGGGCTGGACTTGGATTTGGACTCTGCTCCCCTTGTGGGTAACTCATGGGCACCCCCGGGGCCCAGGCCTGGCTGGGATCCAGGTGGATTCAGACGAAGCGTGCTGGCAATGATCCACTCGCCTGTGGACCCCTCTCGAATCCCCCAGCCCAGCAGGGGTCTTGGTACCCTCCTCGTAGTTTGCCTTTTCTCCTTTAAGGGAAATAGCTGCATTGCTTTTTCTGATTGTGATTTTTATTATTTGTGTTCAGCATAAACATCCTCCAAAATTTAAGAAGACTTCTTAAATTCTTTTGGCTTCTAAAAAGACGTGGCCCTCCCTGGGTGAGCAGGGCTGGCAGATTGCCCCCTGCCGTGGGGTCTCCTCTGTGCGATGGCACACACGCTCCAGCCAGGGGGCGTTTGAGCCGCGTCCTGGGAGCAGACGCGGTCGCCTGAGCGAGGTTTACTATTTCCCACGCCCTGTTAGGCTCCGCAGCGCCAGCCCGCGACCCGGAACCAGGCAGCACCCCCATGAATCGTGTGTCCCCCAGTTGAAGGTGTGGTGCTTCCTGCCCGGTGCACAGAGGAATGCCTCCCCTTACGTCACAGAGTCAGGACAGCAGAGGAGAGCCTCCAAGCGCTGGGGACACCGCAGTCTCCCAAGCGCTGGCTGCCGTCGCTCATCGCTCACCTGCCTGACTCGCGTGCCCACCGGTGTGTTGTCCCGGGATGGGAGCGACTGAGAGCTTAGAAACACAGTCCCTGAGTATGTTCTCCCAGAGGGCCGGCTGAGTGCCCTCATCACGTATCAGTGTCCTGTGGTCTTCTGTGCGTGTGATGCTGTGGCTTCAGGCAGATCCCACCCCTCGCCTTTCCTCTCTGTCTTGCTCTGTGTTTATTCCCGGGAGACGTGAGGAGGCTGGGCACAGGATCCCTCTGTGTGACTGACCTCTGGACATTGAGAGGTTGCGACAGGTGTGCCCAGCTCGTGCCTGTGAACGGGCATGAGATGCGTGAGCTCTAGTCCAGCACAGCCATCCTGCATGTTGCTGTGCTGGGTGCATCTTCTTAAAGGAACATGGACCTCAGGAGTTGCCCTGAGCCAGCTTGTGCCCAGCCCCAGAGCCCAACCTGTCTGTTCTGGTCTCAGGGACAGCTCCTGAATCCATCCACCATCATCCCCATTGCCTGTCCCTGGGCTAGCGGCAGCCTCCTGGCCAGTTCCTTGCTCTGCCCTGGGCCCTGTGACCTGACTGCACTGGAACCAGAGGGGCTCTCAGGCCTGTTCACCTGGCGACAACTAATTGCTGCGAGCAGTCCCCACATACTCAGGGGGCGCATTCCACACCCGGGAAGCCTGACGCTGCGGCCGGGACAAAGCCTGTGCACACTGTAGGCTCCAGGCTCTGCGGCAGCGCCACTCAGGTCAGGGTCGGTGTGTCCCTGCGGGGTTTCTGCCGGGCTGCCTGTGCCGTGGTCTTGCACGCCAGGCTGTCCACAGCTCAAGCAAGGGCTCGAAGACGGCAGGCGCTGGGGCGTGAACCGCTCCGGTGACCCGGCGCTCCTGAGTGGGTGGGCTGTGCCGGACAGAGGGACGACCTGCGAGCCAGCAGGACGGTGGCCTGGGACGCATCCTGCCCCCCCGGAATGACCCAGTTCCAAACTCGTGACTGGGTCTTTTCAGGAATGTTTTTTCATTCGCTGTTTTCAGATCAGTAAGTGAACCCCGGCGGGGCGGGGCGGGGCGGGGCATGATGGACGGGTCGGGGCGTGGCGGGGGCGGGGCGTGACGGGGCGGGGCGGGGCATAATGGGCGGGGCGTGCTGGGGAAAGATGGGGCAGAGCGGGTGTGGGGCAGGGCGGCCACTGCCTTTAGCAGGGTGGAACAGGCTCCTCCTGCACCTCTGAACCAGAAGACCAGGAGAACATTGCCCACGTGTTTGTAAGGTGAAGAGCAGGGTCGCTTTTCTGCCTAGGGCTTGGGAGAAGACAGGAGGCATTAAATAGATTCCCCCACAACCAATAAGTGTATACCTGTGGCACAGCCTGCTGGAAGCTAATCCTAAATCACCGTCTCAGGCGGCAAACCTTGGGACGCTCTTGATCTTTCTCTGGGTACCTTTTAAAGTTTCAGGAAGGCATAAAATAAGACAGAGATAGTAACAGTTATATAGACCTATCTCACCTCCACAAAATTAGCAAGAATATACTTGTTACATTTGCTCTTGGGTTTTTTTTTTAAGAATAAAAAATGTTCGGGTGTCAAGTCATCATTAAACGTGTCCCACCTTGAGGGAGAGTGTTGGACGTAGCGGCTTTAAGAGTGAGTCATGAGCAGTGAGCCAAGGAGACGAGGTTCACCTCCAGATCAGAGGAGCCCAAGCTGGGCCTCTGGGCGGGGGGCAGGTCTGTCCCACGTGCTTCCAGAGTTGCGGGTTCCTTCTGTGCTGCTCACGGTCTCCCGGGACCTTCCCACGAGGCAGACGTGGCCTGGCACCATCAAGCTTTGGAGCAGGAGGGGAAGAGAAGCAGCAGGGACGTGGGGTCCCCTGCCACACGACCTTGGTGCTGTCGTGGTCCAGGGCCAGAGCAGGGACCCTGCACCACCCCAGGTGGCGTGAAGGGGACATGGTGGGCGTGCACCAGGCAGAGCCAGGGCTTCAGGGCTCGACAGGACGACGGGAAGGAAGGGGCCCCTGGGCGTCCCTGCCACGGCCATCTCAGTCCCACCCCAGCCCCACTGCTGCCTGGCCCTCCGCTCTCAGTTGGGTACATCTTTTACTTTTGCATAAACGTCCCCTTATTTTAATTTTACATACTTACTACGAGTGCATGTGTTATTCTTTTTCTTTTATTGAATTTCTGAGGGTTGTCTTTACACACATGCAAGTAATATCTCATTTTATCATGTATTTTGGCTATTTCTTACCCCTTGGCCTTTCTGGATGCTTCTGAGGCTCGCTGTCCCAGAGGGCTCCCTGTGTACAGCCCAGCAGGACGTCACCAGCTTCTGGATGTGCGGGTTGGCGCCTAGAGTGCCGGACCCCAGGTCAGGAGCCTTCTGTCTGGCCAGGGGCTGGCGACCTCCTCTCCCGAGTGGCTTCACCAGCTCAGCCACCCCCTGACCTTAGCCATTCCTCGTTCCTGCTGCCGCAAGGGTGTCCAATGCTGTGGCTGCGCCTGACCCCGGAGCCTTTAAGTCCCCATAGAGCACTTTCCACTTGGGCTCCGTGGTGCAGCCTCTGAGATGACTGGGGCTCTCGGCCCTGGGGAGGTTGGCCTGGGGCCTGGCGGGTGGGTGGCCTTCATCCTCAGCATCACTGTCCCCAGCGCTGCGCTGGTGTCTGATACTGTTCCGTAAACTCACCCGGCCACTGCACCTTGGAGGACTTCCAGGTGTTTAGCAGGCCGTGTGGTCATCTCCACAATCCCATGCTGGGACATTCCCATCGCCCCAAAGGTCCCCGAGGGCCCACCCTGGCCACCTCCACTCCACCCGGCAACCCTGATCTTTCCGCACGTGGGCCCCCCTTTCTAGACGTTCCCCCCAGATGGAAGCAAGCCGCAGGGGGTGCTGTTTCCTACTGGCTCGGGGCCAGGTGCCACCACACACGTGTGAGGCGGGCACACCAGGCCCAACCAGCCTGCCACAGCCTGCTCCTGGGGACCTTCCTGGGGTGTCCCTCCTGTCTCCCCAGGCATGGGATGGCTGGCCTCCAGGCGAACTTCAACTCACCTGCCTCCAGAAGCTCAGGAGGGACTTGCCGGGGCCATGCCACCTTCCCCTAGTGGGATCAGAGAGAAAGGCACTTACTGTCCTTTCCAGGCCAGTTGACCTCAGCCGCTTCATCGAGCAACTGTGTGGAGTGCTGGGGCCCAGGGCAGTGTCTCCTGGGGCACAGGCGGGGTGCCCCTGCGCTCACGTCCGCGTTTGTTCCAGTTCCTATGGGGAGGCGGCCGGCCGAGGACCCTTGGTGTTTCTGAGCAGAGGCGTGACTGACAGTAGCAGCTCCGCCCCGCGCCCGGGAGGCCAGCTTGGCGTTTCCACCGTCCCTCTGGGAATCCTACCGCGTGATCAGCGGCTCCAGAAAAGTGTGCAGCGCCACCAAAGCCCTTCGAGGACGGAGCTGTTTGATTGAATTTGTGATTTCGCCTTGTTCACGAGGACGCCGTGATAATGAAAAACACCGTCGCTTTTTAAGATATTAATTTTAAGGGATGATCCTGTCGGGAAGAATGTTTCTGCCCGGGAGGGGCCGGTGTCTCCTGAGAGCCTCGCGGAGCCGCGGCGGAGTCTGGGTGAGACCGGCGTCCGGCACCGCGCGGGGCCTTCACCGCTCACGCCCTTGTGCACAGGTTACTGCGGCTCTGACGCGCTTTGAGTGATGGGTGTCACTTGTGTGAAGCCCGCTGGCGTCTGCACCTTCTGGAAGGGACTTGCTTGGCCTCAGAGGCCGAGAACTTCCTCCGGCACTGAGAGCGGTGCTCGTCCCAGTTGCTGAGACGCAACCCCCAGCGGCTACGTGAACTTTGCTCCCTTCGAAAAGAAAACCCCAAAGGCTGCAGACCCACACTGAGTGTGGTGAGTGTGTCCTCCTAGGCCTTAGAGGACACTGAGCCTTGTGGTCAATGCAGACACTCCTGCTCTGGAAGGAAAGAGGGACACATCCCCCAGAAACCCCTGCATCTGCCTGTGAGCTTTAACCTTTGTCCCTCCAGAGACAAGTGAGATTTTCAGAGGTTTTGCAGTGCTGGTGACGAACCCGGACCTCCTGCACGTTCCACTGCTCCACACTGGGCCACACCCCGGGGTCACACCCCCGGGCCACACCCCCAGGCCGCACCCCAGCCCTGTGCATTGTAGTGGTCACCCTGGGCAGCGAGGTCGGCCGCCCAGCCACCCATTCTCTTGCTCATCCATCCAGTGAGCCCACATGCTCAGCCTCCACCATCCACTCTGGTGGTAAGACCTGGTGCTCGTCCCAGGAGCTTGGGACCCATCAGAAGTTCACAGCCCTGGGCCGAACGTGCTTCGGCTGGCCTGCAGTGTGGATTGAAACTGTTTACGATGATGATACGCAGGCTTTGTTTGTAAAACATCAGGGACTTTCACCTAAAAATAAATCTGGGCTTCGAGCATCTGGAAAAAACAGACATAAACATATAAACATACTCCACTCCCTTTCCTGAAAGCCTATCCCCTCAGGCTGCGGAGAGCACCAGCGTTACGGTCAGCCTTGTCTCAAGTTTCCCTTACGTGTCAGGATGCCGTGTCTCCTCACTAGCACCACCTGGCTGCAGGGTCCTGGAGGCATCGGAATTTGCCACATGGGGTGTGGGACAGGCGTCTGCCACGTGGGGTGTGGCGCAGGCATCTGCCACGTGGGGTGTGGCGCAGGCATCTCACGTGGGGTGAGGGACAGGCATCTGCCTCGTGGGGTGTGGGACAGGCATCTCACGTGGGGTGTGGGACGGGCGTCTGCCACGTGGGGTGTGGGACGGGCGTCTGCCATGTGGGGTGTGGGGCAGATGTTTGCAAGCGGGTCAGCACGTCCCAAGGGTCTTCAACCCCGTGTGCTCCAGAATGCACCAGCGGAGGGAGGGGTGCAGGGCTGCTGCTGTCAGAGACAAGGAGACTCCCCGGGGTTTCCCTTCAGGTACCTGGCTATGAGCTCCCGTCTCCAGCGAGTTCCTGGCAGTACAGCTCAGCTGGCCAGGAGCCACACTTTGTCCCCTAGCCTGTGCGGCCCAGGGGCACCCGGAGTGCACTCAGAATCCCTGTAGAAAGGAGGGTCGGGGGAAAGGAGCCAGCATGCGGCTGGACACCCCAGCCCGTGACCCTGACTCCCCAGTCCTGACTCAGGGCAGCACTGCAGGCTCCAGCCCAGCCCAGCCCGCTCACAGCTGGCTGTTAAATACACAGCCCTGGTGATTTTAGTGTGCGTCCTGGGCAGGCGGGCAGAGGACTGCTGGGCGTGGGGAGGACAAGGCGAGTCCCAGGCCACGGGGCAGGGGGAGAAGAGCGAGGGCAGTCTGGGCCCGGGGGAGCGCCGACGGGCACGGCCCCCACTCCCGAGACCAGCCTCCCCGTCCTGCGGGTGCTGGGGAGAGCTCCGCGGCCTGCGCGGCCTTCCCGGTGTCCCTTCCTACGCTGCCACCTCACCTCCCAGTGAGCTGTGGCACTCGAATTCGCTTTCACCCCCAAGTGTTTAGAAGAGGCAGGGCAAGCTCGCACTACTCCATCCTCCCTGGGGACGCTTGCCTGCCGGTGACGGTGACGTCGCTGTCCTCCTAGCCTGAGTCTGGGTGAGGCCTGGGGAGTGAAGGACTCCGCCTGAGGGAAGCGTGACATTCCAAGGGTGTGCAGCACCTCGCGAGGGCGTCCTGAGGGCCGGGACGCAGCCGCACCCAGAACAGGACGGCGGGGCCCTGCCGGCCCAGCGGAGGGAGCCGGAGGCAGAGGGCCGCCTGGGCACCACGGGAGCTGCTGCTCCGGTGAAGGAGAAAGGCGAGGGACGCGTGAGCCAGGAGAGGCGGTGCCCCGTGGATGGCGGGTGCTGAGCGCTGGGTGTGCGTGTGCGTGTGCATGTGGATCAGCCCGTGCCCGGGCACTGACCTTGCACGAATCCACGGAGGGACGATACTGAAAGCCACGTGTTGTAAATAAACAAACCAAGACATGGGAAATTTAAGTCGCTTGCCCAACACCCACCGGTAGCAGGGAGCCAGGATGAGAAGCCAGTGTGGACCTAGGAAAGGTCACCTGAGCAGCTAGTAGACCTTTATGTACAGAATCAGACGGGCCCAGGGGCCTGGACCTCCATCCCGGATGTGGACCACGTCCTGGAGGAGTCCGCATAGCCTAGAGGGGAGCCGGCAGGACAGGTGGAGGTCATAACCAAGGCGGATCCCTGCCACGTGGTCTTTCTCCTGCCCATTCAGTCCCCACCACTGTGACCTGTGGAGTTTCTGAGGTGGGCTGGAAGCCACAGAGCAATGACCACGCTCAGGGACAGGGACAGTCACTCGGCAGCCTCCCCCAGAGACCAGGGACCATCAGAGCTGCAAAAGAGGAAGGACGCCCCAGCCATGCGGACAGACTGCCTGTCTTCAGGTCTCTGCCCTCTGTGCCTCAGCCCCTGGACCTTGGATGAAAACTCGCCCCCTCTGCCCGAGCTGCTTCGTCTGTCCTTGGGAGAGCAGAGGTCCTCCCTTCAAGGAGCAGCTCAGGAACTACACTGCAAATGCCTTCAGCTGCGTAGGACCCAGCAAATGCTCTGCCTAGGCCAGCCGGTGCTTGAGTTGGTGTGGCATCAGAGCTAGCACGGGAGTTTGCATTAGCATGGTCTCAGGGTTCCGAGGCCCTGGGCTCAGCACTAGTATGGCAGCCCTGGCGTTGGCATCAGGCTCGGGTTTAGTGTTGGTGCTACTGCCTGTGCCGGTCTTGGTGGTCCTGTTGGTGTTGGTGTGTGCTGATCAGCTCTGCATCACGCCAACCAACATACCCAGCCAGCACCACTGAGAGGAGGAAAAGTTTGTCTTGACTCACGGTTTCAGAAGTTCAGCCCATGGCTGGGCAACTCCACTGCTCTGGGCCTGAGGGAGGCAGAGCATCATGGCGGAAGAGCATGCAGGGAGGAGAGTGCTCTGTCGTGGAGGCCAGGAAGCAGAGAGAGGGAGAGAGGAGGGACCAGGGAGAAATGACCCCTCCCACGGCATGCCTCCAGGGACCTGCTTCCTCCAACTGGGTCCTACACCCAGGAGTCCATCCGGATTTCAATGGATTAATCCACCTTGTGCATTAATCCACTGATGAGATCAGAGCCTACGTGACCCAAGCATGGTCTGCAAGCCTACCTCTGAACCTTGCTGCACTGGGGACCAAGCCTTCCACACATGAGTTTCAAAGGGAAATCCAGATCCCACAACAGTGTTATAGTGGGCGTTAGTGTTGGCGCTAATGCTGGTGCTAGTGGAGGTGTTGGTGTATTAGTGTTCTCCCAGGCTTAGAAGTACACTGTCACCCTGTTTTCATTACCTGGTACAGTAGCAGTAGGCACTGTTTTCACTAATTGGCCTAGAGAATGTTCTCGGTTCCATCCAAGTGCCAAAGGTGCTGGTATGAACAGGACCCAGGAGGTGTGGATTCCATCAGCTGGCTGGTCACGCTGGCCTGCGTAGTAGTTTAAGAGTGTTCCTCCTGCCTGGTTGGTTTGTAGAAAAGTCAGAAGTAAGCACCGTGGAAGAACTGCACCTTGCAAAGTGCCTGTCTCCAGGGCAGCCCCGTAGGAGGGTCTGATGCTCTCCCACAGGCGCTGGTCCCTCTGAGCCCCCGTGTTGGACGTCAGTGTGAATCCCAGCTCTTCCCTAGTGGCTTTCTTTGGAGAGCGGCTAAGTCTGCCCTGGCAGTTGACGGTGACTTGCTGCTCTCTAAAAAGCAGTCATAAAATATGTAGCAGGAGGTATTGTTTGCCTTCTGCACAAACAATTTCAGCTCTAAATTATTAAAACTAAAGATAAGATGGAGAGACGTTCCAGCAGTTAATCTTGTCTTCTTATTCTCTTGTCAGAACTTGGGAGGTTTGATTTGTGTTTCCAGCTCGTTCTTGCTGCATATTTAAGGGAAGAAGGAGAGCTCGGTCTTGTTCTCTTAAAAATTGCCCAGACAGTCAGAGAGCAATTCCCAGGCCTGTGGGCGGTGCGAGGTACATGAGTAGCCTGCTTGTTTTCAGGTCACTGGGAATAACCAGGACGCAACAGTGTTTTCCCCTTAATGTCCGAGGTAATCTGTAACCCAATGTGCTCAAGAAGCACTTTCAGAGTTTGAAATGCTCGTCAGGATGGAGGGATGGGCCAAACCGTGGTTTCAGAGGATACGTATGGCTTATGGACAGTTTGAGACGAGCGGAACTGCTTCAGACCCTGTGGTCATCGCTGTGTCCCGTCTTGGAGGGCTGCCGGGTTCTGCTCCAGTGAGACAGAAGGCGGATTCCTGGGTAGATCCTCAAAAGCTCTCAAGCAGGATGTTGCATTTTGAGCCAGGGCTAAACAAGTGGGGAGTCTGGCCCTCAGCTCGTGAGGCCTGGAGGTCCTGTTGCAAGGCCCACCCGGCCTCCGCAGGTCTGGGGCAGGCCAGAGAGTCTGTGCTTCTCAGAGGCCTTCATGACACTGGCCATGGCCGTTGTGCAGCCAGGTCTGCACTTGAGGAAGAAGTAGCGTGGACCTTCCTTCCCTCCTTCCATGGTGGAGGCTCGGGCGCACAGCCAGCTGCTCCCCTTTGTCAGCCGTACTTCGAGGCCGGGTACCTGAGCGTAGTCATTCATTATTTTTCAGCAGCCCGTGAGTAACTCTGAGTGGAGCCTTTTCCTCTGGGGAGGAGGTGAAGAGATGGCAGGATCTGCAGGCATCCTTCCTAGTACTAGTTCCTTCCAGAGCCGCCCAGCAGCTCCCCGGGGCAGGGCCGCTCATGGCTGCTTGTCTCTTGTTGGTTTTGAGCTCTCGGTCTTGTTGAACCCACTCTTGCATTTCATTCGGCCTCGGGGCTTTCGGGGGTGGACCGGGCAGCTGGATACGGCCCCATGCCTTTCATACACAGGCTCTGCTAATTCAGATGTGCTCAGAGCTCAAACTGGATCTGCGTCTTCTCTCTGCTAGTGACGGGTGTGTTGCTTGAGCTTCCGCAGCACGTTCTCGAGTCTCCTTCCTTGCACGTGTATGTTTTTGCGATTTGATCCTGGTTTTCGGAGAGGGTCTTCTGCACAAGACTGTGGCTTGTGCTGGCAGGTGCTGGGTGACCACAGCAGCCTCTGGCCCAGGGCTCCTCCCTGCAGGATGCATGGTAGGGTCTGCTGCGGGTGGCCAGTGAGTCAGACTCGGGGACTCGGCCTTGTGTGTTTTAAGTTCTGCTTGTCAGTCTGATGCACAGTGAAGACGGAGGACCACTGTTCGACCAGTGGAGACCTTGCCTTCAACAAAGCTTGTCTACAGTGTTTTCTTAGCAGTTGAAAGTACAGGGTTTGCTTGTGTGATAAAATGGGCATTAGCGCGTCTCCATTTTAGTGCTTCTAAACCATGCACTGTGGGCTGGTGGACGCAGCACTCTGTCCTTCCTCTAAGTGACTGGGAGCAACACTTCCCAGAATTCCACTCAGGGAGGGTTTCAGGATATGATATAGGTTTCCTCAACCAGCTGTGCAAATCTGGATTTGGAGCTGGTCCTGAGGGGAGAGAGGCCCTGGGGCCCCTGCATCTGCTGGAGCAGGCAACTCTCAAGGTGGGCAGATGTGTTGGGCAGGCTGCTGGACCCCATCACTGCCTGGGCAGGGCCAGGAACTCTGGGGTGGCTCAGATCTGTGGGCTGGCTTTGGCAGTTATTCCTAGAAGCCGGAGGCTCAGTGTCGAGTCCGCTCCGCCCTACCAGTGATCCCTCATATCATTGTTACCCTGCAGTGAACCCAGTCGCCCTCGGGAATTGAGCCCGACCTGCAGCCACCACATACTTCCCAAAGAACAGGGGAAAACAGACGGCAGCATGGCCAAGCCAGAAAGGAGAACTAGGCCTGCCCTTGGACCCTTGGCCCTCGGGAGGATGGACCTCAGTCTATCCACGTCTCACCAGCTTCGTGCACGCCACTCTCAAAGCCCGACTATCTGTTAAGATGCCAGTTCTCCAAATTCCTTGCATGGTCAACAAATGTGACCTACCGGTGGTGTGACATTGGCCTTAGTTTATCACCGTCTTCTACCATGAGAGGATGCACGTGCTTTGGAAAGTCTGATCTCCAGGTCTTGACAATCAGACCCCTCTTCTCTTTCAGCTGGTTCCGTGGCGTCTACACGTCCTTCACACTTGGACGTCCTTTACACGTCCAGTACTTGGTGGGTCTGTCATCAGGCAGTCAGGATTGCCAGTGGCTGGGCTGCTCTGCTTTGCAAGTCACTTGCAGGCCACCCTGCTGGACAGCTCCTGGGCCTACACCATCTTCCAGTGTGACGGACAACTAACGATTACGGTTGGCAGGAGCAAGTGTCTGAGCTGCAGGTATTGCCGAGAGACGCTTTTCCAGAGATGATTAGAGTAATACGTGGTAATTGAGTGCCCCATGTCAACCTAATGGACTGGAAGGAATTTCACTGCTCAAAAAACTGTGATCAGATGTTCTAATCTTGATTAAAATGGCTACAGCTTGAAAGGTGGTAAATTTTAAAGAAAGAGCCTTGTAAACCAGCTCCTGAGTTTATGTTTGATTACCAGAGAGAAGTGGGAGGATTTGATATTTAAATGGATTGCTGGATTTAAGTTCACTTTTGGTAGCAAAATGGAAATTTCAATTGCTACTGAAGCTTAATGGGTTTTCACAATGCTGGTACCACTAGCAGCTTTCCTAAGAACTCACTCCTATTTAAGAGCTCAGTGGTTACACTCTGGACGAGACTCAGAAGACCGGGGTGCATGGTGGCAGCAGAAGGTGTGTTCTGGAATGCCCCACAGGGTGAACTCTGCACATGCTTGTCCATAGGCGATGGAGCCCACTGCAGGACTCACACATAAACAACCAGTCGGTGGGCAACAGTTGAATGAAGCATGCCGGACACTGGGGTGGAGGGTCCCTGCAAACCCTCTCCATGATGAACCCAAACTGGCAGGATCAGCCCAGCCCGGGGAGGCCAGAGTGGCTGTTAGTGGAGACAGGAACCTCCGGGATGCCTTACTCTCCCGTTACTTGTTTCAGATGCTGAATGCAGGAGGAATCTGTCATGAGACGGTCCAGGCTCACTCATGCAGCCTGGGTGCCCCGTGGGTGTAGGCCTCACGTCCTGAACTGCAGTGGGAAAAGTGGAGAGGAGAGGGCAGCCCTGGGTCAGACTGACAGGAGTCCCACACGACTTCTCACTGAGGCGGAGCCTGGGGACCAGTAACCCCACTGTGCCCCGCCTTCTTCACGTGCAAAGCGGGAATTAGGCTGGTTGGATAAGTAGAAGGCAGAAGAGCTCCCAGGATTCTCCGAGGCAGGGACCCTCCTGGAGTGGAAAGGACCCGGGCCCCTCCTCGGCTCTTACCTTTGGCAACTCCACCCCTTCCCTGTGCACCTCCTGGTCTGTGGGATGAAAGGAGCAGGGAGTCAGAAGCCAAGGCACAGTGGCTCCAGCAACAGCTTGGCTCAAGAAGAGAGCGCAGGCTGCGCCTGAGTCCAGCGAGCCTCAGGTGTGACCCGTGTTCCCTGCGCCTTCCGCCCTCCCTCATGTCCCAGGAGCTCTGTGACGGGTGGTTCTGTTTACTGCTGGGGCCCTTCCTCTACTTAGAGAGGACGCGCAGGTGATGTTCTTCACAATTACCTAAATGGCCTGTTCAGCTGTTCCCAAACGATGCATCAGCCACTTTACTTCTATAAAAAAAATAAATAAATAAAACCCTAATTTAGCATCAAGAAGGAGTGGACAGCTGGTATATGCAGCTGCTGGGAGGATGTCCAGGAAGTCGGGCCCAGTGGGGAGAAGGAATCTGCTCTGGAAATGCTCTGTGCATCCCTCCCCATGACACTTGGAAGTGCGAAGGTTTGGGTACAGAGGAGGGGGTCATGGCTGCCTGGGCCTAGGGACCGGAGGTGGGAGGCAGGAGGAGCTGCAGGAGAAGGGCTGTGGGAGGTGGCTCACGGGGCAGAATGTCCTGCTCTGGGCTGTGGTGAGGTGGACACGCCGCTGGACACAAGCATACGAATTCCAGGAGCACTGGGCAGCTGAGTAAGGCCTGTGACGGGGTCGGTGCCGCCCCCGATGGATGCCGCCCACAGGCCTGCTGGGTGCTGCCCGGGAGAGCTGCTGAGGGTGCAGGTCCTTCTCTGAGTGCGCAGGAAACGCAATTATCTCAACATCAGTCGCAGTAAGAAGTACTTAATTATCAAAATGATAAAGCGGAGGCTTTGTTAATTATTTTAAAGCCATTTTCTATACAAACAGGTTTTCTCCTTTTTTGGATGACATGTTTGGTTTGCTAAATGAATCCCGAAGATAAATGGCAGTCCATTCCGCATTTCTAAAGCGTCCTTCGTTAATTGCATCCCACGTAAATGGACATTGTTCTCAGCATATTGTATCGGCTCTGAAATGACACGGACGGCTAGGTGCACTATTATTTTGATTGACAGTAAGAAAACAGGTCTTTCGACCTATGACACCGTATTTCTTTTTTGTAATTTTCACATGTAATGAAAGAGCTCCTTTACACCCAGGATTGTTAACACCGCTCTTGTACGTATGGAAAATGAGGGAGAAGCAAGTAAATGGTGTGGGCACTTCCTCCCTCTTGACATTGAGGCCACTTTCCTGAGTCACCTCAACTCTGAGACCCCATCTTTTCAAGCACTGCCCTCTTCCCCACAGGAGGAAGCATTGTGTGTAAAGGATCCCCAAAGGGCCTGCAGAAATACCCCCAGCTGAGGCCACTCCACCGACGAGTTAGATTGTGGTGCCCTCTTGATATTAGCAGATGCCAATGGAAGATCTTCAGTCGGCAGCCAGGACTCAGGTTCCCGCCTCCAACGCTCCTCCAAGTGGACTGCTGCCTACAATGTCCACTACGATCACAGGCTCACCCACGTGCAGAGATCACCGTGCCAACTGCAGGAGGCTATGGTATAAAAGGAGGCCCAGCATCCTCTTCTCAGACCTGATGGGACGGGGAGGATCTGGGCCTCTCTCCCAGGAGCTGTACCATTCTCCAGGCCCAGGGGATGGGGTGGAAAGGGGCGTCTCTGGCAGGGGCAGGCAGCTGGGGTTCGCACTCGCACTGTGATACAGCAGCCTGGACGGCTCAGCTGGGGTGGGCAGTTGTCATGCGTAGATTCCTCACCCCACAAGGTGTTGTGCTGGGTGGTGGCCTGAGGGAGATGACCAGGCCATGAGAGTGGCCCCTCCATGGGATCAGTGCCCTGTAAGAGAGGCAGAAAGCCGCCCTGCCCCTTCCGCCTCGGAGGGCAGGGAGAGAAGGTGCACCAGACAGCAGCTCAGCAGGCTAGGGTCTGCGGGAACTTCAAGCCCCAGCGCTCGAGACGTGGGTTCCTGCTGTTACCAGCCACCCGTCCGTCCGGGGTATTTTGTGACAGCAGCTGAAAAGGAGTAAGATAAGGGTCTGCAGCTTTGACTCCAGGGAGGACGCCTCTCCCTTCCTGTCACCTCCGTTTGTGAGTGAGACTCGCCCCGCTCCCTCCTGGTTTCTCCCAGGGAACTGGCTGTGGCTGTGGAGCTGGCCACAGTCAGGGCCACCGCGTTCCCCGGCTTCATGGCTGCTCAGTTGCAGGGGTGTGTCTAGCTTCCTGTCAGTGTGGAGCCTGGTGAAGAAGGCTCTTCATCACAACCCCGTTTTCCATTGTCCTTTGCTACCTGTTGGCCGAGGACAGGTGCAGGAGGATGACTGGCAGGGGTCTCTCCTTCCTCCTCCTCTTACAGAGAACCGACTCCCAAGCTGGTGGTTGAACCACCCACCACATCCAGCCCACGTGTGGGTGTGATTGACAGCAGAGCTGTGGCCAATCCAGATCTGACAATATGGAAACACGGGCCCTCCCCAGAATGCTTTTCCCTTGTTTATTACCCATAATCAGGCTCATTAAACATAATCCACTGGTGGCATTGGAGGTACAGTCTGAGGAGACCTATCTGATGATGAGCACCAGCCTTCCTGGTGATTACTTCCCAACCGCATCCAAAGACACGTTGGGATGGAAAATAACTCCCGGAGCCTGTGTTGGCTGTGTGCGTCTCTGACACTGCATGAGGGTTATTTTGAAATGTGTGGCGTCAGCCCCAGCTGCTTCTGTTGACTGAACTGTTCAGGCACGTCAGCTCCCGCTGGAAAAGCCAGTGGTTTCATTTTACAATGACCCCGCTCTGCCTCCGTGGCCGAGCCTCCACTGCTGGTGGCCCTTCCATTCAGAGCGTGTGGGAGCTGTGACCAGATTTGTTTTGGGGCAGACAGTCCTGAGATGGAACTATTCAGACGTGAAGGGAGCCCATTATTTAATTTTCTGTTTTAGCCAAAGTTCTCCATCTTTTAACCATCTCTGAAATTATTCATCTCAAGTTCCCTCTAAACCTTTGATCAGCTCCCAAGAAATCTGCTCCTTGCGCTTGGGAACTTCAAAGTGTGCTTGCGTGTGTGGCCTTCAGTTGACTTTAGGAGTGCCGCATGGCGAGACCGCTCCTGGAACACTAGCATTGCTTTAGTCCACCTGCAGTGGCCTCAGCAGCCTTGGGAGTCGGCCCAGCCTGGGATTCACTTCTCTTAATTCTACTCTCCTTTGAGGCCCGGGGCACCTAATTGTTCTCCAATGATTCCTGAAGTTTCGGTTTGAGAAAAGGATTATTTCAATGTGGTCTGCAGAGCGAACAGAGGCTGTCATTAAATATCTGTAAGAGGGATATTTGCAAATCTTTCAGGACAGCAACAGCAGAAACTGACCAGCTGCTGCAATGATACGATGTGCCGATTCGTCCAAAGATGATCATCAGAGGTCGGAAGGACCCAAGACAGTGCTTCATAGTTCATTTAGACCCTGCTTCTTTCCACAGATGACTTTGAGTGACTTGATGACCATGTTTAGACATAGGAAAGAGAATAATTAACTAAGAGAATGTGCTCATGGGAGGATAATGTGGATGGAAACTAGAAAAATCAGTCAGGATTCAGAGTAGAAACGCATGCCAGCTGGTTCTGCGGGTGTGAAGGTAGACCAGATGTCTCTTCCTCAGTGTCCTGTGTCCTGTTTTCTCAGATGTCCTTTGGCCCATATGGCCTTCAATTATCACACCTTCAAGATGTCCAGGCCCCAAAGAAATTTTGGTATGAGAGCTTCACAGCCATGTGCCCCAGGCCCGGGCTTGAGCCATAGGAGGTGGTTGTCTCCCCTTCCAGAGGCGAGACTCAGCCTAGACGTGGCTGTCTTCTTTCTCTGCCTTCACATGATCTTTCCTCTCTGTCTGTGTCCTCATCTCCTCTTCTCATACGTCCTCCACCAGTCATGCACATTAGGACTTTCTAAAAAGGTAAACTGAGGCACGATTGTAACAAAATACTTGAGCAAAGAGTGATTCGTGAATGGTCAGCTTCCAACCAGGCTCGGGAGCTCTGCTGAGAGAATACCAGGGAACCTGGAAGGATGCACGTGGAAGCAAAGCAAAGAGCATGTTGGTTTGGAGGAGAAAATAATTTGCTTTCTCACAGCTACTTGGTTGCCTGATGTGGTCCGTCCTGTTGGACAGTCTCTGGTTGTGGTGTTCTAATCCTCTTGGCTATTTCTGGGTGTCGAGCTATGATTATATTTTTCTTTGATAAACACATTTAAAGACACGACCCGAGTTTCACTTGTGTTTGCAAATTAAGCCAACTCACCCATGAGGCCTGAGCAGCTCTGTCTGCCCAGGGACCCTGATAGCCCAGCGTCCACTTTATCAGACTCTGTCAGACCCCGGCTTGCGTCCCGACCCTGGCGTCTACCTTCCTGTGTCTTCAAAGGCCTCATCTCCAAGTGCTCACATTCTAGGGGTTAGATCTTCAGCACACACATTTGGGAGGGACCCAGTATAGCCAGTAGCACCTCCCATTCAAAATGGGACTGTTCTGGTTCCCCCAAAAAAGTTCCAGCTGCCTCAGTGTCCCCAGGTGTTTTAGTCAGCTTTTTCACTGCTGTGACTAAAGGATCTGACCAGAACAATTGTAGAGGAGGAAGAGTTTATTTGAGGGCTCATAGTTTCAGAGGTCTTAGTCCAGAGAAGGCCGGCTCCATTCCTCAGGATTTGAGGTGAGGCTGAACAGCACGGTGGGAGAGTGTGGAGAGGGAAGCAGCTCACATTGGGACCAGGAAGCAGAGAGAATCTCCACTCTCCAGATACAAGGTATCTACCCCATCGCCACACCCACCACTTCAATTAACCCCTCCTGGGATTAACTCACTGACTGGGTTAAGACTCTCACAACCCCACCATCTCTCCCCTGAGCCTTCCTGCACTGTGTCACAGGCGAGCTCAGGGGGACACCTCGCATCCAAACCATAACACCAGGCCCACAATCATCTCTTGAACATGAGCATCACATTCCCACCCTCTTCCCGGTCAGGCCTCCGTCTCCACCCTATATCTAAGCCCTGGACGTCAACTCTGCGTGCTGGTGGGTGCCCAGGTGACTCTGGAGTGCTGACCGCCAGTCAGACCCAGGTTGATTGAGTGTAAGAACTTGGGGACTGTGACTCAACATCGTTCTTGAAGCTCTCAGGTGGCCCTAATGTGCTGGGTGAACCGAGGAGGCCACCTGGCTGTCACAGGGACACCTTTAGAATCCAGGTGTCCAGCAGCATCTGGCCCAGTGGGGTCAGAACTTCTGGGACTGGACTCCGTCGTCACAGTCTCGGCTGCCCAGCCGAGACCACTGTGCCTGCGGGCACCAGACGGCTCCTCAAAGGCACATTCTCCATGTTTTGTCCCCAATCTGATGCAATTCCCTGCCCCAGGCAACTCCATTTCTTTGCAGTTCAAAACCAGTGACTCTCAATTGAGGCTCTGCTTTGGAATCATGAGGGGAACCTGCGTAGCCATTGCACACCCTGAACCGTGTCCCAGGGTGTAGCTGACCTCACAAACCACCCTCCAGAAGAAACACCAGTTCTGCTGCGGTGTAGACACAACCGCAGATGTTTAGCCTGAACCGTGATATCTCTCTGCTGCGCAGCCTGTAAATTGCTCTGTGTGTGCTGATTACGGTACTGCATCGTTTATTGAATTATTGTAAGTTGAACAAAATATAGTTGATGTGATTAATCATCGTTCACTTAAAAAGTGGCAATTGGCATTGAATTTGCCCTGACAGAAATGACATGAGGAAACAGAGCCGCCCTGCTGGGCAGGCCCCCGGAGCAGAGGACTGGGGCTGGGCTGCGTGCCACTGGAACCCCCGGGTGCACCAGTCAGGACCAGGTTAGCCTAGGGCTTTGTGGCCACTCCCCCTCACCTCCCGCAGCTGCGGCCTGAGCGCCCTGGCTGGTGGCCTCCTCCAGGGTGAAGCATCTCTCCACCTCTGCTCTGACCTCTCCCCAGAGGGAAACCCCACAAGTCCAAGCACAGTCCTGGTTGCATTTAGGGCTGCCCAGATAGTCCTGGCTCATCTCCCCATCAAGATCCTCAGCGTGGTCCCATCTGCAAGTCCCTTTGGCCACATCAGGTAGCAGTCACGTGCTCTGTGGGTCAGATGTGGACATTCTGTGGTCATTTTTCAACTGACCATTCTGAGTCTTAGGGAAAGAAGTGTTGGAGCAACACCAGTCCAGGGGAGACCAAGTCCCACCTTCCGTCCATTTTCCCTGAGCACCTGTGACCGAGGGAATGAGGTCTCCCGGGGCAGAGGCCTTTCCTCTTGTGCTCACTGCAGACGGCATCTGCAGCGCTACACGTGGAATCAGCTTTGAGGACGAAGACCCTTCCATTCTTGCATGTGCCCATGGCGAGCGAAAAGGCAGAATTCAGTGCTGGGACACAGAGAAATCGCAGCACTGCTTTCCTGGTAGAGCCAGTTAGTTAGCCTCCTTCTGGTCCCACTGATCCCTAAACGAAGCCCGATTGCGACTATAAGCGTGTGCTGGGTATCTCCCAAAGCCTTCCTGGTTTCACGCAGGGTATGAAGGCCTCAACGCTGGGTATGAAGTCTCTCACTCCATCATCAGTGCCAGTGCCAGCAAGGCCTCACACAGCTGTGCGTGTGTGCATGGTGCGATTCAAAGATGGGCCACGTTGGCTGCAGGAACAGCGTCCCCTTGAGTCGCTCCGTGACCTTCGGCACACCCCACACAGAGCCCAGAGTCACCCGAAGAGAGTTACAGTCTTTGGCCGTGTTATAGTTTAAGATCCATGGGTTAAGGGGTTAAGGGTTCCATAACATAATCAGTAGCGTGGCCAGGATGCTGCTCTGCATGTAATTGACTCCAAGGCCACCCTGCCCACCGCTTCTCCACTCCTGTGGTGGCTGTCTCACTGGTGGGTGCCTCACCTGGCGAGGGAATGACCCTCCCCACTGCCGAGACTCTGGGTGAGTGATGTGAGCCACTGGGGTTAGTGGATGGGCGTTCAAACCTGAGATCAAAGACATAGTTGGTTCCCTGTCCTTCCTTTGCATGGGACTTATAATGAACATTTCTGTGGTTGCATGAGAAAAGCAAGTTCCCAAAGTCTCCTCCCCTGTGGCTGTGAGTTTTCTGTAAATCACCCATCATACCCAAAGCCCAAAAGGCAACTTCGACTCACAGTTGATCTTTAATTATATTTAAATCACAAGGCTTAGTTGGATGTATTGACATTTATACCAAGAAATTAATTGACATTCTATTAACCTCAACCAGCAAATTAATTCCTCAGCCTCAGACCCCAAGCACTTGAAGCCTGGAACACAATTATGTATTGATCACAGGACGCGGCGTGCCGGAGTCACGTGGGCGTTTACAGCAGCAGAATCCCCTTTCACGGGAGGAATAGGCTGGATACATATTTGAATTATTTTTATCACAAAAGAATAAAACATCTGAGCCTCTTGGCACTTCCATTTTTCATGTCAGAGAGGAATTGAGGAGAACATCGGCAGATGCAGCACTGATCACCACTGTCCATTAGTGATCCCTCTCGATTTTCAAAGGAGACGAGAGCGTGCCCGTCTATTCCCGTGGACACATGCTGGAGGCTGGGCAGAGTAGGTCAAGGAAGAGGGTCTCTGCTCCTCACTTACCCTGGTGTGGGGCTGCCCGTGCTTTGGGTTCCCATGTGATTTGGCCATCCAGTGCAGGGGCTGGGGACATAGGCTCGCTTCCCAGTGGAAGAGGTGGGCAGCTGCCTCTGAGGGTCATGCAGTTGCTTCCCCATGGTGAGACCCTAGCACCCTGCATGAGACTGACCTATTCACGTCCCTCTTCCTTTGACCTGCCTGATGACAGCCTGCTTGTCGAAGTGCAGAGAGATCCCTTTTTAAAAAAATGTCAGATGGGGTCTGTAAGGGTGAATCTGAGTCATCAACTTGACTGGATTGAGAGGTGCCCATGATTAAGAGGACTCTGGGTGTGTCCATGAAGGCGTGTCTAGGAATGATTGGCATGTGGGATAGTGAATTGAAGGGGAGTCCCGCCCTAAGCATGGGCAGCTCCGCCCAATAGGATGGGACTTGGATGGAATAAAGCTGGAAGAACAGGGAAGCAGAGGCAGATGCAGCTCGGCTCTTCTTGGACGGTTTCTTGATGGCTGCTTCCATCATCTGAGGACATCGGACTCTCGCTTCTTCACTCTTCCAAAGCAGACTCTCCAGGGATGCTCCAGGGAGTTTCCAGAAGCCTTGGTCTAGGACTAGGGTGGCACTGTTGATCCTTCTTGTTCTGGGGCCTCTGCCTCTTGGACGGCACGGAGACTTATTCTTCCAGCTCTCCAGCTGAAGACGGCCATTGTGGGTGATCCAGCTGCTGGTCGTAAAAGCCAATTTGATAAATCCCCTTTTATAATCATACTTCCTATCGATTTGCTCCTCTAGAGAGTGCTGACTCACACAAGGTCTAAAAGAAACACCGCTACCAGATATAACAGATGAAAAAACAAACTAAGAACTCGAGAGCCAGGTCTAGTGGGAGCACTGCGTCCCGCCTGTGGGTGCCAGGGTGCAGCCGGCACTGCAGAGACAGACCCCTCTGGGCCGGGGGTGTGGATCCTCAGCAGCCGAGCAGCCTGGCTGCTGCCTTCCTTGCCGTCTCCGCCTGCTGTGATCCTGGGTTTTCCTCCTGCCACATCCAGGGCTTCAGCACAGACGCCGAGCAGATCCTAAGGAGGCCCACACCTGTTCACGACCATGAGACACGGTCCCAGCAGCTGCAGCCCTGGCAGGGACGCTCATGTGGCTGCAGCATATGAATTATTGATTTTTTTAAAAGAAAAAAACTCCTTCCCCCTGCAAAAAAAAAAAAAAAAAAAAAAAGTATAAAAATAAAATCTCTCTCCAAGTGAATATGTTTAAGAAAATGTCACGAGGTGGAGCTGGAAGATCCAGCTTTATTTTCTGTATGTGTCAGTCGCAGAGACTCCAACTTGCGTGGAAACGCTTTCAGATGGCAGTGGGCGGGGACAGCTCTGAGGATCTGAGGACACTTACCTTCAGTTAGGATCTCGCCTTCCGGGTGCGGCTTCTGATTCCCCATCCCTCCCTTCCAGTCTGGGCTCCCTCGCTTTAAGCCTGGAGAGCCCGCTGGCTGAGGACAGCAGGTGTCCTATGAAGAGCTCACTCGAGATGGACACAGGGGCGCTGTCCTAATAAATACGGGAATAATCAAGGTTGGACTGGGAACTTAACGTTTTAAAAAAAATGAAGCTTAAAGCCAAGAAGATGAGGTTATTTCATCTAAAATACCTCAAAGTCATGATCAGAATTGTGACTTAGTCTTAGACAGGCCACCAACATGGATGGGTGGGAGAGGGGACCTCTCAGAAGTAAGCAAAGCCTGACTTCCGTGGGGTCAGTATGTTTTTTTAATTTTTTAATTGGTTCTAAAGAGTTGCACATGACAGTAGATTGCATTTATACATTTTGATAGATCATACAGAGATGGAGTGTGATCTCTCATTTTTCTGATTGTCCATATCGTAGGATCGTGTTGGGTCAGCTTTGAGAGAGTGGCCCGGGGCTTCATCAGCCTCCCCCCAAAGGCTGGCCTCAGGCGGCCACCACCTCGCGGGCTCCCAAGAGCCTAACTCCTCACCACCGAAGATTCTCCTTCTCAAACACAAACTTACTCAAGGTGGCCTCTCCGTGGTTGGCCGTTGCTTCACGTGTGAGTCACGTAACACAGTGGGTCCCGCCAGGATCTCACTCGCTAACTCTACTGTGTGAGATCTTTAAAAAGACGGCAGATGTCCCTGGCTGCATAAGGTGTGGTGTGGTGTGCAAAGCACAATGCCCAGGAGCATTATGATGGACAGGCAGGGGGTCTACCCTCATGGCGGCACACCACCTGACACAGGCTTAGATGCAAGGACCTCCCAGGTCTGCTCAAGCCCTTCCTCCCGTCCGGTTTTTCCCTTGGCCCTTTCTCGCTGCAGAGGAAGTGGTCTGTGTGTGCCCGCAGCGTGGTGGTCACCAGGCTCAGGGACAGTGCCTGCAAAAGATCTCACGTTGCAAGTCTGCAGTGGGCAGTAGCTCACCGGGCAGGACCTGCCCAGTGACTGAGGTGCTCACCGGGCAGGACGATGTAGCACTGTCAATGGGAGCACAACCCTGTCCAGGCTCACCTTGTCTCCCTGCAGCCTGTAGCTTCACCTTCCTCCCTGGTCGCCCGGGTCCTCCCTGGCCTGCCTGTGGTCCATTCTTCACACTGCAAGCACAGCCGTGTTTTATACCCCGATTCTTTGCCCAAAGCCATTCGGAGGACTCCCGTTTCCTTGTGGAGAGCCTCGGTGTGCCTCTGCAGGTGGGGGTGACCTGCTGCACCCCAGGATGTCTGAGCCCAGGGAACTGCATCCGAGTCCATGGACGAGGTTCTCCCACTCGAGGATTGACAGCGGGCTGCACCCTTATGGTCTAGGACCTGCCAATCAGCCCCTGCCTGTGGGCTGTCCAGGGAGGCACCGTGTGCTGGATCACAGGCTCCATGGCCATTTTGCCCACAGGCCATGGAAGGAAAGAGGCAAGACCACACAGCGGGAGGCAGCTGGGGGAGGGTTTGCTGGGCCAAGAAGATGGCGACTGGGTATCCATGGGCTGAGGGAAACCCCGTCTCTCCCCTCGTGGAATGGCTTTGCAATGGTGGTCTGCCCTGGAGAGCCCTCTGCCACCATCCCCAGCGCAAACCCACTCACCACGCCCTGGTCAGGTGGAAGGTGGGTAAGGTCGCATGGCGCCTGTCCCACTTCACACCGTGAACACAGCAGATGGGCCCTGCCTGGGCCCCAGCTCCCCATTAACAATACGCTTAAAATTGACCAAATTAGGTTTTCATGTATATACAAATATGCCCCAGTGAAACCTGCATTCTTTATGAATAATTTGCATCCATTTTTAAAATGTATGTATTAAAAAAAAGAAAGTGAACTGAGCCTCAGGAAGACTCCCCGCCCTCTTCTGTCCCTCTTCTCCTTCCGTCCTCAGGGAACCCAGAGATCCCAGCCTTGTTGCCGCCGCAGCTTCTCTTGGAAGGCGTTGGATGTGGTTCGGCTGTCATAGAAGTGGGGCTGGTGACAGATGCTCTGTGGTACGGGGGCTGGTCCCACATGAGGAAGAGTCACCCCTGCTCCGTCTGGCGTTCAGAGTTGTGCAGGGATTTGAGGGGGCCTGTAACTCCTCTGTAGGAAGGCCTTTGGCGTGGCTGTTGTGGCTGTTTCGATGGAGACCATTTGTACTTTCATTACCCTCTACGCACAAGCCTGCTGCACCCTGATGGCACTTGCTATTGCAGCACCTGCCCATGCAGACTTCTGCCTATTCACTTATTTTCCTGTTCTTCTTACCCAGAATCATCTCAGGTCAACTCTTAAATCCAAGCCTGCTCATTATCAGGGGGAAGAAGTATTTGCCTACTTCGTAATGTCTTCCAGTGAAATATTTACGCACTGAAATAAGTGCCATTTTATTATGTGCAAAGGTTTAGTAATTTCCCATTTCTCTTATGCTAGAGGCCAGGGACCGGCCAACTTTTCCCGTAAGGACAGTAGGCAATGTGTGAGGCTTTGTCTTCCGTGGGCTTTCTATGCTGCATAATCATTTTTAGAAAATTTAAAATAGGAAACCCATTCCAGCTCAGAAACGGTGCATCCACAGCCACGCTCGGAGCTGGTGGCTGCGGCGTGTGCTTGGAAGACATGTGCTTTCCTGGCTCACTGCTCAGCCGCGGCTCACGCCACAATGCCAGGCGCTCTGCGTTCTCCAAACGTCGGGGGTCTTCGGTGTTTGTGGGTCCTCCAGGTCTCCCCTCCACGCGGCTCCTGGCAGGTCCCCTGTCTGCCAGGCACTCTGCTCCCCACCTGCTCTCCCAGGACACGGGCCCAGGCTGGCCTCCCTGGGGAACTGTCCTCAACCTCCCTGGTGACACGAGGTTCCCTGGAGCAGGCTCTGGTCTGACCAATGACCTCTGCTGACGCTTGCTGACCTCCTCTTATGAGCCTACCCTCCCACTGCCCGGTGCTACACCAGGGTGGCAATCTGTGGGGAACCCTCTGGAGTTCAAGGACGTGCCCTGATTAAACCAGTTGCCACTTTCCATGGTGTAAATGCTCCTGTGTGGCCCTTGTCAGGCTAAGGGCTGCCATTGCCTGTGGAGCTGGGCAGGGCAGAGAGGGCCACCTGGACCATCAGAGGTGGCAATCTCCATGGCCAGTCTGAACTCTAACCCTTCAGGGCCCAGAGCAGACTCCGACACAGAGTAAGAGATCCAGAGCACCACGTGGATGGCTGCTTGATCCGCTGATTGATTGACTGCAGCCCATGCTGGGACCTGGGCCAGCGGAGCCCATGCTGGGACCTGGGCCAGCGGAGCCCATGCTGGGACCTGGGCCAGCGGAGCCCATGCTGGGACCTGGGCCAGCGGAGCCCATGCTGGGACCTGGGCCAGCGGAACCCATGCTGGGACCTGGGTCAGTGGAACCCATGCTGGGACCTGGGTCAGTGGAGCCCATGCTGGGACCTGGGCTGGTGGAGCCCATGCTGGGACCTGGGTCAGTGGAGCCCATGCTGGGACCTGGGCTGGTGGAGCCCATGCTGGGACCTGGGTCAGTGGAGCCCATGCTGGACCTGGGCTGGTGCAGCCCATGCTGAGGTCTGGGTCAGTGGAGCCCATGCTGGGACCTGGGTCGGTGGAGCCCATGCTGGGACCTGGGCCAGTGCAGCCCATGCTGGGACCTGGGCTGGTGGAGCCCATGCTGGGACCTGGGCTGGTGGAGCCCATGCTGGGACCTGGGTCAGTGGAGCCCATGCTGGACCTGGGCTGGTGCAGCCCGTGCTGAGGTCTGGGTCAGTGGAGCCCATGCTGGGACCTGGGCCAGCGGAGCCCATGCTGGGACCTGGGCCAGCGGAGCCCATGCTGGGACCTGGGCCAGTGGAGCCCATGCTTGGTCCTGGGCCAGTGGAGCCCATGCTGGGACCTGTGCCAGCGGAGCCCATGCTGGGACCTGGGCCAGTGGGGCTCAGGTGGAGAAGGAAGAGACGCAGAGCAATGGACTCCAGCTTCCCCGTCTTTCTTTCCAGAATGACTCTGGTCACCAGAGAATACGTAAACAGACAAATTTATGGTGACAAAAATCTCATTATAAAGTACATACATTAAAGGAGTCATGCATATTTTACTTCGTAATAAAAGGTTTTATACTGAAAATGCTAATGAAAAAGTTAGAAAAAAATATGTCAGTAATGGAAAACTTTAATAGTGTGATAATGTCCAAGAAGAAACAATTTGTTTGAGTAATATCCTCATTTTAATCTTGAAAATGAGATGTGAAGTTGGGTTGGGGGAGGCAGCCGCTCTTCCCTGCGGGAGACGTCAGGTAGCCAGGGCTGGGGCTGATGCAAATTTCCAAATCGTGGTTGCGGGAGGAATCCCACAGGGGTGTGGGGATTCTTCTCAGGAGGAGCCGGGTGGCCTCGTACCTGGAGAGCCTCCCCTTCCTGTCTTCAGTCACCGCGCCTCCAGGGCCCAGACTCTTTCAGCGCTGTTGACCTGTCTGGGCACTCTCCTTATTTACAGGTCCCTTACTGGCACACACCAGGACGAGGACCTCCGTGCAGGACAAACAGTGTGACGGCACAGCCCAAGGAGACCACCGTCGGGGTCCGGAGGGAAGGGCCCAGCGACAGAGTCTCAGCAAAGCCTGGCTTCAGGTGATCCCATGGGCCACCCCAGAACTGGGAAGCAATGCCCTTGACCTTCACCCCACTGGAGGGGGGCTGGGCTCTCAGACTCCTGCACAGCAGACTCCGCTTCAGGGACCCTCGGGGACACAAGCTCTCCAGCACCTCTACCTCTGTGCCCTTGAGGACAGGGCAGCTCAGAAGTCTCAGAAGGAGCCCCAGGAGGACAGCCGCGTGTGCTTGGCATCTGAGGCAGAGCTCAGAGTCCAGGATGGGTGTGTGTGGGAGTGACAGAAGGGACAGGAGACTCGGGTCCACCCAGCACCGTCTGTGGGAGCAGTCAAGCTAATGACGGTGGTCTCTCACTCCGAGAACCTTTGAAAGCACTCTGGATTATTCGGAGCACATCTTAGATTATTTTCTAAGGAGAGGGTCTTTCCCAGCCTAGATTAGCTCTCTGGCTTTATTTCTGCTTCCAGAGACTTCACCGATTTCTGCTTGAGCGCGCCATCTGGACAAAGCTGGGTGGGGCACGGAATCGCACTCTCTGCTTCCCCCACCCACCCTGCACGCTACCCGCCACACACGGATCCTGTCGCCCACGGGGGCGGCGGCAGAGTGAAGCCTGGTCCTCCGCCTGCTTTTTAAGGACCTACCATCATACACCGGCTTTCTAATCTGGAAGAAGGCGCAGATAGCTCGGAGAGGGGTTGATGGCCTCCGGAGTGTTCTGCCGTAAACAGCTCCCCACGCGCAGGTGGGCGCCACGGGGTTTTTGATCTCTCCAAATGAACGGTTAAGCTTTCATAGCTCAGGCGCTGTTTTCCATGTCTCCACTTTGATTTACAGAAACATCACAGGACTTGACGAGCTGGCAGAGGACACTAAAGGCAAAGTTAATTTCAAAGTGTCTGGTTACAAAAGCGTCCCGCTTTGCCTGAGCAGAGTTGTTTTGATGCCTTCAGATTCGGATTCCGGGTCTGGAGCGAGCTTCGAGGAAGGCACAGACCTGTGTTCCTCGGGGAGGTGGAAGTGGCTCTCGGGTCTTGTGCTCCTGAGCGCTGGAGAGAAGGTGGGGTAGTCCAGGGTCCGGGAGTGGGCGTGCTGCAGGGAGAGTGCCCAGCTCCCTCACTTGCCAGCCGGAGACCTGGACACCCTGGTCTTCTTGGAGCTCAGCTTCTCATCCATAAATGGAGAATCGTACTATTGTCCTATTCATGGGAACGCTCTGAAGATCGCGAGAGAAGACATCAAGGGCTCTTCAACCCACGCGACACATGAAAGAATACCCAGTCAAAGCCGATGGTTGTATCGCTCCAAAGATAGAGGCTGCAGAGTCCTAAGATGAGACTTGAGGGAATGTTGTCCTCTTCTGGCCCTGCGCGCTGCGGGGGCGCCCTGGAAAGCCTCCGGTTTGGTGTGTGCCCTAGAGCTCTGAGCTGGGGCCTCGGCAGATACGGTCCCTGTCCACACCTGAGCAGAGCCAGAACCTGCTTGCTGCAAGGGCTGAGTCCCTCCTGCTGGCAGGTTCGACTTTGTCTCTTGAATGGAGCCCTCTCTAGTGAGAAGGCTTGGAATTTGAATCCAGCATCCAGAGGGGCCCGTGTCAGGGACAGTTGTTGGGAAGTGGGAAGAGCTAACCGGGCTGAGGGATATCCTACATCGTCCTGTGCAAGAGGACCAGACAGCTAGCAGATGCCTCCACGGCGGCACGCGGGGCGAGGTCCTGAGGTGGGAAGGAGGCTGCCCGTGCCGTCCTTCTTCTCAGGGACGCGCTGCTGACCACACCTGGAGCTACTCCCGGGGAACACGTGCTGTCCGCCCGTCTTCCATACCAACCAGTCCAGCTTCACAGCAACGCTGCTGTCCAGGAGAGGTCCCCAGACCCTGCCCCGTTGCAGGAATGTTCTCTTTCTGTTTCATCTACTCTGGGGTTGAAGCAGGGGCCCTCTACCACTGAGCTACACCCCGACCCATTGTGTTTTACTCTAAGACACGGTCTTGCTAAGTTGCCCAGGCTAGCCTCAAACTTTCAGTCCTCCTGCCTCAGCCTCCTGGTGGCTGGGATCACAGGGGAACACCACTATGCTGCCGAGGTGCAGGTTATTGGACTCAGGGATGGGAGAAGAGCGGAGGGAGCCAGGGAGAGCGGGCCGTGCCTGGGAAGTGATGTCTCAGCGTCCGGTTTACCCACCTCTGCCCCTGGCTGGCGCTGTGTTCCTCCCGACTCCCACTCACTTACCTCTTCAGTGCAGGGTCTTTCTTCTCCCTCGATTGGCTGTGTGTGCAGATTTGATCCACCGTGGCTTCCTGATCTGCTGACTTGGCGCACTCTTTCTGGAATAGAGTACGTCCCAGGGCACGGCCATCCACCTGGACTCTGCCTCCGTGGTTCATGATTCCAGGTGTGTGTTAGAAACTCCAAATAAGAAAGTCAGAAAGGCAGAGGAAGAGGGCAGAGGGAGGGAGCTGACCTGACTTGAACCAGAACAACCGGAGCTCTGCAGGGCTGGTGGCCGGTGACGGTTTCCTTTTGAGGTCCCTCCAAGCAATGCTAATGCAGGTCCAGGGGGACAGTCACGCCACTGAAAGGGCACAGGCTAAACTTCTACTCAGCCTGCCTGTTCATCTGCAGATGGCCTTCTGGGAAAAACCAGAAGCTGTATTGCACGGTAAGTGCGGGTTGAAAGTTGAACACGACCACGCCTCTCAGGACACACACAGATGTGGGATCCTGTTCTTCCCCTCAGAGTCAAACACGACAAAGTGACAATGACTGCCAGATAAGCAAGCTTTCTGGAAGCTCTCAAGCGCTGTCTGTTTACAAAAGGGTACTCAGATTTCCACTGATGTGCCAGATACACACATGAGCTATTCCAAGCTGATCGGCGCGTGCAGAACATGTCAGGGAAACTCAGGAGCTCGGTTCACAGCCCCGTGCAGCAGAGCCACTCAGAAGCCCTCTCAGGTGGACAGGCCTGCAGGAGAAGACCTCGGGCGGACAGGCCTGCAGGAGAAGACATGCGCATGTGGTTGTGCCCCAAGTTAAGGCGCATGGCCTTCTTCAACTCTGTGCTGGCCCCCAGGTAATTTCAACTTGGAGCCCTGCGTCACCACATCCAGAGAGAAGACTCAGCTCAGAGGAGACCTGACTGCTGGCGCATCTGGGTCAGCAGAGATCCAAGGGAGAAGGGGGTCTAGCGGCACGGACCCTCCACCTCAGGGTACAGGAGCAGCGTCAGGGAGGTCAGCGGGGCTCCTTAGCTTGCAGGTGAACTGGAGTCCCGGATGCGCTGCTGGGTGGAAGGAGCTTAGCAGGGAGAGACGAACAGGTATTTACGACGCAGCGAGCGTCAGAGGCAAGGATGGGCATGGGGTCCAGGAAAGCCCAGTGTGCCCATGGGGCAGGGATGTCCCCAGCCTTTGCTCATTCTGCCCCACAAATGCACCTTTCCTGTGACTCAAACAGTGAGGGGCAGCTCCGCACAACCTTCCTAGAGATTTTCCCATTTCACCCTGGGAAAAATTCTTATACCATACCAAATTCTTATAAACTGTAAGTGGAAAGACACAGTTGCCTTCTCTGCATCTGGGTCCCACGTTTCTTCTAGTTGTGGACAGTAAGTCCACTGAGGGCTCCAAAAAGACAGCAACATGTGACTTACGAAAAGCAAGGTGTGTATCTGTGTGTGTGTGTGTGTGTTTGTGTGTGTGTGTGCGTGCGCACTCGCGTACTGTGGAATATTATTCAGCCAATACAAAGGTACCTGCCCTTTGCCACAGGTGGATGATCCTGGAGGACATTGTGCTAAGTGAAACGAGTCTGACAGACAAAGAAAACAGGGCACCATCTCACTTATATGAGGAACCGGGGGAAAGAGAGTCCACAGAGACAGAATGGGAACAGGGAGCCCCAGGGACAGGAGGGACAGGAGGGCCAGAGGAATTAGATTGGCAGACGTGTGGGACAAACTCGCCCAGGTCTGATGCCCAGCCGAGGCCTCAGTAACCAGGGTGTGCCGTGCGTGTGCCTCCCATGGAGGGTCCCCTGGCACGTCCCTCACTTCACCCTGCACACGCCACCCCGTGGGGGGGAGGGAGGCGGTCCCACCTCACTAAAACCCTTTGCTGTCTGTGCGTGTCCCACAGCACGTTAGCCACCCTGAGCACGCACAATGACATTCGTTTTAAAGAAGAAAAAGAAGAGAAAATGGGACTATCCACGTGCAGATTTATCCACAAACACAAAACGGAGGTGGGGGGAAGGGCCCCGTCGCCGGTGCGCTGGGTCTCCAGGTCCAGCGCGGCTCGCGCGAGGTGAGCCTGCAGGATCCACAGCAGGGGCATCGTCCGGCCTGGCTGCTGGGCATGGCTGCTCCTCGCGTCTGTGGTGAGGTGGCTTGAGCGGGTTGATTCCTGCAGCCGAGGCCTCTCTCGGGTCTTGGGAGGCCGTTCTCCTCCCTCCTCTTCCTCTTGCCCTCCCTCTCTCTCTCCATTTACTCCCTCCCTCCTCTTTCTCCTATCCTCACGGTCCCCTCCACCCGCAGTACCCCACCTCTTCCCTGCGCCTAGAAGGAAGGCCGCTCCCCAGAAGCCCCGCCCCCTAGAAGCCCCGCCCCCTATCCCCGAGCTCCGTGCTGAGAAGGCTGTTGATGGAGCCCTACGACGTTTCCGCAGCTCTGCCACCTGTAAGAGGGTGCAGCTGAGACTCCTGAGCGACCCTTTTGCAAAGTTGTAAAGTTGAGTCTTCAGGATGATCTGATGGACGGAAGGTGCTTCAGCCAGGGAGGCCTAGTCAGCCCCTCTCAGCGCGCCTTCCGTGAATCCTCGTCCCCGGGCTTCGCTCCTCCTCTGGCTTGAGGGAGGGCTGGTCAGTGTGGGGGGTGGTGGCCACCTCGTTGCGTTGCTCTGATTTTTTTAACCAGTCATGCAGAATAGCAGGCATTGTGTATAACAGACGATCAAGAGGTAAAAGAGGTAGCCAGCGAACTCAGCCAGCGAGAAGAGTTGCTGGTCTGATCCTAGTCGTCTAGCTTGTACTCCTTTCCAGGTGCAGGTCTGCAGGATCCCCGGCTGCCTAGACTCCAGTATTTGTCTCCATTACTCCTGCCTCCAGGTAGCACCTGGCCACGTCTCCTTGCCCATCAGCATGGAGCCCTGGGTCCTGAGCTCTTACCCACAGGCCCTGCTTCTGATCCTCTGAAAGTCTCTCACCAGCGAGAAAGCAAAGCCACAGCACCCTCAGGCGCCCATAGAGTTCTTTGCCCCCACCTCAACCTGGCTGTGGCTTTGCAAAATTGAACCCAGGTAGCATAGAGGTTTCTGAGCGGGAGAGGGAGTCCTCTGCGGAGGCGGGTGGAGAGCACTCAGGAGGTGCAACGCTCTTTGCCCAAATTATCTGCCGCACCCGACCGGGTCTTCTGTGTGTGCAGCTCACAGAATCAGGGAGTCGGGACCCTGGAGCGCTGGGAGTGAGCCCAGCACACACGGCAAAGCCCACTTGGATGGCGTGCCCCTCCTAAATGCCCCGTGCAGGTGACATAGGCGCAAGTTCCCGGGGTGGCCTCGCGCAGTCCCTCACGGTTGCTCTCTCCCCTCTCCAGCGCCGACGGCACCTCCTACGAAGTCATGCAGATCGACGTGCAAGTGGAGGAGCCCGGTGACCCGCCCGCCACACAGCTGGTCACGTGGCAGGTGGAGTACCCAGGAGAGATCACGTCTGACCTGGGAGTGTCCAAGATCTACGTGAGTCAGAAGGACTTGGTCGGAGTCATCCCGCTGGCCATGGTAAGAGCGCCTGCCTCGGGCTGTTGGTACAGAACTCCGGGACTCCGGGACGGGGACGTGCCGCGCTGTGACCCAGGCTTGGTGGGGAAGGTCAGTGAGCAAGAGCCAGGCTGGGGGGAGAGTAGCCCGCGACGCTGGCCGCATCAGCCAACTCTGGAAACGTGCCTTTTGAACTCCAGGTATTCAATTCGAGCGTCTTTGTATGAAAGTCGTTGCTGCTTTGATGTCTGCGCGTCCTGCGACGTAGATGGTTTGGGGAGTCCAGTCGCGAGCAGCGGTGCAGGCCACATCCAGTCGGGTGGCCACGCCTGGTTGGGAGGAGGGCTGAGGCCTCTGTCCCTGAGCACGGCACGTGACTTAGATTCTGCTGCCAGGAAGTCAGGTGCGTGGGCTTTGCCTGCAGATGGGCTGTCCCTGCTGCCGTCCTCCGTTTCCCTCTGAGGAAACTGAGGCCAGAGAGGCGCTCACCTGGGTGCCCAGGGCTCCCCGTCTCCGCTGGTCTCGCGAGCTTCCTATAAAGCAGAGCACACAGCCCAGTCATGGTCTCTGCTCCCGAGCCCGGCAGCCCCCACTCCACGCGGCCTGTTTCTCTCTCTGTAAAAGGTGGAGAGAAGCAGCAGCTGCTGGCCAGGCTCCGTAAGATGGGGCAGAAACTGGAGGGTCCTCGGGAGGAAGCCAGCCCGGGCACCCCAGCTGTCAGCTCCGACTGCGGTCACCTGCGTCACTGCAGCCGGCAGTCGGGGTGAGCTCTTTCAGGAAAGGGCCTGTTCCAGCCCCGTTTCTACCCCTGGGCGCCAGGCAGCTGTGGGCGCGGCTGATTCTTGAAGGGCATGGATGTTCTGGGTTCCAGAGCTTTGGGTCTGGTGCGTCCGGCAGGGCTGGCTGGGCAGCTGCGGTGGAACAGGAGTGAAGGTGGAGCCATGACTGCCCCGTCCAGAGCGCCCTGTGTCCCACTCCCTGGCTTGAGGGAGGGCTGGTCAGTGTGGGGGGTGGTGGCCACCTCGTTGCGTTGCTCTGATTTGTTGCTCTGACGTTCGTGGATGGAGATTTGCAAGCAATCAGATACGAATCCCAGAAACGCTACGGAGAAGGAGCCCGTCCTCCAGGCCCCTGCTGAGGAGCAGAGGGGCAGAGTGGGGGGCGGGCTGTGTGAAGCAGCGGGAGCCCCCGAGGTGGCCCGGCGTCACAGGGGCTGATGGGGTCTGCACAAATCACTCTGGCTGCAATTAGGAGAATGAGTTCAGGGGCCAGGCAACCTCAGAGGGCTGAGCCATGCTCCCCCAGCGACTCTGAAAGAGACCTCACGCCGGGTCTCGGACCCGTGCGTCTCCTCGGCACTAGATTTCCTGTTGGAAGGGGAGCAACCCAGGCTTAGATGAAGGCTCCAGGCGCTTAGGGGATAGCATCCTATGGCTGAGTGACCCCAGAGGTATTGTCCTCGTCTCAGTAACTCCAAGTAAATGACAGACATGTCCACACTGCAGCAATGGAAAGAGGGCGAAGGAGGCAAGGAGTGGACACGATCTCTTGCTTAGTGCACCACCTCGGCTCCCATCCCACTGGCCAGGGCCACAGCCCAGTGTGTGGATGGGGGACTTTCCCATGCACTGGAAATAGGTGTGAAAGAAATTTGGGAATAAACAATGACTCCAAAAAGTCCCCCAGATAGCTCCATGACACTACCACACAATTGTACCATGCGAGCGATTTTTCTGTTATGAGATACCCTGTGGTTTATGGGTTTTGAACAGAATCCTTTGCCTACATCTCTGAGTCCTGGAGGTAGACTTTTAGAAATACCTTTTCATCCAAAATATGAGTCAAAGGGTCTGCAGTATTGTAATGCTTTTTGTAACAGTTGCCACATTGCTTCTGGAAAGTTTAACTAATTTACAGTTCCACCTGCTGTGTATAATGATGCCCACTTCCCTGCAACTTCACCAACACAGAATATTAAAATTTAAAACAGAAAATTTATTAAGCAAAAATTATATCTCTGTGTCATCTTAATTTGCCCTCCTTGGGCTACATTTTTTATTTCCTTATTAAACATTTGTTCTTTGCCTGTTTTATTTTCCTACTGGGGATTCAACTTCTTATTATTACTTTGTTATAAATCTTTTTATAAAAGGGGAAAAAACCCACATGCTATTTAATTTACCATCTTGACCTCTCTTTTTTTAAAAAAAATTTAATTTTTTTTCATTTTAGTTGTACGTCACAGTAGATGTATTTTGACATATTATACATACATGGAGTGTAACTTCCCTTCTTGTGGTTGCACATGATGTGGACTTACACTGGTCTCTACTCACATATGAACATAGGAAAGTTACACCCAGTTCATTCTACTGTCTTTCCCATTCCCATCCCGCCCCCAATCCAGTGAACCTCCACTCCTCCCTCCCCACCTCCTGTTGTTAGTCAGCATCTGCATATCCAAGAAAACATTCAGCCTTGGGTTTTTTTGGGGGGAATGGCTTATTTCACTTAGCATGATAGTCTCCAGTTCCATCCATTTATCAGCAAATGCCATAATTTAATTCTTTATGACTGAGTAATATTCCAATGTGTATATGTACCATATTTTCTTTATCCATTCATCTGTTGAAGGGCATCTAGGTTGGTTCCATAGTTTAGCTATTATGAAATGAGCTGCTATGAACATTGATGTGGCTGCGTCACTGTAGTATGCTGATTTTAAGTCCTTTGGGTATAAACTGAGGTGTGGGATAGCTGGGTCAAATGGTGAATCTTTTCCAAGTTTTCTGAGGAATCTCCATACTGCTTTCCAGAGTAGTTGCACCAATTTGCAGTCCCACCAGCAATGTATGAGTGTGCCTTTTCCCCCACATTCTCACCAAAATTTATTGTTACTTGTTTTCTTGATAATTTCCATTCTGACTGGAGTGAGATGAAATCTTAGAGTAGTTTTGATCTGCATTTCTTTAATTGCTAGTGATTCTTTCTTCATATATTGCTGACCATTTGTATTTCTTCTGTGAAGTGTCTGTTCAGTTCCTTTGCCCGCTTACAGATGGAGTTATTTGGTTTTTTTGGTGTGAAGTGTTTTGAGTTTTTATGTATCCTGAAGATGAGTGCTTTATCTGAGGTGCGGGTGGCAAAGATTGTCTTCCATTCTGTAGGCTCTCTCTTCATATTATTGATAGTTTCCTTTGCTGTGAAAGTTTTAGTTTGATAAAATCCCATTTAGTGATTTTTTTAAAAAAAAATTTTTTTAGTTGTAAATGGACACAATACCTTACATTTTTTTATTTTTATGTGGTGCTGAGGATTGAACCCAAGACCTCACACACGCTAGGCAAGTGCTGTGCCATTGAGCCACGCCTCTAGCCCTCCATCTATTGATTCTTGATTTTCTTCTTGCACTTTAGTAGTTTGGGGAGGAAGCCAGTTCCTAAGCTGGCATGCTGGAGATTTGGGCCTACCTTTGCTTCTGGTAGGCACAGAGTCTCTGATCTAATGCCGAGGTCCTTGATCCACTTTGAGTTGAGTTTTGTGCAGGGTAAAAGGTAGGGGTTTAATTTCATTTTGCCTCATATGGATTTCCAGTTTTCCCAGTTTTCAACTATTTGTTGAAGAGGCTATCTTTTGTCCAGTGAATGTTTTTGGCGCCTTTGTCGAGTATGAGATACCTGTATTGGTGAGGGTTTGTCTCTGTGTCCTCTATTCTATACCTTTGCCTACCTGTCTATTCTGGAGCCAATACCATGCTGTTTGTGTTACTATAGCTCTGTAGTATAGTTTAAGGTCGTATTGTGATCCTCCTGCTTCACTTTCCTTGCTGAGGATTCCATCTTGACCTTCCGTGCGTTGTTCTGTGGCTTCATGTGTGATCATGTTGCTGTTCCCTGGATCTCTAGGACTTCTCCATCTTGAAGGACCGACATGCTTCCCCCTCCTCCTCTGACATGGGAAACACCTTTCTATATGTTCGTGACCCGAGCCATTTGATTGACATGTAGCACACAGCCTTACCCATTTACTGTTCACCTGCTAATTTCACAGGTTGCAATTTTTTTAGACATGCAGAGGGCTTTACCTGCTTGATTTTTTGTGTGGACAAATCCACTGACCTTTTCCATAACAGAAAACACTCTTCTTCCACTAATAACTTCCAGGAGGAAAGAGGGACCTGTTTTATTTGTTTATAAAATCTCCAAGTATTAAAATATCCCAACACAGCACACATGGGCAAGCAGATCTGCGACCTTCAGGAAGTGAAGCCAAAGGCGCACTGGATGACACTGGACGGTTATGCAGGACGGAGGACGTGAGGTCAACTTGGGGCACAGCCCGTGGCCTCCCCTTCGAGGTGGACATGGGATTTCACCTCCAGGAAGCTGGGATCTGAGGGGTAGCTTCCCCTGATGTCCATTCTCTTACCCAGTCATTCATTTTGTGAGCTTTCTTGCATTTTTTCCAGGTTAGGAGATGGACCTTATTCTGTCCTGGGTGCAGTGTGGTTTGCACCTATGTCAGTGACCCCACGGTGACCCCACATCTCAACTGGGAGCCGAGGCGCCTACTCAGGGGGGCTGGCGTCCTCCATGGAGATACAGTTGCTCTGAGGAGAGAGGTCTCGGCTCCGTGGCGGCTCCTGGCTGTGGCTGCCACACGGTTTTGGAGCTCTGCCAGGCTGTGAGGCGGCTCCCATGCCTGCCGGGCCGTCCTTTGAAACTTGGTCATGAGTGCTCTTCATTCCACACCCAGCGAGCGCGGTCTCCGCTCCATTCGGGAAGAGTCTTGTGGGGTCTGACGTGGGTGGTTGTTGCTCTCAGTCCAGGAAAGGGACACAGCGGCTCCTGGGCTCCTGGGACGTTCCAACCTGGCCCTTCCGCGGCAGGCCCCTGACCAGTGCATGTTTTGTCTTGTGCCTCAGCTTTGACGCTGATCTTTGGCTGTTACTGCTGAGCTGGGGCTTGCGCTGTGACTCAGTCTGGAGGTGAGGTGGGGACAGACTAGCTTTGAATCACCCTTGAAGTCAACAGAGGGGAGCCAGGACCCTGCAGCGACTGGACAGTATTCACAGTGGCCAAAGGGCACAGGCGTGTTTGCCCACCGGGCCCTGCACATGCCTGGGAGGCCACGGGTTCCAGGACCGGCCACATGCTCCTCCCCGAGAAGCGCACCTCGGACGTTCACCAGCAGGAACCCGCGCGCTCGCCCAGGCCCTGGCCCACCCCAGGCCCCTGCTCCCAGCGCTCTTCCTTGGTCCTGGCGGCCAAGTGGGACCCGGGGTGGCCCTGCTGTTTCCCTGCACACAGGGAGGACGCAGGCTGCATCTGCTGGTGGAGACCCTGCCACAGGGAGCCAGGGTGCCGGGCAGCCGTCTGCATGCCGGGGAAGCCACAGTGTGCACACAGATGTGTCCTCGGTCCTTCAACAGTTCATTTTATCCTTGGACCTTCACCCAAACCCAAGCCCCTTCCCGCAGAAGCAGCCAGGCTCCTGGGCACCCCCTCGGGCTCCCATGCTTCTCCTTAGCAGGGGCCGGGGCTCCCCAGCCCCAAACCCAGCCCACAAGTGGGAGGCATGCTGGCCAGTCGGCCCGCCTGCTCCGACTCCCCGGAACACTGAGTTCCTCCCTTGGACAACTCCTGGGCTTCCTCTTCCTTTCTTATCTCACTGTGTCCTCTTGACTCTTTCTGGTCAGCGTCCTCCTGCACTGTGAGCCAGGAGAACTTGCCCATCTCTGTCCACCTAGCAGACAAAACTTTCCCACTCGTTTATAAGCACACAGTCCTAACGTCATGAACTTTCTGACGAAGTGGACTTCGGGTTGCGCTGGACGGAGTGCATCTCCCTCCTTAAGTGAGGGGTCATCCCCCCATCAGCCACTCCTCCCCTCACCCCCAGGACCTCGGGCCAATGGCCAGGCGCACTGGGCACACTGCTTTGGGCACCCCACTTCCACGCTGCCGGCCCTTCCTGGCCCCCCGGCATCTGCATACCCTTCAGGAAGCACAGTGGCTGCCCGGGGCCCACTCCTGGGAATGGTCCTGAGTAGTCCCCTCCCCCTGGAATGCAGATGGTCCCTGGAGAGAGGGTGGCTGGGTCCCCATCGCCTCACAGTTTGAAGTCAGCACAGGTATGGTGCTGTGACAGTCACCTCTGAGATCAGGACGAGGGAACGGGCCCAAACCGTGGAAGGGGACTTCCTGTCCTGCCTCTCGGCATGAGCGTTCTCTTTATTTTCACACGGAAGCAGAGACTCCTGACTCTCCCGGTCCGACTTCGCAGCACCCTCTCCCGTGTCAGCCTGCTAATTAACATGCCAGGTCCCTCTGTTGTCTCACTCAGACTTTTTGAAAATTCAGCCGTGCAGGGAGCGCACCACCACCTCGTTTGCAGATGTTCTCAACCAAGTGCAAATTAAGATGCCGAGACAGCCCTCAAGAACCATCTCTGTGGAAGGCGCCTTCTCTCCTCGTGTGCTGTTGAGTGGCCACCGCTGCCCGAAACGGCACTGGGCAATCGCCGCACGCTCGGTGCTCACCAGGTGCCCGGCAGGGCTCGCTGGCCCTCCTCGCGTTCATTAACTCCTGGAACCCCAGGATGGCCCAGAACCGGGGCTACCGCTCCTGTCCCACCCCACAGTCGGGGGAGACACAGAACTTACAGCCTGGCTTTCCAAGCTGCCCGGCCTGCACAGTGAGATGAGCCGAGGCTCGAATGGACGGGCTCCAGAGTCCGCACTGGTAGCCAGTCCACCTCCTGCTAGCCGGAGCAGGAGTGCAGGCTGTTGATCTGTGCAGTGTGCAGAAAAATCCTTGGAAAATGCAAATGCAAAGACGTGCACTCACAAGATAGAAATGGAGAAGTCTCGCTGAAATAAGGAAATCATCTGAAAATGAATTATTTATGATGCGCACAGCCGCTGCCGTCTTCCCAGCCCCCTCGCTGCCTTTGAGCCCCCTAATGAGCCTCCTCTCCAGAGGCGATGGGTAATGAGCGGCGGCAGGGGCTGGGCCCCAGTGCTGCTGCAGGTACGCGGAACCCTTGCTATCGCCAGCTGCCGCGTGGCTCTTACAGTCCCGCTGTGCACAGCCAGTTGCTCGCAGTGAACGAATGCGCATGATGTGACTCATTTTGTAGGCACTACAGAAACACGGCCGACGGTGGAAATGTCTACACGTGTCCCCCGGCGCTGGAGCCCGGGCTCAGGGTACAGCCAGGCACACATTTCGTTTGTCAAGGCAGCTGATAATCAAGTGAGAAATAACGGAGCAAGACGATTTCAGAATCCGCGTGTGCTTGGAGAAGCAGAGCAGGGTGCTAGGAAGGAGGCCCGCTCCTCAGACGAGGTGGTCGCTGCAGAGGGGACATCTGTGCCCAAAGCATCCAGCCTGGGAAGATGTGAGCAGAGTCCACTGTCCAAGTAGATAGAAGGAAAAGTGGAGCTGAGGCCCAAAGCACGGTCAGCTCGGACAGTGGGAAAGTCCCTGTAGCTGGGGACGCTGGGTCCAGGAGGCAGTGCCGGGAGATGGAGCAGAGTGGCAGGAGTCGGGGACACAGACCCTCACCAGCCGGCGCACGTGCCGGGGATGGCTGACTGCAGGTGTCTAGGCCTGGACTCATCTGTGCACTAGGTCATGAGAGTCACTGCAAAGGCCCCGAGGAGAATGTGTGGGGCAGGTCACGGGGACGTGGGAAGATCAGCGTGGAGGCCGATTTTCTAGGCCGCATACAAAGGTGACAGGCCGACCAGGTGAAGTTGAACGGAGGTCTTGGGGTGGGGCAGCAGCACCTGCTTCTGACTGATGTGCAGGTCAGCTTTGCCTCGCGGTGACCAAAGTACCTGATGGGAACCACTTAGACGGGGAAAACCGGGGCTCGTGGCTTCGGAGTCTCTGTCCATGGATGGCTGACTCCATGCTCTGGGTCCGGTGGGGCAGCCCAGCAGAGGGAAGCTGCTCAGCTCATGGCAGGGTCAGGAAGCAGAGAGACGGGGAGAAGCCACGGGGAGGATGCACCCCTACAGGGCAGCACAGTGACCCGCCCCCCAGCCCCAGCCCACCTACCCACAGTCACCGCCCAGTCGGCCCCTTCACACCAGGAAGGCCCGAGGAGGCTGCGGCTCTCACCACCCAGTCACCTCCCCTCTGCATATTCCTGCGTTAACCGGCAGTGGGGGACCCTCGTATCCAAACTCAACACTGGATGAGGAGCTGCCTGAACAGGAGAGGTCAGCTCTGAGTCCAGACTAGACAGCACCACCTGATGGACCGTTGGAGATGAAACCTTGTTCTGTGACCTCAGCCATCCCGAGTTCCGGAAATGCAGAGCGCGACTGAAGAATAGAATCTCTAAAAGCAATAGAAACCTCAGTGCTCATCATGCCAGTGGCTCTCAGATTAGATGGCACGGCTCTAGAGTTACGTCTTGGGAACTCAGGAGGTCATGCATTTGCTGAGATGTCGGCCGGCACATTCCCACCTGCTCTGTGATCCCTCGTCCATCCTGTCCACCCCGCGCCACGCCCCTCGACTTTCCTTCCTGGTTGGCACTGAACAGACCGCTTGCCTATTGGCTTCTGCCTGGGTGCAGCCAAGGTGAGAGAGAGAATAGGAGGAGAGCAGATGGGAGCTTCTCCCCTGCCGGCCACCACTGGTCGGGGACCACGTGCTCCCAAAAGCACCAGCACTGTCAGTGGGTCCCCTTGAGCCCCAGCAGCAATGCCCATGAGGCTGCGCTTCAGGTAAAGCCCTGTGTCCACCTGCACCTGTGGCCTCCCGCCCCCACCCCTGCATGGTGGTGCAGGTGTGGGAACACGCTTGTCTTGTGCTTGCTCCTGCCCCTAAAGGCGTGGACCCAGATACTTCTTATTGTATTATAAATTGTTTTATTTGTAATTCAGATAAAATATCACCCCGTTTCTCTCGGCGTGTGCATTGGTAGACTACAGTGGGTTCTTATTTCAGAGCGATAAAGGGCGTGCTGCTTTCTTAGAAAGATACTTCTTTCATGAAGGGAGCTGTCACTCAAACAGGGCTGGAGGCAATGGGGTTGATGGCCACTCTCTGGGAGGGGACAGGCAGTGCCCGTTTCAGCCTCGCGGGGCACACGGCCTTCGTACAGCAGCAGAGCAGACAGCCACGGTGTGTGAGCAAATTGGTGCCACCGAGTCCAGGGAAGCCCTGTGCAGGCACCACAACTCAGATTTCATGTGACTTTCAAATCTTCCCAAATAGTGTGTCGCTTTGATGCGTTTGATGTAGGAAACTGTGAGAGCCATCCTCAGCTGTCTGCTCTCAGGACCAGGGCTGGCAGGCCCTGCTCCGCCCACCCCTGACCTGAGGGGCGTGTAACGGTCTCAGCCACGCCTGCGTTGCTCCCGCCGGGGGTGGGACAGTCCCTCCATGATGCACACGGATCCAACGTCTGACCTCCTGGAAAGAAGGTCCACTCACAATTTAAAAATGAAGATCAGATTCCAGGGCCAGGAGAAAAGCGTGTTTTCCGCAGTGAGCGTCAGAGACCCCCATCCTCTCCAGTGGCTTCTGCGAGGATCCAGGCAGGTGACCTGAGGCTGCTGCTCCCGGCTCCCTCAGTCTTCTTGACCATCACAGGTTTGTGACTCAGCTTGTTGTGGTCCCCGCCCAAGCAAGCCCTTCCCATGTGGGACACTTAGGTCACGTGACTGCTCCGTCTCAGGTCCTGGGTGGCCTCATTCACACGCGGGGTTCCTCCACCCCAAGCCTGCCTCCGTCTCCCTCACAGTCTCTGGCTAGAGTCACAGCCTGCGTCCTTGGCAGCATCCACTGGACTGTGTCAGAACCTGTTCTCTCTCCAGCGGTCAGTGACCTTGAGTTGACCTCGCCTGGAGGAGCCGAGGGTGCTGCAGAGAGGAGGGGGCTGCCAGCCCAAGAGAGACCCCACCTGCCACCGCGGTCGACCCTCCCCTGCGGGGCCGCCTCCTCAGATTCAACCAACCAGCTGCAGAGAGAAGATGTTTTTTTTAAAGAAATGTAACTGTATAAAATATGCAGAGACTGAGGCTTCTTGTCATTACTTCCTAAGAATGCAGTGTGACCCGTCACAGAGCGCTGACCCCGAACCAGATGGAACAAGCCGTCTAGTGTCAGAGTACGTGGCGGATGCTCGCGGGCACCATGCTGTCCAGGGGACGGGAACCCCTGTGGAGCCCAGTCCCTGCGGATGCCGCGGGATGACTGGAAGTCCCAGCTTCTGCTCGCTCGGAGCCAGAGTTGCCCGGCTTCTTGAATTGCCTTCTAGAAGCTCTCGTCCAGAATCTCAGCAGAAACTACCCAAAGCTGGAAACGCCTTTCACAACAGCTGGCTGGCGGGGAGGATCCGTGTGTTCCAGGTGTTCACCCGCCAGCCACGCCCACCGTCCGCTGTCTCCCGTGAAAGCCGTACTGTGCGCAGGAGAGACCATCTGAACCTAAGCCCCAAATTTTGGGAAACCTCTAGGTCCACATAACTGCGAGACACTGTCCAGCTCCGCCGGCTTGTGTGAGGCGGCTGTGCAGGTGGCGTCCCGTGTGGTGTGGTGAGGACCCTGCGCACGCAGCCAGCCTCAGCCTCCTGCTGCCCAGTCCATCCTCACCTCTCCCTGCCGATTCTGTGTTCCTGGCAAGTCTGCTGCTGATCTGTTCTGCACGTGAGCGAGCACCCGTGAAAGGGCTTTGTCGGCTGTGTTCACGCCTCTGTGGCGGTGGGACCCCAGTGCGGTCCACAGCAGAAGCTCAGTAACCACGCTGGGAATGAGTCGGGAGGAGCGGCACCTGCAGCCCTGGCCTGAGGGTTCACAGGGCCAGGCAGGGGCCTCCCTGCGCCTGTCTTCTCTCATCTGTGCAGAAGGGACAGGGTGGCCACGTCCACTGCATAGGTGGTGTGAAGGTTTGATGAGAGGGAATCTAACACCCAGCTCGGCAGCTGTACAGCGAATACTCTTGACATCCTAGTTATGGTCACCGACATGGCCGTTACTACCAGTGCTGGGTTATTATTAGTAATAATATGTGAACGCGTGAGGACTAGGCTAATACACTACTGTTAACAGCAATGTCAGCAAAGAAGCACTTTATGATATGAGCACCGAAATGTTGAAGCATTTATTACTTTCTTCTAGAAGCTTTCTGAGGAGGGAAGGAAAAGTGAACTTTGAACGTCCACTACAGATAAAAAGACTAACTGGAGAGCCCTTTAGTAGTCGGTGAAGGAGCCGTGTTCTAAATGGGCAGACTGGACCCCGATGCTAGGCACACATGAAAGGGTGAGGGTCAGTCTGTTAGGATACTTTCAAATTCAATCCCAACTGGCTTATGCAGAAATCAGAATTTATTGGTACATTATATATGATGGGATTCACTTGGCTACATAGAATTGAGTGCCCCAGATCGATAGCTTTTATGACCATGGTGGTTTCTTTTTCATTTAAAAGAAATCCAGAGACAGGATCTGAGACTAACAGGTGGCTTCCTTGTCCCAAGAGACCCAGGATCCAGGTGGATGCCCTCTCTCTTCCACATGACTACATTCTCAAAAGCACCTCATGACGCACAATGGCTGTTGAAGCTCTTGCCATCATGTCTGAATTAAAGGAAAGGAAGGAAAGCACAAAAAATTCACATAGCAGCAGAGTGAGTCCTGTCAGTATCCTGGAACTCTCAGGTGACATCCTGCTTGCCGGTCACTGTCCAGTACTCTGCCACTGGCCATCACCGTAAATGCAGTGAAGTCTGAGCTGAGCCCAGAGGCCCCTATGAAGGGAGGTGTGCTGCAGGGCTGCGGGAAGGCTGCACCCCGTTAAGATGAGGCTCGGTCACTAAGGAAAGGTGCAGAGCAGAGCTTGGTGGCCACCAGCACGTCTGCCAGACACACGCACCTGCAAGTCCCCATGGCTGCCCACTTGCTGCTTTGCTCCCGGGAGTCGTGTGGGAGCATGTGAGATGCAAGTCGCTTCCCCGACGTCCCTCATCCCCATCCATCCAGGAACCAGAGTCACCCTCAGGTCCACCCTCCTCTTGGTGGAAAATGCCGTCGCCTGTCAAACCTCATTCATTTCTCTAAAGCCAGGAGAAGAGAAATGTTTCCCCCAAGAGAAAACGTCTGTGCCCTTTGGCAGGAGGAGGAAGAGAGGGCGTGAGGAACCCCGCTCTCTGGCTGTCCTTTGCTGGTGGAGGTGAGCGGACACAGGCTTCAAAGACTCCCTCTGCAAAGACTCGCACCTCCTCCTCCCGAAGCAGCCGGGCACGCCGGGCTTCCCAAGTCTGACGGTGTGCCTGCAGAGCCCACAGCCTCCACCCACCCGGGGCTCTCGGCACGAGCATGCACATCTGTATTCTTCAGTGAAACTCAGGACTCCGAAGGGAGGCGTCCTGCAACTGGATAGCTGGTGAAGACCTAAGGCGGACATCTGCTCACGTTACGTAGGAGGTCGCTCGTCATTCACCAACGAGGGACTGTACGGTGCCTAAGAGTGCAGAGGACTCGTGGTTCAAGGCAGAACAGGATGCCAGCCCCCGGGTGCTGGTGATTCCATCTCGATCCAAAAGTCAAAATGGCATCCTGGTTTTAACTTTTGGATCGAGATGGAATCACCAGCACATGGAGAGAGAGAATTGCTTTTCAAATATTTTGAAACTCACATATTAAAACAAATGTGTTCACAAATGATGGTATTCTCATAGGGAACTTATCTATTTTTCTTTAACACAAAACTTATCAACAGGAAGTATTCTTTTCCTGACAGATGCTAAGAACTCTAAAAATTTCAGTGGGTGCTAAAATACGTACTTGGATAGAGTTAAAGGTCGGTCCCTGGGAGGTGATCATTCCACAGATGTTTTATTAATCTTTGCTTGATGATTGGCGCTCACGCTGCTTTTCAGTGGGGGCACATTAGAAAAACTACAGCATTTGTCTCTGCAGTTTGTATAAACCGGTCTTTCCAGTATGCAACCAAGTCCCTCATTACGTTTCTAAACAAAAGTGATTCTCTCAACCTTAGTCCCAACTTTCCTTTTGCTTTAAGGAGGAGACTGCGGATGTGGACGTGGAGGACTCTTCTCCTGTCCCCTACGTGGTGGAAGGGACTGTCATTCCGGCACCTGCTCTTCTCCCTCCTCCCTCCCCTCTGTCCTTCTCCCTGTCCTCCGCAACCCAGTCCTGAGCTTCCTGTTCCTGATGCCACACTTTCACATGCAAAGCAGACGTCTCACCTGGCACAGTGACACGTCCCAAGGGCACCGACTGCAGGTGCACTGATTCCAGGGCTGAGGGTCCCTGGAGCTCCTGGCTGTGGCTCACTCGCACCCTCCACTGGCTCCCTTCATGGTCGAAACAGCTGGAGCAAGATGGTGCCTGCTCACCTTCAGCCAGAGAAGGGGGACACCCTCCTCCACCCTCCTGGAGCCAGGCCTTGGTCATTCTGTGCCACAGCAGGTGTCGCTGGCCCTGGGCTGGTAGCCGTCGCAGTCACCTGAGGGGACTAGGGCATCTTCCTGCACCTATCACAGCCCACAGAATGGTGTCGCCCAGGCCAGCTGCGATCGGGTGACCTGGGCATCTGTGAAGCGCAGTGTCGGGAAGAGCAGACCTCTGAGGACCAGCTGGTCACTGGAGGAGGGGACACAGGCCGTCTGGGAATCCTCAGCAGAAACCGCAGGGCAGCCAGGACTATGTGGGGTGCGGGGGAGGACGCTGTCTGCCTTTCCATTCTCTACCAGACAAATCCTGAAACTGTCGAAGAAAAACCCGCTTCCTGCAGGAAAGGTGACTGGAGAATCACAATGGCAGGCGGGCCGGTGAACAGGGCTCTCCATTTTTCTATGAAACGTTCCTGGGTGTCCGCGGACGTTATGATCACATCTGGAAAGAAGCAAAACTTGCTGCCTCGGGCTCTTCAATTATAAAACAGGAGCCGCACAGGCAGGAGCAGAAGGAGGGGACTCCTGGCCTGGGGCAGCTGTGCCCAGGGCTACATGACACCTGCCCTGGGGGCACCTCACAGCACAGCTGGGGACTCGGGGCTCCCTGCTCAGAGCTGCTGGCTGCAGAGCTCATTTCCTTTAACTGCCCATGACAGACACGTGTGAGAAGGTGCTTAAAGTGTTCTGTGTGTCCTAGGCGCGTCCATCTCCTGGCAGCTTCAGAGTGGGGACAGAGGCCACCGGTCCTTAGGGATTTGCTGTCACGTGCGTGTACAATAAGCCAGCACGTGGAACAGCAACGGACCATCAGGAAAAGTATTTTGCCAAGCAGGGTAGCAGAGACCTGAGAGGCGTGTTTGTAAATCTTTTATTTCCATTTTGGTAACGTACCTGGGTAGCTGGTTCATTATTCACTTAACGGGAGTGTTAGGTGTCACACGCCCCTTACCGTATGTAACAGATGCATCTTTTAAAAAGAGGAATAAACATTTGGACTCCTTTCTGATACGGGAGACAAGGCAGATCCAACCTCCTGGAGTGTAACTCTGGGCACAGTGACGAGGGGCAGGACCCTTGTCTTTCTAAGAAGTCGTCCTGGGCTTGAAGTCGAGATCAGTGAGGTCGGGGTGTAAGCGTAGGCATGCGGCTCAGTTTCTGGAAGGATCCAGCAGCACTGTGGAGTCAGCGGAAGACCCCTCCCGAGGGCCTCCATGGACATTGCTCTTGGCCACCCACTCCTGTGCAGGCCTTTGCAAAATGTCACACCACCACCACTAGGGACATCCGAGGTCCAGGGAGAAAAGCCCAGTTACTGAAGGTCACCGACTAGAGAGTGTCTGTGTGACCCTGAGGCTGATGCACCACCAGGATGCAAGGTACAGCCAGCCCCGGGGGACCTGCAGCCCCTGGACACGTGCTGTGGCACAGACCCCGTGGCACAGGCTCCAGAGGAGGAGCAGGGGGAGGAGTTGGCCCCCAGACTCCCGCCTGCATTCCTCCTGGATAGACCGATCTCCAGAGCAGACAGGACAGGGACGAGCTCTGCCACACGGAGTGGCGGGCGTGTGGTGTCGGGAGTACCCTGAGTGAGGGAGAAGACCATTGAGACCCACAGATGACAGCTGCGTGTCTGCCAGGGCTTCTCATGACCACCCAGGTGTGGCATGGTCTCTGCCTGTCTCTTCTAGAAATGGGGCCACACTGACCCCTCCTTCCGTGGAATTCTTGACGTCTGGTTATAAAGATCAGCAGCAGGTGTTCTGACGCAGCCTGAGAGCTTTCCACACTGTGGTTCCACGTCCCCCACAGCCCCTCCAGGAGTGGACGGTCCAGCCCCTTGTTTTTCCCTGGGGCCAGGGCATTGATGTAGCTCCTCCTGGGTAACCCACACTCTGTGTGTGTGGAAATAATGGATAAAGGTAAAGGTATGGAAGACCGTGTGTGGATACGGATGATAGACCACACCGCACTTGCTGCGTGGGAAGGAAAGATGACAGATGACGGGTAGGTAGGTGGGTGATAGGTGGACAGATGGACAGATGGATGATAGATCTGCAAGGCTCAACAGACACGTGTGACTTTCCTCCATAGATCACCTGCTCAACTCGTTCCTGACGTCCCTCTTCCCTCTGTCCTTATATCCAACCAAATACCACCGCCTGTAGGCTTGGCCTCTACCTGGTTTCAAACTCACTTCTCACCCCGTGTCCATGGCCACTACCGTGCTCCAAGTGGTCCTAGGCATTAGTCCAAGTCCCTGTGAACGTTTCGTCCTCTCTGTTCCTCTGCGCCTCCTCTGCCCCACAGGTAGTGACCCTTGAGAACTCGGCCAGGAGGGCGTCAGTGACTTCTCTTGCTCTTGTGGGAGACACAGAACGCCAGCCTGGCCTATGAGTCCCACCAGGTGTGAGCCAAGCCCACCTAGCTCTGCAGCGGGGTCCTTCCTAGCACACGATGCTGGAAAGCATGGGTTCCCTGCTTGTCGGGGAGTTGGTACACCCGCAGCCCGGGCTCTGGCATGCACTCGGCAGTGCCCGGCACAGCGCTGCTGGGGTCTGAACCCCCCTGCTTCTGAGCCCACTTCTGCTCGGATGATCCTCTCCAGACTGCTGGGTTAGCAAGCCCAGCGGGCTGGGGGTTCACCTTCTGTCAGCTTTCTGGTGTTCACAGGTCTCGGTTTGGGGCCCCTATTGGAGTGGTGTTCCAGGTCTGCTCTCCTGTCCGTCCTCACTGAGTGGATTCCACGCCAGAGGCTCCACCTCTCTGAAAAGGAAACTTGACAATGTTCTGCTAAATTTGGGTCCCATTCCTTCCTAACCAGCCCTGTCTCCAGTTCAATGACTCGGACAAAATAAACGGAACGCGGGGCTCCCTGGCCTGTGCTGTTGTACCCCATCCTTTCTTTTCCTGGGCCTCTTCTCTGGGCCTCTCCAGATCCATCCTTCACCCTTCTCTGTGTCCTCCACTTGAAAGGACTTCACGTTCCCCTGGCTTCCAGCGAGGGTTGGCAGAGAAGCCTCTGGAGACCCCACAGGAGTGCGGAGGGAGGAAGGAGGGTGAGGCCAGGGCTGGCCTCCTGGCTCCCTCCCAGCAAGGCCCCTGGGTTCCTCCATTGAACACCCAGATCCTCCCAAATCAAGTGTCCTTTTCCCCGCAGCCCAGGGCCAGGGCTGGGCTGCTACCAGCTGCAGACAGTTGAAACATCCATGGTTCCGGGCTCCTCTGAATCCCATCCTCCTGCCTCAGCCTCCTCTGCATCCCTTCTGCTCCTGCTGAGGCCCAGAGCCGGGGGGCCTCCAGCCGCATGCCTGGCTTCCTCACAGGCCTGGAGAGTCTCTCCTTCCTGCTGAGTCACATCCAGCCATGAACTCGGAATGTCCTTTTTCCCACTGGGCAGAACTCTTTGAGGTTTTCCGTCCTCAAAACTTTTAGCAGCCCAGCTTCCTCTCTGACGGAGCTTCATAGCAAATGACTTTCTCACCGGCCGCTCCCGACTCAGGCAGGCACCTCGGGGAACCTCCGGGTGTGAAGAATGACTCCACAGCTCTTATGATCTGGCTTTGCGTTTTCCTCCTTGATTATCTGGTTTGCCCGCCTGTTACCTTGCCGTGAGTTTCAGACGCACAGGGCTTCTTTGGCATTACTGGGCAGATCCTGACTGTCCAGTCTGGAGGACACCCTGCCCTCCTGCTTGGAGGCTAAGCAGGGAGTATCAGTGACAACCGAGGTCAGCTTGCAGGGACCTGCGTGAAGTGCAGCCTCCTCCCAGGGGCAGGGGGTTGCCTGTGAAATGGAACTGCAGGCTGCGTGGCCAGCGACCCTGGATCTCTAAGCAATGAGCATGGCGGGCAGTGGCATCTCAGCGCAGCCCTATTCCAGTGACTCCACCCACCCCCAGCAAGTTAATGGGAGAAAAAGGGCCAGAAGCGTGTTAAAGAGACAGATCCCCCAGGGTTGTAAAGACCATCCTGGAATAAAAGCTACTTAGATGATTTGGTGTTTGCATGATGATAACATAATTACTCAACTAGTAATTAGATAAACGACCCCACAGTGGCTTCCCTCTGTACAGACTAACAACAAAAAATTATTACCAACAACCTACAAATAATATTAAAGAGCCACCAACCTTCCAGAAAGAACCAGGGGAAGGCGTGAGACAGGCTCCAAAAAGAGCTGCCCACTGAAGCAGCCCGAGCCAGGACGTCCTTGTGAGCAGCCAGCCTGCCAAGGGCTTTGCGGCTATTCAGGCAGACGCAACATGGTACAGAAAGCTCCAGAGTCTTTTTGAAGGCTGAGCAACCAGAGGCCCAGACAAGCCCCTGGGTGTCCTGGAGACTCGGGTCTCTGCTCTCCACGCACCTACACAGCTGATCCTCAGCAAGCTCCCTTGCAAATTTTGACTAACAGCTACAGTAACCGGCTTCCCTTTCAGCAGTTTAAAATGGTGCGTGTTAATCAATATCCGGCTGCAGTCAGCCATCACCTCTTCCAGGCAGATGAAGACCTCTTTCCTGGGATGCTTTCACTCTGTCAGATGGCCTGCACACGTGTGTCCTAGAATAGCCCAGCAAGAAAACCTGAGTTACGGCTGCTCCTCTGTCCCCAACCTCGGGCTAGTAAATCCATCCAACCCCTAAGTGGTGGATCCATGGATGGCGCTTTATTATTCATCTGAGAATTAACTAAGAGGCATTCTGCTCTTCCTGAAGGATCAATTTATTTTACCACTATATTCAATTTATGATTTCTAAACGAGGCAGCGGGTCACCGATCATTTTAAAGGCAAGGCTGGGTAGGCAAGTACTGCCTGTGCTTTGATATGTGGTCCAAAGTGGTTTCTGTGGCAGAGCAATGGAAGGGGATTAATTAATGAATGATGTCCTCCTGTGGATGGTTTGGAAATTATCTACAGAACGTATCATAAATTCAAATTATGTTGTTTTCGTTTGAAGAATCCTTTGTCGAGCTTCCTCATTCATCCTTGTGGATATTCTACACATATACAAATCAGGGCTGGCATGCGCTGGCTGGGGGAGGAAGACTTGGTAAATAAAACAGGTGGATCCATGGAGTTGGCACGCAAGCGCTTGAAGGACAAGAGGCATCCGTCCTGTGAGGTAGGGGATGTGACGTGCGATCGAGGGACCCTCCCGGCCACGGCCCGGCTCTGAGGAGAGAAGCCCTAGGCAGCCGTGTGGCCAGAACGCAGCTTCCTAGGGAAGCTCATCTGGGGGAGTCCCCAGAAGTCCCGGTGTTTCCCAAGGGTGGTGGGTAGGAGCTGGGAGTGTCCACAGATGATGAGGAAGGAGTACGGACTCAGGGTTCAAGGTCTCGGGGAGCTGAGCTTGCCCTGCAGGCAGGCAGAGCACTCGCTGGTGCAGACCTTTGGAGTGCAGAGAAACAGGGTGTGCAGAGAGCAGAGGGCAGCCGGTGGCTGCTGTAGGGACGGGGAGTGCTGGGGACGTCCCTCGGGTGGCCCTGGGGGCACAGACAGAGCTCAAGCAAGTTCCATCGTGTCTGATTTCAGACAGCTGGGTGTGCGGAGGGAGAGTGGATGGAGGGCTTCCAGGGGGGTGGAGCACTTGGCTTCCGGTGAATTCTGAGAAGACCGGGGAAAGAAAGGGCATGGCACTGGGCACCCGCCGGTCACTGCCTCTCTACAGGCACGGCCCACCGGTGTGAGCGCCTTCCCCTGGCACACACGCTTGATCCTAGTTTCCCGTCCCACCTCCAGTCCTCTCCCTGGCTCCCCTGAAGGGCTGCCCTTGACCCTCATCCTCCAGCTTGGGAGCCCCCTGCGCTCCCGCTTCCGCCTGTTAGAAGGGAACAACGTGGGTCTTGGCCTTCTGTGCCGGGCACTTCCACGTGGCTTAACGTCCTCCGGCTTTATCCATATGTGGCAGATGTCGTGATTTCATCCTTGAACTTCACTTAAATCCTAGGTTCACTGCCCCCCAAATCTCGGAGCTTGAGTTAGCAACTAAGCACGAAGCTCATGCTGCGTTGTGGTATTTGTGCTACGTCTAGTGTGCTGTAAAAACAGCCCCAATCACAGAGTGATGGCCGATGGTCGCGACAGTCGATGGCCTACCCTCGTCAGTGGCAGGAGCTTTAGAGTCTGTGGATGATCCGGACCCTTAGTTTCCATGGTGTGTTCTAGTTTCTACTTCTAGAAACTCTCAAAAATCTTTCTGCAGGAACATACACGACTTTGGAAACTAGTAGCACTAATTTTAAAATGAATTTGAATAGTACCTCTAAGAAAATCATGAGTTAGATTTGGAATGGCTAAATTTGCTTAGGCAAAAATAAGAAAAAAGAAAAGAAAGAAAGAAAAAAAAAGAGTCTTTTGATCATTGTCAAAAGACATATTGCTTCTTAATGTCAAATCCTAAGGAATCTGAAGGAGCTTGAGCTCAGCCCTCATCCAGTGCCTGAACACTGTCCGCCTACCTACCCGGTTCCTGGCACTGCCATATCCCAGCCTTTGCCTGGCCAGCAGGGTGCTGGCCCAATGTCTGCAGCCTGCCCAGCAGCTAACCAGCCCTGGGTGCAGACAAAGAAGAAATGGTTCTTATTGTCTGTTTTTTCTCCGGGTCAGCATTTCCCAAATGGGCGCGCCATGCAACACTGGCACTCTGAGCATTATCGATTTTGTATTTTAAAAAAGTGCTCTTGGGAGAGCAAGAAATGCTGGGTCAAGCAAAGCAGCCAGCTTGTGCGCTGGGCCTCTCAGAGCCGTAAATAACGCTCCTTTTCTGCAGGAGGGGATTGAACCCTATGAGCCAGGGAATCCTCTTCCCAGTTCCCGAGTCACAGCCGTCAGCATCTGTCACTGCTCGGGGACTGCCTTTCAGGGTGGCGAACTGGCCTATGAATTCTCAGGCCAGCCCCTTTTTTGCCCAGGAAAGAGAGGACCTGCCGGCGAGGACTGAATCGTGAAGTCGGGTGGTCCAGGGAGCCTTGTCTAGGGGGGCTGGTTCTCTGGCCTCTTTTTAGCTCTGGGACATCCCTGCTGGGTCAGCCAGAAAGAAGGTTTCTTTTCATCTCTTCATCTGTAAATGTGATAATGCCACTGAACTCTTTTACTTTTGCATGGATGTTTAAAAATAGATATCAGGGCAAATGTGCTCCTTAGCTTTTGGTAACCGAGGCCTTGTATCCGTGCCGGCCCTTACTTTTACCCCTGTTATGATAAGCAGGGAAGCTTTCCTACGGGGTGGCCCTGGGGTTGCTGCGCAGGACTCCCCGGGTTGCATGTGTACCGACAGCTGGCCGGGGGTGTTCACTGTGCTGCCAGATCTGAGGCTGCCTTTGCAGAAGCCTTATTTTGAGAAGGCACCCAGGGAGCTGGTAACGAGTCTCATTTCGTGGCTCTAATTGTGATTCTCTCTTGCTATCTCTCTCTCTGCCTTGTATCTATAATTTCACCCAAATTAATATTTATTTGTATTAATAATAGCAAACCCAGATGGATCCTCACTCCGGACCACGCGCTGCTCACAAAAGACTTTGCAAGAACTTGCCTTTTATAGCTTTCCTAATAACCTGTGGGCTCCGGCTGTTATTATTGCCACTTTAACGTGGAGTCAGTGAGGCCCAGGGAGACTTGGAAAGGCCTCCGCAGTCCTAACCGGGGCAGTGCAGCTGCGACCGCAGACTCTCCCCCAGCACCTCCTGCCCGCATGGTGAGATGCCCAGTGAACCGTCCCTGGCCAGAGGTACACCTGGCCCACTTCCCTCGCCTCCGTCTTGTGACTGGTGGTGTGCGTTGTCCCACTCTGAGGGTCCCGTGAGGCTCTGTCAGAGGCACAGGGACCCTGCAGGCGATCAAGCGTGCACTTCCCAGACGTCAGAGGCGTGCCCTGGAGGGCGTGGAGCTGAGACGGCCGGTGACGTGGCCCTCGGGCTGGGGCTTCCTCCGCTGGCTTCCTGGAGTGCAGGCCAGGTTCCCGTCCAGGTGCCTCTGGTTACTTGAGTCGATAGATACCTCAGGAGCCGCTGGCAGCAGCTGGCCCTGTGGCTGCTATCGCCTTGGGGAATGTTGGGGAGCTGGGCCGGGGCAGTCTCTGCGGTTCGCTGGAGTGGGTCCTCCAGAAGGGGCCGGCTCTGGGCAGCTGTGGGATGGACACACGCTCCTGCAGGCAGGGGGTTGGCAAAGGGCTCACTGGTGGCCATGAGACCCGATGACAAGAAAGGCTGTCTGTCCCAGGGGGCAGAGGGGCTGCTGCAAGATGAAGCCGGGGGGTTTGGTCGGGGCACAGGGGACTTTTCAGGCCATGATCTGGAATTTGCATCTTCCCGAAAGCGTGGGCTTGTCAGGCAGGTGTTCCTCTTAAAAAGATGGTGCCAGCCTCCTCCGGGTAGAAGCCAGCTGGAGGTGGGGAGCCACAACACTGCTGAGAGTCTGTGGAGGTCACAGGACGGGCTCGGGATGCAGAGAGCTGGGAGTACTATTACTGGGCATGGGAGAGGTGCCTCCAGCGGAGACGGGCATGGAGTCCGTGGGCTGAGCATAGAAGGTCCTCCTCAGCCCGCGGGAGACGGTGGCGCCCTCCACCCCTTGAGGCCCGAGCAGAGCAGCAGGGCAGAGGGCCGCGAATCTGCACCCAGCACCGCCTCCTTGAGCTGGGTCCTCCCACGTCGGAGCTTCTGGTTCCGGAGCCTTCGGATGCTGAGATTTACTCTGGCAGCCCTGTCTCCAGGTCCCAGTCCTGTAGCCTTGGACCAAATTACACACCCAAGCTCCCTGTGTGTCCGGCTCACGGGTCACACGACTGCCCAGGCTCCTTCATTGCAGGAGCCCTCGCCCATGATCGATCTATCTGCGTATCTCTGTCTCTCTGTCCCTCCGTCCACCTGTCCACCCATCTCCTCTCTGTCCGTCAGTGCTGCTGGCCTGTCTTCTCTGGGCCTCCCAGGCTCTGCGGAGTCCTGCCGGGTGGTGCTGGAGGCTGGGGTGGAGACGGAGCGCCCGGCCCGAGGACGTGTCGGCAGTGGGACCGCCTGCACTGGGTGACGGGTGGGCGCGTAGTGGGGAGAGGACAGGCACTGGCGCGTGGGGCAGGGCGCTGGTGCTTGTTCCTCAGCCTTCTTCCGTCGAGCAGATGCAGGCGCCCCTGCACTGCAGTCAGGGAGGCATTGCTGGCCGTGCCCGGCCTCCTGCCGTCCCACGGGGGACCCAGGTCTGCCGTCCCTGGTTCCGCATCGGCACACCTGCCTTGGTCTCAGGTGGGGTGGGGGTTGGCCAAGGGGACCTTAGAGGACCTGGTAGGAGCAGAGGCTGGGAACCCGCCTGCAGGGTGCACTTCTGCCAGCAGGGGGAGCACTCCCAGAAGAATGAGGGGCTTGTGCAAGGACCCCAGCTGGACTGGGCTGGACCTGGAGCCAGGCCCCCACTTCCTGAGCCCCCTGGACCTGGGCTGGACCTGGAGCCAGGCCCCCACTTCCTGAGTCCCCTGGACTTGCATCACCAGCTGACTGACAGCTGGTGGAGGGACCAGCCCTTGGTGTCATGGGACAGCCACTCTGTGACACAGAGCCCTTTCCTGCACATAGGACGCACGGCAGACCAGGCTGCTGGACGTGGGGAACCGACTCTGGCTCTCCTTACGCAGAGATCGCAAGCCCCGAAAACCCCTGGGATTCGCTGAGACTGAGACTTCCGTCCTCTAGGTAGAGGCTGTGGATGTTAGCGAGACACAGAGTGGCCTGCCTGCGGGTGGCATGTCCCCTCTGGTGACACCATCACCTGACACAGTTAAGCGTGCAGCGTGAAGCCACCGAGGCCTGTGTCGCCGTCCACTAGACCCTGGTGCCAGGCCTTTGATCACCTCTGCAGACCTCAGCTCCCGCCCGTCCAGGAGGCAGCAGCACCGCCCTGGGCTTGGGGAAGGGGGTGCATGTCGTTGATGGGCAGGTGAGGTCGCCTGGACAGGCACCGGTGCAGTGAGTGCGTCGTGAGGCGGCTCCGCCCTGTGGTGGCGGCTACTCCCTGGGCCGGGCTGTGCTTGCTGCTGTCACTGTCGCGGCAGTGACAGCAGCGGGTAGGTCCTGGCTGGCTGTGCGCTCCCCCCAGTTTGCGCAGGAACATCGGCATCTGTGCTTTCAAAGCAGGTTTGGTGAGGAAGTTCCTCCGTGGGCCTCTTGTCCCTGAACGTCCCCAGCGGGTCCTTGTTCCACAGTTAGGAACACAAGGAGCGGTGACAAGGGACCTGGCACCAAGCCCCACACTACATGTGGGTGAGCGTGGCTCTCAGGGCTAAAGGGACTCAGATGTCTCCGACAGGGACCAGCCAAGACTAAGTCCTGGGGAAGAGGAGCATCGGCCAGAGGCTGGAGCAGTGTCCCTGTAGCCAGGGCTGAGCTCCAGGAAGAGGCCCCCTGGCACGGAGTGGCTGCTCCACGCGTGCCTTCTGCTGCAGGACGGTGGAAGGCCTGACCAAGACGACCCCTTGCTGAGCTGTTCCATGCTGGTGTGCGTGGGCTCCTAAGCCAGGCAGGTGCCCGGGTCACCTGCCGTCACCATGTCCCCACCTCAGCAACGAGGGCTGAGCTGACGGCAAATGTCCTTTGACCCCAGTGGGTGCATGACACTCCTGTTTGTGTGACTCTCCATTCTCTCCTTCATGGGGACCTGCTGGTTACTCACCTTGCTCTGCAGGTTCAGAGCTCCCCATGCCGGGCTGGCCTCGCGGGTGTGGGGTTCGGACCCCACACCTGCCTCTTTACCAAGCAGCAGGCTGGGCGCTCCTGGTGGTTTGGAGAGGCTCCTCAGAGCAGTCTCATTCTAAGGACTCCAAAAGTGCAGACGCGCACAAAAGAAAAGGTGCGAGATTTTATTTCCTCTTCCTTTTGCACCTTTTTTGTCAACCTTTTAAGTACTAAAGATATCTTTGCGTGTTTGGCTAATTTCACATTTTGGAAGCACGGGAAGGTGCCAGGGTTTGAAGTCAGCACGTGAAGGTGATCACAGGGGAAAGCGGTCAGGGCAGGTGGCTGGCGGGAGAGGCTTGACTTTGCAGAACAAAAGGCTCCTGGAAAGACAGCCTCCTCTTCATCAGCTCCACAGTGAGAGCATTCTGGGGTACTCTGGGACGCTGCCTTTCTGCTCAGCAGTGAATTAAATCTAATGCCACTGGAAAAGTGAAAATGACACTTTATTGTTAATAGTGTTCACGCATTCCAAGAGCTAAAAACGGTGACTATTCACTGGTTTGATGAGAGGTGAGCTGGAGACTGCCAAGAGTTGGCACTTAGAGAACCTGCTCTGAGCTGCCTCAGCTATCTGTAAATTATTCATTTAAGTTGTTCCAAGACCAATTGTTTTAGGAGAAAACAGGCAAATGTAAGACATTTAAAACTTTTCATTGCAAATGACAGAAAGTCCAGGGCAATGGTATGAGATAGGAAAAGAGATATTTATTGACTTTCATAAGAACAAAAACTCTACCACTTCAGGTATGGCTTGATCCAGGAGCTCCCATGGTACTGTCAGGACCATTTCTGTGCTCTTCACATTTTAGCTGTGGAGCCTCCTTGAACTGTCAACCTCCCCAGAACTCAGCCAACATCTCCTGGCCTGCAGGGCTGCGATGGACTAATCCCGTTGACCCTGAGAAGCCAAATCCAAATCACGTATCCATGTCTGGAAATTTTTCATCAGGCACTGGGCCTGAAAGTGGCTGAGTAAATTGGGTTCACTGAAGGGAAGTGGTAGGTCCCATTTCAAATCTGAAGAAATCAACGGAGTGGCAAAGTGTCAGCTTACGTCCTTGATGTGGACCGTTTTCTTCAACCTGTAGCTAAGACTGGGTGGCCCGGAGCACTTGACTGTGAGCACGTGAAGGAGGCCCTCCCTGGGAGTCTCAGGTCTAGTCTTGGCTCTGCTGCTGGTCCACCAAGTGACCGTTCTCCTTTGTGGACTGTTTGCCTCTGTAACTTGGCAAACAGCTGTTGTGCCTGGGCTGTCGGGTTCTGAGGTCCCTGACCCTTCTGCAGCCTCCCTAGTGGATACTGGCCGCTGTGTCTGCCTGGCATGTCCCTCTTCTTCCCTCGGAGACAATCTAGGGCCCCCAGGGAACTTAGGTACTGGTCAATGCCGTCTCCTGGAGGCATTCCTTCCTCCGACTCCCAGAAACCTGAGAGACTGTCCGTCCCGCTTCCCTGGAGATTAAGTGGACTCAGATCACCAGATCCTCCTGAAGCTCTCCGGGCTCAGCGTCTGGTGACCTTCCAGAGTGAGGCAGGAAGTGGCTTGGGGGGAAATACAGCCCTGGGGAAGCTCTGGGGCAGTGGTGGAAGCGCAGCTCCCCATCACTCCTGCGGACCTCCAAGGTGAGCCTCTTCCCTCCACTGGGACTCCGAGCCCAGCCTCTGCGGTGGGATCCAGGCACAAACCCCCCCAGTGCAAGCTGGCCAGTTCCAGGTCCCTCCCAAGACTTCCAAGCCTGAGAGGAGCCGTGGCGCCTGCAGCCCTTTGAAGGCGGTTCTCACTAATGGCAGAGGCGCGAGCCAGAGGCTCCGGTGCCCTCCTGCCCGCTCACGCCCTTCCGGAGACCTGCTCCTCTGTTGTTCTTTTGATGCGGAGTCTACCCTGGTGCCATTCCTACAAATCCCAGCTTTGAGTAAATTACCCCAAGTCACTTTCCACTGCTTCTGACAATGCCTGGCCCCCCCACCCACTGCGAGCCTCCGACAGGACAAAGCCCCGCATGGACTTTGGAAATCGGGACTGAAGAATTCACGGCACTTCTGCATCTTTCTGGCGCGCTCAGCCCCGCCTGGTCTCTGGTCCCTGCAGGTTCTCAGCCTCCGCTGCCAGGCGGAACACGCATACCCCTGGCCCTGAGGACTTTGGTCTGGCCCTGAGCAAGTTTCCCCCGGCCCCAGGCTGCTGTCCCAGGGCTTCCTGGTTGACTCAGACAAACCTTCTCTGGTCGAGCTCGACCTGGCTACGAGAAGCAAGGGGAACCAGCACCCTCCGGGGAAGTGTTTGGCCAGCATGCGATGGAACCAGTGCAGGAATCCCTCCAGGCAGCTGCTTCTGAGAGGGACTCCTCTCCACCGCCTCCCAGCCGACGGGCAAAGTCCGGTCGGCTCTCCTGCTTGACACCCAGGGCGGGCGGACTCGGCACCCGGTGCTCGCTGCTCTCCAGCCCTGCCTCGCTGTCCTCCCGCACCCCAGCTCCGGGGCTGCACCCCTCACACAGGACAGATCCGCCCTGGCTTCAGGCTCTGCGGGGAGACAAGCCGAGCTACCGTTCCTGGCTTAGCAGCAGGCACCCAGCTCACCCCCGGAGCTGGCAGACCTTTCAATCCTAGGAGGGACGACAGAACAGGGAACTTGGGTGAAACAAAAATACAGCTATACCCAGACCTGCTGCCACCCCACCCAGGACAGGAGCAGGTAATAGCTCGTCTGCTGATCACAAACAGCAAGAAGGCCAGCCTTCTTGTCCTGCCTGCAGCATAGCCAGTTGCTTCTGGAATGGAAGGTAAAGGTGGCTTAGACGGGACCAGGCAGGTGGCTCCCATGGGGACGGACATCGTCCTTAGATTAAAATGCCTGTCCTGCCATTTTCCATTCCGCAAGTCATTCAGTCTCACTGAGCAGCTCTTTGCCAGGCCATTGGGAGATTTAGGCGAGAAGACTCATTCAGAGTCCCCAGCACATACTCGCCATCAGGAGAGCAATACTGTGTTGGGTCTGGACTCGCAGCTAAGCAGGTGGATCGTTCACACATTTACAGTCGTATCACTCGGGTTCTCCAGAGCAGACAGGCAGTGTGTGCGTGTGCAAAGAGAAGCTCGGGGTGAGGAAAGGCTCACGCAGTTAGGAGGCCAGCAAGTCCAGAATCTGCAGGTGGCCAGCAGGCTGCAGAAGCAGGGGCCCCATGTTCCAGAGTCTAAAGGCCACCTTCTGCAGGACCAGGATGAACCGAAGGTGCCGAGAAGTCCAAAGGCAGTCGGCTGGAGTCCCCTCCTGCTCTGGGGACACTGGTCTTCCTGTCTAATCAGACCTTTGACAGACCTTGAATGAGGACCCCCACATCATAAGCAATTTCACCAATTTAAATGTTCAACTCATCTAAGAACATCCTAACAGAAGTGTCCCCTAAAATGTCTGAACAAATATGCGGTACCCTGTGGGCCCAGGTGAGTTGATACAGAAATGACCGTCACAGTGCTCAAGGGTGGCTGTTCAAAAATCCCACCAAAGTGAAGAAAAGGAAAGAGACTGTCACCGAAGATATTTCAGCCCAGAGTTGAAGGAAGGAAAGTGGATCGTCACCAGGCAACTGAATACACAATGCAGAGACCGCAAACCACCTGCAGAACGGAGGTGCATTTATTAAAAGCCGAGACCGCAGGCGTCCTGGCCAATGGCAGGTTGGGGTGGAGCACTGGACTCCCAGCCCTCTGCCCCGGCCCTGGCCTCCAGCCGCCTGTCCCAGACCCCGGCTGCAGACGGCAGGTTTGCTGTCGTGGGACGGGTGGCTGCAGCTGTGGCCTGGGGCCTTCCTCATGGGGAGGCAGCCCCAGAGGTCTGTACTGTGCCTGGAGGATTCCTCATGGTGGTGGGCTGCATTTCCTGTTTCAACCCCAAATCACCAAGACAGGAAGGGCCAGCCATTGACGACTATCACAAGCCGCTCTGCACGGATTCACTCCACAACACATCTCATCTAAGGACCTTGGACGGCCATTGACCACAATCCCCATGACTTATATCCCAGGCACTGAAGGTCCTGAAGGGCTCTCTGAGTGCCGCTGGAGAGTCGGACCTGGGCTCTCGGACCCACTCAGTTCTGTTTACGGGAACCTCGGTGATCCTCTGCGCTGTGCCGAGCCATCAGGTCAAGAGGAAAAGGGAGCATTCGAATGACTTTTCCATAACACGTTTCCAGATCCTTCCACGTGCATAGAACTCGGTCTCAGTGAGTGCGGGGCCCCTCCCCTCCCTTTCCTTTTGGGTTGTGCCGATGTTCTGGGAAAGTTCCAGAACATGCTTCCCACGCACAAGGGGTGAGACACGTGACTGGGTACTGCTCCTCCGTGCGAGCCGCTCCGGGATTCCCGCTGGCCTCTGGCTTTGGGCCTTGGACCTGGGAGGCCCTCAGAGCACAGAGCTGGCCTCTCCCACCCACCTGCACGTCCCGTGTTCCTTCAGGCCCTGACACTCTTCTGGACGCGCCCAGGTCCCTCCTGAGCGCTGGAGTCATTCCAGGGCACCTGCACTGCCTGGGGCACAGGAGAGCCAGGTGCCACTGAAAGCCACGTGGACCAGTGAGGTCGTGGCCTGTCCCCGACTCTGGGGGCTCTGACATGCTGGGAACCGTCCTCCATGCAAATAAGGGGGTCCTATGCCTGCAGGTCCCAGCTGCCCTCGCTGGAGCTGAGAAGAGACCCCGCCAGCCCTGCTGCCCCCTCGCCACCCTCCCCCTGGAGTCCGAGGACCCCCTGAGGAGGCTGGGCGGCTGCTCCTGACGCGCCGAGTCCTTCCCAGGACCTCAGCACCTTCTGCTCTTACAGTCTGTCTCTCTGGACACCCGAAGCCAGGAAGGGACTTTTCTGTCCTCCTGCTTTCTCCTGTGCTGGCCGGTCTCTCCCCGCGACCCACCACGTCTGCGGCTGCATTCTTGACGACTCTTCCACGTGCGAGTCTATTCCTCTGTGACCTCAGCAGTGCCAGCCGGGCTTCCTGGGGCATTTCCCACCATCTGTGATCATACGGTGGCAGGCTGCGAGGAACCAGGGCAGGTGTCCACATCTGCGGCTCCTGGGGCTGCAGCGGGTCAGGCTGTGTCCCCTGGTGCCTGTTTTCGTCCTCCTCTAGGTGAGGGGCTCTTCCTAAGGATGTGTCCACCCATCTGCCCCTGAGGCAGTTGACCAGAAGGGGACCTGTGTGGCTGCCCCTCAGAAGCCTTTGGTACTGGGTGTCGGCGGTGGCTGGGTGCAGGGGTCGGGCAGGCTGGGGAGGGGGCCGTGGGGCAGTGGGCATTTGGGGAGTAGGAGAGGAGCCATGTGAAGCCCAAGCTTCCCGTCAACACGACAGGAAGGGAGCCTTGGGGGTCTTCTTTTGCTGAGGATGAGTTTACTTTGCTGCTGGAAGGGAGGCGGTAAGGAGGCCTAGCCAGGCGAGGCCGGGCCTGCTCTCCAGTCACACCTCCTGCTCCCGCCATGCACCTGCCTCCCTGGACTCACAGAGCAGAGCCTCCTCTCCCGTCCCTTGCCTGCTGTCCTGGCCTCTGTCCTGGCCGCTCTCTAAACCCTTTCACCTCAGCTATTTGATTCCATGGACAAGCCCTTTGTCTTCTCCCCCAAATGTGACCTTCCCTCTGACCTTCCCTGGCCTCCCAGCCTCCGCCCATCTCAGGAAGTACCTTTATTTCCCTGAGCCAACTTGGGCCTCCGCTCGTCCTCAAGCCCATCCCCCAAAACACTTCTCCCCCAACCCCATGGTCGTCGATGCCCAACCCCAACCCAAGGGCTGGAGCTGCAGGGAGCCTGGATTCTGACTCTCTGGCCTGTGCATCCTCCACCCGCTGTGCAGCTGTAGAAATAACAACCCTGCATCTCGAAAGCCAGCCCAACCTGGGGGAGGGAAGAGATGGGGGTTCATCTCAGCTTAGTAGCTCAGACCCAGGCACAGAGGCATCTAGAACAAGAAGAACACAGACTGTGAGATCGTCCCAAGGATGGGTCGCCTGGGGAGATCACAGACCAGAGACTCTCCTCTTTCAGAAAACCCCGCAGAGTGAAGCCGTGCCTTGATGACTTCTAACCTGTACGCTGCCTTTAGAAACCAACTCCTGGAAGATAAAACTTCATTATGATGAATGCAGCTATGAGCAGGTATTAAAATTAGAGATGCATGACGTTGAACCAACCTAGAACAATCCTGCAGATGCCTTTCCTCCAGTCACACCCCAAGGATGGACAGGGACCTCAGAGTCAAAGGAGGAGACTGCATGCATAACTGCACCCAGAATTTCCTGGTCTCTCTCCGGGGTGCAGCCAGATAGGTCTTCAGCTTTCCAATCCATGAGCACACTTTGCTGAGTTGGCCACTAGCACCTGCCTACTCTGCACTCTATGTGTAATTTAAAGGACATTTTAAGAGTAATGAGCCTACGCAGTCTCTGCCTTTAGCTCTCACTCTGGACTGATTCCACCCAGGAAAGACGACTTTGCTACACAATACTCTGGACCTATCAGATTAATGAGGGCCACATAAAAAGGCAGTTTGGCTCTGGATTTACAAAGCACTTAGTCAAAGGCGACAACTTAACAGGCGCCTGCTTTCACTGTCGGCTTTGATTGGACAGACGGCTCCTGAATATGTTGTGGTGTCTGTATGAGTCAGGTTCTCTAGAGGAGCAGAATCAACAGGAAGTGTGATTATAAAAGGGGATTTATTAGTTTGGCTTCCATGACCAGAAGCCGGGTAGTCCACAATGGCCGTCTGCAGCTGGAGAGCTGGAAGAACCAGCAGCTGCCAGTCCAAGAGGCAGAAGTCCCAGAACAAGAAGGACCAACAGTGCCACCCTAGTCCTAGACCAAGGCTTCTGGAAACTCCCTGGAGCATCCCTGGCAGAGTCTACTCTGGGAGAGTGAAGAAGTGAGAATCTGATATCCTCAGGCGATGGAAGCAGCCATCAAGAACCTGTTCAAAAAGAGCCAGGCTTATATCTGCTTCCCTGTTCTTCCAGCTTTTGTTCTATCCAAGCCCCATCCTATTGGGCTGTGCTGCCCAGGCTTAGGGAGGGGCTCCCCTTCAGTTCCCTATCCCACATGCCAATCATTCCTAGACATGCCCTCACGGACACACCCAGAGACCTGTCAATCATGGACACCTCTTAATCCAGTCAAGTTGACAATTCACATTAACCATTACAGTGTCTGAAGGACCCCCTGTGGGGCTCCCCCTACACTTCCGACAGCCTCCCCCATCAGAGATGCCCACACCCGTTCAGGGTGGACTTCCTCCTAAACCGTTTTCTGCTACACCTGTTTCCATGCTCCCGCGCACACGTCTATGTACCTCAAACCCATGCTGGATGTTTGTGGTTCTGTTTCAACACCAGTGGCTTCGTTCTGGGGTTGCTCTGTGGCCCGCCGTCTGTTGTTCACTAGCAGTTCTTGAGATCTTCTCCTGTCTGCACGCAGAGGACAGGACCGCGGTGCAGCGATGGCCCTCAGGATGGCGCTGGCTCTGCTGCAGTGACATGTCTTTGATATCTTGGTGTCTGTCTCAGCAGAAGCTCATTTCCCACTCGTGTGGCGTTGACTTCAGATTGGCAGGGTGCAGGTCCACTGGCAGGGTGCTGGTCCACGCGGTGACTCAGGCATCCAGTGTGCTCCATGGTGCTCCTGTGTCAGTGCACAACTGCAGGATCGGCTTGGGTGGGGGAGTGGTGAGAAAGCACATGGACTCTTCATTATTTGCTAACTAACCATGTTGAAATAAGTTGACACTGAAATATATATTACAAAACTCAGAGCAGAGATCCCCGCCGCCCCTTCACTAAGCTTTCCCAAATGTTCACGTGTCACAAAACCAAAGTACAATGCTCAAAACCAGGAAGTGAAGGTTGATCTGCGCCCAGTGATGAGCACCTGCCTTTTCCACCTCCACCAACTGTGCCCCATGCCCGTTCCTGGGGAGCAGGGTGCCGTCCGGGGCTGAGCTTGCTCATGGTGCCCTTGACCTCCTGGGTCTGCTTCACACTTTCTTCACTTTCATGGCCTTGTTTTTGTGACATGGGGACCAGCCAGTCCTTGCAGGGATGGCTCCTCCTCTTTGGCTGGTGTTTTCTTGAGATCAAATTCGGACTGTGCCTTGGTAGCGATTGCTGCTGCTGTTTAGAATCGAGGCAGGACTCGCCAAACCGAGACCCCCTCTTCACCAGTCTGAGGGCACACACCTGGCTCCTGTGGGGCTGGCGTCAGCAGCCCTTCTCCCGGAACTGCATGCCTGTCTGCGCTCCCTGTGCCCCCAGCCCCAGCCTGTGTGCCCGCCATGGCGCCCATGGCCTCTCCACTGGTTCAGTGATCAGGAGCCACACGGTGTGTGCCCCCTCTGGGGCGGGCTCCTCCTCTGGGCCGCCTGCTCTCACCTTGACCCTGCTCCTGCACGTGGCGGGATTTCCTCTCCTGCAGACCGAAGGTGTCCCACTGGGCCACGAGTCCTTCCCCTTCCTCAGCGACATCTGGGCTGCCTCTGTGGGCTGGCGGGGGGAGCGTTCCATGTCACGCCTGCCAGCCCTGCCACCTCTTCCAGGAACTGATTTCACTTTTTCTAATAGTTTTCAGACATGGCCACGCTGGTTCACATCATGGCTGGGGGATGTTTCATCCTTACCAAGCATGTCCGAGGGTTCGGTTTCTCCGCAGCTGGTCAGACTGGCTGCTTCCTGCCTTGGGGGTAACTCGGCCATCCTAAAGGTGCCGGTGACCTCTCCTTGTGGCTTTTGTCTGCGTTTTCCTGGAGATTGGCAGAGAGCATCTTCTCACATCCCTGTGACCGCATGTCCATCTTCTCTGGAGAAATGGGCATTCCGGTCTCGGGCCATTTTCAGTCGGGTTAGTGGTGAGGTTTTACTTTTTATGTTTCTGCCTGCTGGTTAGTTCGTTTGGGGCTTTGCTATTGAAGGTTGAAATGTCCTCGAGTATCTTATAAATGGACCTTGTACGCAATAAGGTTTGCAAACACTTCCTTCGCGGTCCCAGGCACGCCCCGACCTTCCCCGTGCTGTGCTAAAGCCACAGCTCTCACAGGTCCCTGGCCTGTGTTTGCTGTGCTGCCTGCAGTTCTGGGGCCGGATCCACAAAATTGTGGTCTAGGCCAAAGTCACGGGGAACTTTCCTCCCTGTTTTCTCTGAGACTTCGACAGTTTTCAGTATTACCTTGCATCTTGAGTCCACTTCGGGTTGGTTTTGTGTGTGCTGTAAGATAAAAGCCCAGTTCCTTTCTTTTGCCAGTGGATACCTAGTTCTGGAAAATCCCTCCGGAGCCAGCGAGGACTCCGAATAGAGGGAGCAGTCTTGGGAAGCAGGAACTTCCTGCTGTTGTCATGTGTTCCAAAGCTCCAGTGAGGGCAGAGGCGCCAGCCCGGCCTGAAGACAGGCAGAGACCTGCAGGACAGGTAACTCCAGGCCCACGGTCGGTGGCTCAGGACACCCGAGATTCACTATGGCGGAGAGCGGCCTCTCCGATGGATGGTACTAGGCAACCTGGAGAGACAGGAGTCAGAGCCTTTGGCGTGAGGATCATGGGAATTGTGCCAGGGCTTCTCAAGGCATCCCACGAGAACCTGGGTGGTGTTTGGGTCCACCTGTCCTGTGAGGCTTTGCTGAGGACAGTGTCTCCTGACTTCCCCAGCGGGGCTCTGCACTCCTGGGCCCTGAACAGCGTGGGCTACTCTGCGACTACCTACGTCCCCTTTTGCTGGCCGTGTTTGCCCACTGAGTTAGCGTCACTCCTGCTTGGGAGCAGCCTCATCGTGGTGTTTGCTGAAAGGTGAGTTTGGGATTCCTTCCTCCTGAGCCTCTTAGGAACTGACTTTTGCATTCAGTCATGGATTCAAATCAACTCTGGACTCAAGGTTACGGGTCTCATTCTGTGGCCTGCAGTCCATCACTGTGGGACTTTATTTCCTAGCTCCAAGTATTCCAGACGTGTCCATTTGCCACCTTTCAAGTTGACCTCTGTGTCCACTCCACACACCGCCACCCTCTCCTAAGCACGTGTGTTCTGCCTTAAGAGGTCCTGGCTCCTCATGTGCGTTTTCTGCCCCACACTGAAATCAGCCATTTCTCCAAGGGTCCATGTCTCCTTTTATTGGAAAAGGTCATTTGGGCTCAAGTCCTGGATGCTAAGGGCACACACTTGCTCCTAATGCATCCTGGGCCCTGCTCACATTCCTGATCGCCCACCACAGCCTGCTCCCAGCCTGAGAACAAGGGAGGATGAGAGGCCTTCATCTCCAAGGCCCCAGGAAGAGGGGAACGGGGTGAGGGCAGAGCACTCTGCCCAGCAGAACCCGCGGTGCGCCTTCCTCTGTCCACGCATCCACAGGCCGTGCTTCAACCTCAGGCTTGGACCCGTCTCCCTGGCCGCAGGCCCAGTGGACTGACTACCCACGCCTGTGGTGCCCACAAACGCCTCGGCTCACCCTGCGAGGACCGCAGCAGCCCCGATCGGGGCACTTTCTCAGGCAGCAGACCTGAAACAGCCGGCACACTCAGGTGGGGCTCTGAGGTCCTCCCGACTTTGCCGGCAGCGGTTTCTCCCATGTAAGGATGGAGGGCAGTGGCGGCCTGGTCCGTCTGCTGCCCAAAGCCCGGCTGTCTTATTTTTAGTTTCACTTCCTTCCTAATGAATCTAAAACCAGAGAAACTTTCTCTCCAGAATTGGACTCCGAGGAGGCTGCTTTCCACAGCCTTCTATAAACTGTCCATTTAAAATAAATCTTTCTGGTGAGCGTGGAAAAAAAAAAATCATGGAAGCATGATTTTTTAAAGCCTCTTAGCTGAACCAACAGAAAGGTGAGGCTGTGCAAAGTGACCGAGGAAGTAAGTTCACCTCTCAAACGGTGGCCAGTGGACGCTGGGCTGGGAGTCTCATCTCTGCATCTGACGGACTGAGAGGGGCAAGAGGGAGTCCGGGAGGGAAGACAGGAACCGTGTGAGGAGATGACATCTTTTACACAGATGGGGGAAGAAAAGAGTGACTTCCGTACCTGTAGTTGAGGCAGCTTGGTTTGAATGTAAATGACAGCGACATGTCAAAATAGAAACTTATTAGAGAAAATAATGGTGGGCGAGCCCCTCAGTGGTCTCTTCTCTCCGGTGCGACGCACAGTGGTGTTCTGCCCTAGACTTGCACACCAGGGCATCCCTCCTGCACCAGGCCCAGTCCCTCTCAGGGATGTGGCCTCAACGCCAGAGGGACAGACGCCATTGCTCTTAAAAATAATCAGTTGAGTGGGATTCACGGGACACAGAGTCAGCCATGGAAGAGGAGAGACCAACACAGAGGCATCGAGCACATCCACAGTGCTGTGCTTCCAACTCTGGTGTCGAGTTCCAGAACCTTCCATCTCTCCAAAGAAAACCAACCCCAGTGTCTGCTGCCCCCTCTCCCAAGGCCCAGCAGCTTCCACTTGGCTCTCTGTCTCTGTGCATCTACGTGTCTAGCATCTCATGTGAGTGGAATCCCACCATGTGTGGCCCTTGCTCTGACTTCCTTTGCTAAGCCTGATGTCTCTGAGGTCCGTCCATGTTGGAGTGCACCAGTGCCTGATCTCATCTCTGTGGCCGGATGATACTCCTGTGTACTTAGTGCTGTTTTCTTACTCTATTGCTCTATTGATGGACAACCAGTTTGTTTTCACTGAAAGCACATGCACAGGTGTACTTGTTCCGATGCCTGTTTTCTCTTATTTTAGGCCCACGTCTCAGAGTGGAACTGTAGGGTGATGGCAATTCTGTGTCCCATTCTACTCAGGCCGAAGTCCAGAAGCAGAAGGTCATGGTTTCCTGGGTCGGAGGTCCACCAGTCTCCAGTCTGCTCAGAGACTCCCTTGAGACTGAGTCGTCCGTTCCGCTCTCCACTGCGGAGAGCCTGGAAAAGCACCTTGCAGTCACCTCTGGTGACTCTGGGTTGACTGTGCTAAGCTGGGCACGTTCATACTCCAAGTGACGTGGTGGATGGGGCCTCAGTCATCTGGGGACCCAATTAGCTGGAGGGTCCGCTGTGGTGTCACGCTCTCACGTCAGCTGCTGGCTGCTCTTGGTGGCTGTCCGGGTGATGGGGAGTCTCCTAGAGCTCTCCTGGGTGGCCTCAGAGGCTGGGGCTGTCCTCGTGGCACCTAGAGGGAAGAAGAATCCTGGGGGCCTGGATGGGGTGGCCAAGGGTCCCCAAGGTGGATGTCCCAGGGCGAGTTCATGCTCCAGAGCTGGAGTCTGCTCCTCCCCTCTGTGTGCAGAGAGGAGGCTGCGGGGCCATCTTCGGAGTCTGTTTGGACGGGTCACCTCTGTGTTGGAGGAAGGCTTTCCCACCGCGTGTCGTGGGCTGGGAGCCGGGAGTGCAGGGCAAGCTGGCTATTCCTCTGTGCTCATTTGCTTTATCTCCCTGTCATAAAAAACAGGGCAATTCCATTTTCCAAGAGGTGTTTTGAAAATCGCTCAATACGTCGGGAACAGTGTCTCTCTTAAAGACCTTTTATCACACCTCTGCCAGTGTGGAAGGAAGTAAGAGTGGAAACGGATTGGGCATTGGGGGCGAGGTTCTCTGAGGACCCACAGGTGGGAAGCTTGTCCTCCTGTCCTGCTGAGATGCTGACCTCATTCCCTCTTTAGAACTTTTAGACTTGGCACTCTCTCTGCCTAGAGTAATTTCCACCAGATCTCGCCTGCTTGCGCCATTTGCATTAGTAGGTTCTCAGATCAAAAGTCACCTCTGTGGAAATCTGTCCCCAGGCTTCCGTCTGAAGAAGCCCTCCCTGTGGACTCCAGCGTCCCCTGTCGCGCTGGCCAGGCCATCTGTGACGCCACATCAGCACAGCCGACTGGCACAGTGAGGGGGTCAGGTGACATGAAGCCTGCCGTCAGGGCTGAACCAAGGCCAACCTCCATGCTCCCTGGCTGTGCCCTGGGTGGGGTCCCTTTACCTCCCCTTCCGTCAGCTCACACTTGTGCAGTTTGGGGCACCCAGAGAGGCTGTGCCAGCAACTCGGCAGGCGAAGCCTGGTACTTCTGAGAGGGTCGGCACCTGGGACGCGCTGTGTGCCGAGGTCGCTGCCATCCTGGTCTGTCTTGTCCACCAGGCTCTGGCCTCTGTGAGAGGGACTGCTTTTCTGATTTCACTGTTGCTAAATGCCCAGAACTGAGAAGATGGCCTGGTTTTTAGCTGATGCTCACAAACGGTGTTTGCTGGATCCTGGGTTTCCTGAATAAGCACAGGAATGAGCACTTCACAGTGCTTGCCTGGAAAGTTCTCTCTGATGCTCTGGAGCCATCTCCCTGTCGACTTGGAAATTGGGTTCTGTGTGCACCTGTACCCGGGGAAGTGACATGCTCTGGCCCAGATGACCAGACCACAGACATGGTGTCCATGAGACTTGCACCAAGGTGCTCTCATCTGGCCTCACGGGCAAGACCCACAGGGTGGGTCCTTCCTTCGGAGCCACGCTTTGGCCATGCCAGCCATGGACTCCCATGGTGTGGCACGCTTTTGGGGTCTCCTGGTGGAACCATCCTCTCAGTAACCCAGAGGGGCAAGAAGTGTACCTTTCTCTGATTTCCTAATCTCCACCCTAACCTCTACTTCCTTTCGCCTCCATCCCCTCCCTCTCTCTCAGGTCATCTGAAGGCTGAGCTTGCGTGTCCCCAGGGTGGTGTCTAAGCTCCTTTCTTACTGCCAGGTCACGCTGGGCTGGGAGAGGTCATCCTTCCCACTTGACCTTCAATCGTTCCCACTCCAGATTACAGCTGCTCACCTGCACCACAGGCTTCTGCGGACCCATCAGCTCCTGAGCCACACATGCCTGGGCCTTGCACTCCAATGTCACTTGGAGCTGCAGGGCCTTCAACTTGGCTTTCATGAAGATATTCTTTATGCTTCTGCTGCCGTCCGCAGGGATGCCGGGGTACTGTGCGCTCTGCTCGGGACAGATCTGCGCGGTGAAGCGTTCCCTCCGCCACATGTGCCCAGTCACACCTGCAGATTCCACCCAGGATCATCAAGTTGTAGTGGCCTCCTCAGCAACGCTCATGGTTGTGCCAAATCCCCTGCATGGGTCCTGCAGGTCGGCTCTGTCTTACGTTGGGTTTTGTAGGAGAGGCTGGATGAATCAGTGTGTGTGATTGACAAAGGTGTCCTCAAGAGCCTATCAGGATGGCAGGAAGGGACTAGCAGGTAGCAGGCCCAGACAGAGGTCATGCAAAACAGTGGGCTCAGGGACATCTAGCCCCTGGGTGCTCTGGACCCTGGACAGTGCTGCTCAACTGCACCCTGATCACAGAGGCTGCTCTGTTCTCTGTCAACCAGGCATTAGAGATCTGGGGTGGCTTGGGGCACATCTTCCGGGTAAAACCAGCAGAGGCAGCTCCGGGGGCCACAGGCAGTTCCTGGGAGATGGGCGAGCTGTCGGTTGCCAGTGTCCAGGCTTCCCCGTGGGTGCTGACCGGGCAGGGAGAATTGTCCTGCTTGTCCAGCGAGAGGGTTTCTTACCTCTGACAAGCTCTCCTGGCCACAATGGGCACTGTCTGCGCACAGTCTAGATTAATCACGTCACCCTAAGGAGCACAGCAAGCCTGTCCCTCCACGGCAGGCAGGACCAGACCCGTGGGAAGAGCTGACTGTGCACATCCACCCCCAGCTGTGGCGCGAGCCCGTCCCTGCCAGCCTGTCCTTGCCGTGTGGAGAAAGGAGTCTGCTTTTGACTTAAGAAAAGCCTGCTGTGGGGAAAGGTCAAGAGCCTGATTTTCTTTCTTTGTCTGGAGTGAATCCTGGACTGTGAACCCACTGCACACGCGACCGGTAGTCACAGTGTCCTGCCGCGTGTCTGTAGTAACAGGGTCAGCGTGGTGGACACTGCAGCGTGTTTCTGATCGGGGCCTCGTGCTGCGTGGTCCCGCCTGACTCTAGCGCCTCTCAGCAACCTCACCACGAAACAGGAAGGCAGGCGAGAGGGGTACCCACACCGGCCCTCGGCGTGCGCCTCTGCTGTTCCACGTGTCTTTCTCTCTTCCTCTAAAATAGAGCCGCGTGGTTGGGTCGTAATTAGAACATTAAATACTATGGTTTCCCTTTACGAAGCCAGCAGGGTTTTCTTTGCTGTGAAATGAGTGGTTCAATTAGCCTCCTACTAATGGAGAAAGTGTAATTAACATTGTCTGGAGGCTGATTTTCATTTAGCCCGCCATTCCTCATCCGCCGAACATCATTCTCGGGAAAAGTCAATGTGTCACTTTTATGAGCCTAGTTTGCACTTTAACACCAGGAAAATTAATTCAGGCTACATTAACGCACTTAACTCCAGATACAATGGACTGATCGGCTCTGTCCTTTATGAAGTGTCATTTAGAAGCGAATTGCATGCGGCCACGTGAAAAATGAGCTCATCACCCCATGCTAGTGCTCTCGATTGTTCCAAGGTGAGCAGCAGCGGGGGCAGCAGCCAGGATGGGACCTTCTTCCCATTTCCACTCGGGAGACCGACAGCTCCCGAGCAGGAATCCCGAGGAGCGCAAGCCTGGGAAGCTCCACTCTGGTTCATTCCTAAGCCTCTGCAGGGAGGGGGCGCCTAGGTCTGGACGTCCCACCCCTGACAGGCCCAGCGCAGCCCTGAGGGGACCCTCGGCCCCTGCGCTAGGGGCGTGGAGCCTGCAGCCCCCTCTTCTCTCCCAGGGTGACAGTTCAGCAGGGATGCTTCACACCCACCTCGGTTCCGTTCTCTCCTAAGTGAAAAGAAGTCCTCGTCCCTAGAGGTCCTGCAGGGAGCCTGGGAAGTGCAGCAGTGGTCCTCACCACAGCAGACCTTCCCTGCAGCGTCCACGGAAGGGACACCTACCTAAGGGTCGCTGCTGCGCTGACTTTCAGCGCCGACCGTTGCTCTGCGCCAGCATCCTGTGTCTGGTGGGCCGTCCTTGAACACACACCGATGGCAGCGGGTTCCGTCCAGTCCTGGGTGTCCATGCGTCACCTGAGGTTTGGAACGCTGGGCTGACCGAGCTCCGAGGGCCCCCCCCAGGTGGTTTCCGTTGCTCTCGGACCCGCCCCAGCGGCTTTGCTGTGGCCCGTCCAGGGGCGTGCGCGTCTCTGATCTCAGTGGGGCCAACAGAGCCTGCCTGACCCTGTGCTCCAGATGCAGCTGCTTGTAACCCCCCTGCCTCGGGTCCTGCCTGCGGCCGATGCCTCTGCATTCGTTTTTGCCCAAGTTCTGGATGATCTGGAGCTGGCAGTAATGGATTTCTTAGAAAGAAAACATGATTTTAAAGAAATTCCCCAAGAAAGTATTTATTTTTTAATCTTTGTGTTTGTCAAAGATGGTGTGAGGATAAGATTGGAAAGGGATATTAAGACTTTAATAATGTATGGTAATAAGATATGCATAAATCATCAGGGCTAATTCACGGTATTAAATTCTAATTGCCACTTATAAGTTCAATGTTTCATGACATATTTAAAGTTACATCATAAAATATGCATGAGTTTTTTTAAAGCAAAATTCTCTTTATTCCTCCCAGATGCAAAGGCCCCAGAGCTCTTCATTTCTGCAGGGCCTCCTGAAACCATGCATTCTCGGGCTTTCTCAGGAGGAGTTCAGGTGCAGTTGAGTGGCCACTTGACCCTGGATGGTCAAGAGTGTTGTCCTTCTCTGAAGCCAAGCATGACTGAGACTCTGACAGAGTCAGGGTTAGGATGGGTCTCGGAGTGGTTGGCTTGAGATGAGATCATTCTGGTTCCCTTCTGACCAATCCCTTCTCTTCTTTGGAGAATTTCTTCCCAAACTTGCCATCAACCTTCTAACTGCCCATCCCGGGCAGTTACAGAGCAGCCTGACCCAGGAGCCAAGGGGCCACACATGTCCTCCAGCTGGCGTTGAGCCATTGTGACCAAGAAACATCTACCTGGGATCCCCTCCCAAGCATTGACTCAGACACACTTGGGTCAGCTATCTTCAGGAGGACACAGTCCATGACCGGCCCCTTCCTGCTGTCCCAGCCTGTGGCCAGCTCCCTGATCTCTTTCCAGCACAGGTTCTCCCATTGCAAAGGAAGATGGACAACTGGAAAATTGGTGGTCAGGACTGGACTCACTTCTGTTATAAGGAGCTTGGGGTTTAAATGGCAATCCCTGAACAAGTAGCCTCCACAGCCCCAAGGAGCCAATCCCTGGGCTGGCACTTCCCAAATTTCAAAGAGTGAGTGGCACCATGATCCATAGAAGAGGATTCTGGAGCAGCCGTGGGGCTTCCCAAAATGTTATTTCTTCATATCATGTGATGACGATAAAGAAAACGCACAATAACAGCAAAGGAAGAAGATCGTGGAATTCTGGACGTGTTTATGATTTCCCAGTTCAATCTTTCAAAAAGCTTGGTGAGAAACTTTAGTTTGCATGCCTGGTCATGGCTTTAAATACTGGTTTTATCCTTGAAATGGCCACATCAAATCTCTTTAAACGATCCTTTCAAATTCTTGATAGCATCGATGAATAGGAGGTGAAGAATTTTTTAAATCACATTTACAAGCCTTCAAAAATGTCAACTGTTGAAACTGCATCCTTTTCTTTCCTTGACAAATTTAATGTTGGAATTTTTTGTGCATGATAGCAGGAGTAGATCTCTAACCAAATAGAACTTTTCCATATCAAACATTTCAAAATAATGAAGAAGCCCTACTCTGACAGAAATATCTCTGAGTTTAGATCTTATGGAGCAGGAGAATAAATTTCTCCTTCTCAAGAGACATGTGGGTATACAAGAAAAATCCCTCTAGCTAAGAAAATAAGATGAAATCAGGGGAGATGTGCCTGGAGTTCTGCACAACCCTGCCTCTCTCTCCCCTACGCACATTCGCAGACCCCAAAGCTCACCTTTTTACTGTCAAAGCTCCTTGGCACCATCCTCTCCTGCTAGCTTCAGAATCCTTTGCCTTTGGACCAAATTAGCATCTCTTCCTGCAAGACTTTGGACTTGAGTCATTTTCTTGCCTTCAAGTCTCAGACAGTGGGAGAAGTGACAAACTCACTGCCGCCAGTCACCTGGCGCTGACATATCCAGACTCCCTCAAGTGAATAGCAATGGCTTTGATTTTGCATAATGAAGCATGATCTACCCAGAGTGGTTTGCATAATGTAAGAACAATACATCATTTTGGTCTTGTCCTTAATTCTCACAGCAGTGCATTAGGTAAACAAATCGCATGTCATCTTACTTAAAAAGTTTGCAGGAAACCAGGAGGCCGAGCCTACCTTTTCAAACAACAAGCTCTTAGTGACTGTCTAAAGCTACGGGTGCAAGTCGGCTGTGATTCGTGTGTATGTCCCCACCTTTGTCTGGTGCTGAGAGAAAATGCAAAAGCCACCTCCACAGTGGCTGCATGCCTGGGACTGATAAATGTATCACACGCCTGCATGACTTTATCTGAGGAACAGATTTTGATAGCTCGCTAGGATTTAGGTCAGTGGATAATTCCACACAAACAGCAAATCTTAATGCTATTGACAAAAGAAGGGACACAAATAACTGGCAAATTCCATAAATCCCTGGCTTGTAAGTAGCTCTCTTTTCACGGATTTATCGTAAGTGTCCTTGAAAGCTATCTTAAAAAAATATATATGCAGACTTTCCCCAGCTCGATGGTGTAGTTTTCAGAGTTGCTGATAATAGCCCCCCTAAAAGCTGCAATTCAACAAAATGGTGCTTTGAGTAACGAACGTTTTATCTTTGGGCAACAATACCAAAAGAAACCTCACAGGGAAGGATGGGGGACGGTGACCTCAACACGGTTCTCCTGAGTGGGCAACTCTTTGAAAATGTCCCTTAGGGCCCGGGAAGGTGGGAATATGCTCTAGTTTGGGGAAAGAATCTTGCTGGTGTTGGAAGAGGGGCTCTTTCCCCTGAGAAAGCAGGAGCCTCGCTGTGCAGGGCAGGCCCAGCGTCCAGCAAGGGACTAACACCCCTAAGCCAGCCGAGGCTGCCCTGGGCCACACAGCTGCATGGCCTCACCCTCCAACCCACTTGGCTGGCCTGGCAGGGCAATCCCAGAAGGGTCCCGGACCTCAAGACCCCTGGCCCCTCTCCTTTCTGGGTGCTCCAGCCCTTCCATGGCTGCTCCTCCAGAGCAGGGAGGACCCACACCTTCAGGCTGGGCCTTAGCCACCTTCAGGGGACCTGGGACCTGGGAGGGGCCAGAAAACAGATGCCGACGAACATGGAGCATGAGCCACACAGACCTGGATCTCCTTGATCTCCTCCTGCCACCCCGACTGGTCTAGAGTGGTTCATCCCTGACCCTCGACTCCAGGGAGAACTGAGTTTTCTAAGTACAAGGCCTGCGCTCTTAGTTCTTTGCAGGTTTGCGAGTGCTGCAGAAACGAGCCCACACTGGTAGTGGAGAGATGCTAGGGCTTTGTCCCCCAGCATCACCCCTCCTGATTCCTCTGGTGCTCGGTGGTTCTCTGTTCCTGTGTCTGCTATAGGTTTCATGTTCTTTAAGTGGACTCAACTGTTAAATCAATACATTCCTAAAGATACTTTGTATCACTTTTATTCCTATCTTGCTCCAGTCAGCAGGGCAGTGATCAAGAATACAAACAGTAACAAATGCTGGCAGGGTGTGGGCAGAGGTGCGCTCGTCCTCTGCTGGTGGGAAGACTCTGGAAAGCAGCTCGGAGCGTCCTCACACACTAGGGACGCAGCCACCATGAGACCCAGCTCTCCCACTCCTCGGCATTTTCCCAGAAGATATAAAGTCTGCATATAGAGCAATACAGCCACATCTGTGTTCACAGCAGCTAGTGCACAGTAGCTACGTTACGGAAGCAACCAGGTGCCTGTCGAGAGACAGATTAAGGACTCATGGTAGATGCATACAATGGAGTCCTACTCAACCATAAAGAAGAACGAAATCACGGTGTTTGCTGCAAATGAATGGAAATGAAAAATATCATGCTAAGTGAAATAAGCCAGACTCAGAAACTCCAAGGGTGAATGTTTTTTTCTCATATGCAAAAGCATATGATATCATAAAGGATAGGATATCATAAAGGGGAGATCAGTGACACAGAAGAAGGAGATCCAGAGCAGAGCAGAGGGATGGGTAAGGGAGGAAATGCAGAAGGAATTCTTAAAAAATCATGTCATGTGCATACATATGTGGGCCCCAGAGAACTCCGCCTGTATGCATAGGTAGAATGAACCAATCAAATATAAATAAATATACCACAGTTTCTTTATCCATTCATCAATTAAAGGGCTTCTCAGTTGGTTCCACAATCTAGCTATTGTGAATTGAGCTGTGGTATATATACACACAATAGAATATTACTCAGCCATAAAGAAGAGTAAAATTATGGCAATTGTTGGTAAATGGATGAAGTTGGAAAATATCATGCTAAGAGAAAATAGGCCAAGCCCCCAAAATCAAAGACCAAATGTTTCCTCTGATAAGTGGATGATGATATATAATGAGGAGTTTGTTGGGATCAACCCAACTACTATGTATAACTGACACTCCAATAACAAATAAATAAATAAGGAGAGAGAGAGAGGGAGGGAGAGAGGGAGGGAGAGAAGGAGAGAGGGAGGGAGAGAAGGAGAGAGGGAGGGAGAGAAGGAGTGGGTTATAGAGCAGACACTGGCAGAGCATCTTCCTGCCAGGAGAAGCCCACTGCTCCTTGGGACAGGAAAGCAGGCAGGCTGACTGGTGGGTTCCGGCATGGGGCGGCCACCCTGGCACCAGGCTGGCGTGACTGGGCAGAGGAGCAGAATGCTGCTGGCGGACAGCACAGGATGCCTGCATCTCGCTGTCCCTGGAGGTCAGGACGGCAACCGGGAGCCAGACCCCAGCCACTCCTGAGCACACCCGGGAAAGTCCAGACCCCCACGGGCAGCTGCAGAATCCCCACTGGCTGCAGCAGAGCGTCCGCGGGCGGAGAGGAGGGATGGAGCCTCTCCTGACTCCTAACCCAGCCCAGGAGCCTGCTGGCGCCTTGGAGCCTCCCACTTCCTAGGGGAACGTGGTCATTTCAAGTCCAGCGTCTGTTGCCTCCCGTCGGGAGCAGAGGTCTTCTCTGCCTGCACGAGAGCGGAGTAGGTCTCGATTGGGGATGGTTTCCACGGCTCTTCGACCTATAAAATATGGAAACATTTTTGATCCTGAATTAGAAGTCAGGCAAACATGCTCTGGGATAGGCTCGTGTCTTGAGAATAAAGTAACAGCAACTGGTTAAGAGCCTCCTGGGACCGCATTGTTAAAACCGGTGGAATTTCAGATCAGGAACTTAATTAATCATGTTTCCAGTGAATTCCGCTGATGGAGCTCGTAGCCGATCCTCCCAAATTACAATCAAGGCTTATTGATGGCCTGGTTGGCTGGCCTGCCGGAGAAGTGACTCCAGGTGGGACGTGCATACAGATCACCTAGGGCTCTGCAGGAGAGTGGCTTCTGCCCAGGCAGGGCTGCAGTGGCCCAGCCTCTGCGTGTCCAGCCACCCCCGGGAGGCGGTCTCAGGGTCATCCCCGACCCAGCAGAGTGGCCCCATGTTCTTCCTCATACCCTCGTTCTGGGGAGGCTTCCTCACCTGGCATTACCACCCCCGTTTTAAGAAGTTCCCCGTGGTCTCTCCTGAGAAATGAGAGGTCTAAGTTTTCCCGTCAGATCCTCACAGGACAGTGTTCCTGGCTGCGGCTTTGGGTTACGAACCCAGAACAACAATCTGCTTGTTAACCCACGAAGGCTGCCGCCCAGTCTCCCAGAGTGGCTTGTCAGAGAGTCTTTTCTTCCCCTCACAGTATCACTCCATCCTGGCAAAACAACAGGCTGTTCATCTTCTCCAAACCAATTTCACAAACGGTACTTAAAAGCTACCGCTTTGGGGGAAGTGCATTCCAAAAATAAAACACGAAAATCTCGATGTGTCCATCCCAGGCATTGCAAGGTGCTATTTTTTGCTCTGCTCTCATCAGCAGTCTTTGAGGTGGCAGTCCCCGGAGCCACCCTCCACGGCTGCAGCACCCCTGCCTATCAGGAAGCAAAGTCCACAAAGCCCCGCAAGGTACTCAAAGCTGCTTTTCAACCCATACGCGTTGCTCCTTGTCGTGACTGTGATTATCTGTGATGAATTCCAAGGCGATGCAGTGTTTTGACGTCACCACGTTTGAGGATGAGCCATCATCTGAGAGCACGGCCGCCCTTTGTTAGTGGGGGACATAGAAGCCCAGGCGCACGGGCACCAAAGGCCTGTGTTTTTCTGCCTGGACTTGAACTGCGGGCCGTGTGATACCCATCCGTCCCACCCTCTGCCCCGTGCACACTGGATTCTGCCTGTGAAGGATGCGCCGCACTCCCGGAGACCAAAGGGAAGCCTCTAACAAGAAGGGGTCGCGTCTGTCACGGGATGGAGCTGCGTCCAGGCCTGACTCAGTGTCGCTGTGGCTCCGTGCTGTCGCCCTGCGCCGTTTTCAAGGGAAACATGTGCGAAGGTCGCGGCACAGGCTAACGCCCTCCTGCCGAATGGCCCGTCAGCTCCCATGCAAACCGTCCAAGCACCTTCATCTTCCGGGAGGCATCTTTGACCCCCACGTCGGAGAATCTAAACTCAGGAGGTACCCTGTGTGCACTGGGGTTTCCACAGCAACCAGGGCAGCCTCGGGAGGGCAGGGTCTCTGGTCCTGGCGTGGCCGCTTAGCGCTGGTTAGAGGTCCAGCCCCTGACAACACCTACCTTTCCAGCAGAGACACGGGGAATAAATCACTGCCGGAAGAAAAATGGGAAGCGGACGCAGGGGCAGCGGGAATGACCTTCTCTGCCTACAGGACGCTGTTCCAGCGCCAGCGTCGGACTTAACAAATTGCAGCTCTGAAAAGCCCGACTTGTCAGGCTCCGCTGAGACCCTCTCCCCGCGGCTGGCTTGATTCTCCTGCTCTGATGTGGTCACCGCTGTCTCTCCTCACCTGATGCCGCTGCCTCTCCTCCCGGAACCTCAGTCACATCTCCATCCGTCACCAAGGGGCCGTCCCCAAAGCCCTGGTGTTCCAGAGCGTCTGCTAACAAGACGCTGGGTTCTGCACACAGCAGGGCAGTGAGCGCCAGCTCTGCTCCCAGCGCGCTCTGCCTGCGCCTGGCCACGTGCTGAGGCACAGGGCGAGCGGCAGAGGGAGGAGCGGACGCAAAGCGGACCTGAGCCCAGGCAGCCGGGCGTTCTCATGGCCCACGTCAGGCGGGAAGTCTCCAGGCTGGCCCTTTCTCTGCTGGGGTCAGCCTGTCCTGATGCCCACCACCCAGTTAGTTTCTGACGGCTCCGATCTCCATGAATGATGGATTTTCAACCGACCAACTACTTCTTGGCTTTCGTGACTGATTGATTCGGCAAATATTTATTGAGTATCTACTCTGTGCCAAGCACCGTTGTAGGTCAGAGAAATGAAACGGGACTCCGGCTGTGCAAACTCCTGTTCCCTGGGAACTGGCGCCGTCACTGGGAAGACAGAAGGAGGAGGGAGGAGGAGCGGGAGGAGGAGCAGACATCCCAGCGAGGCCTCAGGAAATGACCTCAGGCAATGCAACAGGAAGGACCAACTTAGGCCGGGTGGTCTCAGAGTTTTCTCCAAAGAATCACCACACGAGTCGGAAGACCTGAGTGATGGAAAGAGCCGGTTACACAAAGTTCAGAGGGCAGCCTCCCAGAGACGGGCGATCGAGGGCCCTGCAGTGGCCACCGGCACAGTGCTGGGCTCTGTACCCTCAGGGGCCTGGCTTTCAACCTGATTAATTTTGCAGAGCCCTCCCCCCTTCGGTGCATTTGGCTCTGTGGGGAGACCCACTCCCAGCTCATGGGTGGTCATGTGATGCTGGCCTGGCCAGTGAGGGCCTGTTTGCCTTCGGCCATCACCGTTGGTCCAGGGATCACTCACAGGGACCCCAGCCAGGGCGTTCCGAGTTGATTCCTGGGTGCCGTTGGTGCGTCTGCCAGGAGGAAGAGCTGTTTTCCCACCTAGGTGTACCTGCCGGGACAGCGCAGCCAGGACCCGGGCCACCAAGGCTGACGGCCTCACGGGGGGTTTGGCTCCTGTGCCCAGAAGCTCCCCCTCCTCTGACCTTGGGGTTCAGGTGCCAAGAAGTCCTTCTTCCTCCCTCATAGTGGGCTCCACCCGTCTGTGGCCTTCAGCTAGAGCCCAACTGACCACTGACCCTCCCCTCCGCCTGCTACCAGGTCTTGATTTCAAGTTCCCCCTACTGGTGCCCTCTGTGGCCCCCCAGATCCAGTGCATGGCCTCAGCTGCCCTCCCGAATCTGCAGGGGGCCTCCTCCTGCTGACGGGGTCAGGGCAGCGCCTCTCCCCCGCCCTCCTCGCTCGCTCTCCCTTGAGACATGCGATCTCCTTGAAGCTTTCCTGGTCACCGTGACTGCCGGCACCTTGCTCCGACTCACCCGGTGTGCTGGCCAGGACTCATGGTCACACTGCCGAGGTCCAGAGCCCAGCTCCCCAGGCGGCCCTCGCGGGACCTCGAGCCTCTGCTTCCTGTCTACAGCGCGATTCCCGCCGCCCGGGAGCAGGGGTGCTGTAGAGGGCTGGGAACTTAGCACCTTGCCCACCAAGGGACCAGGGGTCCTGGGCCCACCAGAAAACAGAGGGAGCGCCCAGGGCTCCCTCGAGCAGAGCCTGATGATGGGGTGGGGTCTCCACACAGGGCGTCAGGACTCGCTGCCCGGTGAAGGGAGGGAGGCGGCTCCAGCCCTGAAGGAGAGCCATGTGCAGAGGACCACGGCAGCCAGGCAACCCCGCGGGAACGGAGACCCGCCCTCGGCCCTCTTTCTCTCCCTTCTCGTGTCCACTGCTGGAACTCCCCACTGGCCAGACCCAGCTGGAAACAAGAGGCCAAGGGAGCCACTGGAGGCCACGCTGGGCAGCATCCCTGGGGCCATCAGCAGGGCAGGGCGGGCAGGGTGGGCTGCAGGGGAAGGAGCCAGGCACGAGCACCTTCTGTGGCCTTTGGTGCTGTGCAGAGCCAGCCTGAGCCGTGCCCTTGAACTTGGCACCCCACTCCTCAGCCCATGCGCCCAGGAAGGAGGGGAGCCCAGGACAGAGCAGTGCACCGACTCCCAGGGTCCCCACTGCCCGTGCTCCTGTTATGTGGGCCGAGCTGCCTTTTCGAAGGGGCTCAGTCACCGATTGACATTCAGATCTTAGGAGAAATAGAGTTGGGGGCTCCCCTGAGGGAGGGGGTGGACAGCCCGGGGCCTTGTCGCCCTTGGCCACGGGGCTGGTGCTTGAGGTGGCCTGTGCTTCCCCACTCCGCAGCTCTCATCCTGCTCTCCACGGGTCCCCTGCCTTCCCAGCTGGTGGACCCTGGAGTCTGGGACACCTGTCTCCACCTTCCAAGTGCCTAAGGCTCAGGGTTCTGGGTGAGTCAGCGATGTGCCGTTGGGTTATGACAGCACTACCAAGACCCCGCAGCTGACGTCCTGGCTGGGAGTACAATCAGCAGATTCACTGGTGACGCCTTCGCACGCACTAATATTTTCAAAGCTAATGGCTTATGCAATTAAGGCTGTTGCCTTGATCAAGGACATTACCCTCAGAGGTCAGCCGGTGCTCTGCTTCACCGTTCTTCCTTTCAACGAATATCACGGGAGCAGCCACGACAGGCGGCACACAAGGGCAGAGCCAAGTTCCACACAGGGACAGGGCCCGGGACTCCCGGGACCCCAGCCCACCTGAAATCCCCTCTCCTGCATCATCAACTTCTCTATTTCTACGATCAAGAAAATACAACTGAGCGTCCTCCTGGGGCCCAAGTTGAAGCCCTGGGCTCCGGGGCCTCAGCGTGCGACTGTGCTGGACGTGAGACCTGGGAAGAGGTGAGGAGTGGAGATGGGCCGCTAGCATCTCCCTGAGCCAAGACGACCAGCGTCCCTAGAAAAGATGGCCATGTAGGGACCCTGGAGAAGACGCCATCCAGCCAAGAAGAGGTCTTGGACGTTGGCCTGGCACCGTGGACTGGAGCTTCTGTGTGCGGCCCGAGTCCGGGTGCTGGTTCTGCAGCCGTCGCCGATGCCTGGCCCTTCGCAGAGGAAACAGAAAGCTCCCTCAGTCCCCTCTTCCCACAGCCATGTTCTATGGAGGGGTTAAACAAATGTCCCTGGTCCCCAGCTCAGGGCTCCTGCTGGCCTCTCGCAGTCGATGGCCAGTCCTATGGCTCAGCCTGTCCCCCAGCCACCACAGGCGTCCAGGGGGCTGAATGTGGGCAGCCGCTCTGCTCCTGCCGGTGTGCACAGGGCACCCTCCAGCACTGCGCGGCTCCTCGACCATCGCCTCTCGGCTTCTGGTCTCCTCCTGCAGGACACTCCTTCTTGGTCCCCTTGGCGATGTCTCCTCAACTCCCAAATCCAGAGTGTCCCTTAAACATGAAAGTCGGCTCACGCCACTTGTACCCTAAAGTAAAAAGGAGCAAGCTCCTGCACCCCGGGCCTGAGGCCATCGGGCTGGGCCCCTTCCCGCCTCATCCTCTGCACCTGGCTGCCAGCGGCTCCGGGTTGGTGGACGGACTGGCTTTGGCTTCCGCAGCACACCCAGCCTGCTCACCCCTCAGGCCTCCTCCGCGGCCTCCTCTCACCTGGAACCAGTCTCCCCAGATTTCAAAGACCGGCGCTGATGCATCCCCCTTTACCGGAACCTTCCAGATGGACTAATTGGTTTGCTCATTTTCTTCCTCTCTGTTCACAGTAGGTTCTTTGAAAGCTGGAGACCAGTGTCCAGTGCCCTGCAAGCCTAGAAGCAGTATGTGGTGCCCAAGTACCTGGAACCCCAAAATACAGATGAGAAAATGAGGGACTGGGACAGACCACAAGGAGCAGGCAGCAGGTCCAAGGTGATCACAGCAAGGGACTTTCAGCAGGACGGACAGTGAAGAGTGGACACAGGCCTGGCCTTCCCTTCCCTCGGCAGATCCCAATCTGAGCTAAGTCAGGACAGTTGTGTAACTTCACTGCTCAAAACCATTTCTCCCCCTGGGTTTCCATTAGTCAGGGTGGATTAGCAGATATTTGGTCCTCAATTCAAGGAAAAGAAACTTCTAGGCTCGGAGGGCGTCTTTTCTATTTTTGCAGGAAAGATCAAGAAGAGTGTCACCCAGTGTGCGTGGGCTCTTAATAGTGATGATAACGTGATAACCTTTGATCGAGCGTCTGACCGCAGTTCATCTACGAGCCATCTGCTCTAACAGACTCACTTAATCCTTAAAACCACCCTGTAAATTAAGTGGCATGTAGCCCAGTTCTACAAATGAGGGTACTGAAGCTCCGAGAGTTTGAATGACTTGCCTGAAATCAGCCATCCAGCAGGGATTAGCCAGTAATTCAAGCACATGTGTCTAGTTATGAGCAAACGTGCCCTAGTTGGGCAGGGAGTGGGGAGCTGCTCATCCCCCTCCTGATCGGTGCATGGGGACCACTTTCTTTCATCACAGGAGGAAGGTAACCTGAACCGAATGGCTCAGGCAGAAACGGCTTGTGGGACTGTGCATCTGATATAGATTTACATGAAGCAGTACTGAACAGGGAGTGTCTGACTTTAGGTGTGGCTGCATCCAGGAGCTCGAGCAGTGTTGCTAGGCTCTGCTCCCTCTCCGTCCTCAGAGTTCGCTCTGTTCTCAGGGCACTGGGAGGCTGCTGCAGGCAAAGCTCACGTCCTCCTAAATTCACAGCAGTGCAATTCCTAGGGACCCATCTGTCTCCTTATACCTGCACAGGACGCATGTCCACCCTTAGACCCCTCCTTGGAGCTGGAAGAATACAAAGCCCGAGCTGGCCAGGCCCTGTCACGTGCTCCCACCTGGACAAGACCAAGGGAGGGGGAACTGTTTCCTCAGCATCAAACCAGGGTGCCCTTGGCAGAAGAAAGGTGAGCGACTGCGTCCCCAGGAGCTTACAGGTGTTTCTCTAGCTCCAACGGCTCCCCCAATGCAGGTGAGCTCAGCTCGGCAGACCGGGCAGGAGCAGGCTTTCTGGCCTGGTGCTGGAACATCAGCGGGGGGCTTTCGGAGTGTGTCCAGGAGGCTGCCTACTGGTGGCACCCAGGACTCCAGGGAGCCTCAAAGCCAGGATTCCTGCCGAGAACCGGGCAATACAGAGAGGGCAGGTCAGCGGAGGGGACAGGGCCCGGGGCCCGGGGCGAGTTCTGTTGAGGCCCAGGGCCTCTCCCTCCTTGGAGAAGAGCACTCCCTGCCCTTAACAGCCTGGTGACTGCAGGGTGGGCCAAACTGGCCTGAGCACTTCACGCCCCAGGACAGAATGCTAGTTCTCAATGGTGCTTCCCAATCAGTGCCTGTGAGAGGCAGGGAGGAACTTGCCGGTGCTTCTGAGGAGGACGGCCTCTGCCTCAGTGTGCTGTGGGAGGCTGGAGTCTGTGGCTGCCGTGGCTTGGGGCAGGCAGGGGCTGTGTTAGAGGTAGAGCGAGCCACAAAGTTCCCGATGTAAATTCAGGGAGGCAACAAATATTTTATGTCCCATGCGATTTTGCACCATCATTATACTAAAAATGATTTGGTATTCATCTGAAGTTCTTGTGGGCTTCTGTGTTTTTATCTGCTCAGTTTGTAAGACTCTAAACTGATGCTCTGGAAGGCCGAGCTGTAAGGTGGAAATTAATCAGCTCCCTACGGGGTGACCTGGTTTGAGCCACTGGATCAAGCCTTGCCTGAACACATCAGTCGGAAGAGAAAATAAATTCCCTTTTCGGTTTAAGTGTGAGTTTTCTGTGGCTCACAACTAAGAGAGCCCTGAGGAATGGGCATGGACAGCCTGGGTGAGAGGGGAGAGCTCAAGGTCAGCAGGACAGGACGCAAGCTGGCCAACCTGTTCAAAGACATTCACAACTCAGAGGGAACGGGGTGGGTGGTGGGGGAAGAGAAGGGGACTCAGAGAAGTGCCCTCTTGGAGTGGGAGAGGAACTAATCCCTAACACCCAGGCGTCCTTGCACGTACCAGACGCTGCGCTGAGCTCCTTACAGGCATAATCTCATTTAATCCGCACCCCAAATCTGTAATTTAGATACTCTTCTCTATCCCGTTTGATTACGGAGGGAGCTGAGGCTCAGCGGGATTAAGAACTCGCCAAGGTCCTAGTAAGACCCGGAGCTGGACTGAGCCCAGGCCGGGCTCCACCCTCCGCCCTGGCCTCCGTGCCCTGCTGGGGGTCACCCTGAAGCCCCTCAGCCTCAGCAGCTTCCCGCCCACTCCCCCGTGGCTGGAGAACACATCTACCTAGCTGCCACATTCATCTTCAGTGAGCCCACAGGGTCTCCGGGATGCACCCCCAGCCGTGATCAGCCCGGGGGGATCCACTTCCAAACACCCATGACTTCAGGTTCTGAGTTTTCCTTTTTTTCTTTTCTTGGAGTGTTTATTTTTCCTGTTGACTTCTAGTTCCTTTCAAGGAGGTTTTGTAATTCAAATGGCTTCAGTAGGAAATTAATTTTTCACAGCTAATGAATTATTCCCGTGGGAAGACTAACTGGATCCCATGGACCAGCAGCACGTGGGCTGTGCGGAGTCGCTGAGTCTGCAGGCAGGCGGGTCCCTCCCAGGCCACAGGGGAAGTGAAAACCAAGGATGTGTCCCTGGACTCTGCCTGGCCTTGCCGCCCCGGGCACCTGCCACGCGGGAGAACACTCCCTCTGGCCTCCAGGTCCGAGTCTGGCGGTAGTGCTATCAATCTCACTGACAGCACGGTTAGTCTAGAAATATTTATTTCTTTGTTTTTCTGTAACTCAAGTTAATTACTTTTCCAAGACCCGATTTTTTATGGGTTGGCAGGGAAATTAACCTCAGTGCCTCTTCGTTTCTGAGGTCAGGGGAGAGTTTGCGGTGCCGGCTTTGACAGGAGGACGCACCTGGCCCTCGGCCATCACCCTGCTGGGCTGCTATGGGCTCTGGCTTGGCCCACCCAGCCAAGCCCAGGAGCCCCGTCCAGTGAGGACACAGGCCTCGTCTGCAGCTTCGCCACCAGCCCCTTCTCTGGGCGCTTGGCTTCCTCAGCCTCGGCAGGAAACTCGAGGGAAGTTCAGCTTCTGCTCTCCATCCTCCAGCATCCAGGAAGCTGCTCCTCCACCCCAGGAGGTGGGTCAGAGCAGTCCCTGCTTCAGCCCAGGGTGTGTGTCTGGATCCTGATTCTTCTCCTTCTTTCGCAGGCTGAGATAGCATGGCTACGTCCCAACTCCTCCTTCAAAGAGAAAATCCTCCCGGTGCTTAGGTTCTGCAAATTCAAAACATAAAGGCCAGAAAGGCTCCCGGCTAATCAGATAATTATTGAATATGGCGGCAATTTGAATGCATTTTTATTACTTAGAGTAAACAAAACTTTTCTAACAAGTGCAACCTTTAAGCCCAATAGAAGTTTACTTTTCATGTGCATAAAAGTACAGGGTGGGTGCCGGTCCCAGGGCTCTCCTGTCCCCTGCTGGTTTGGAGGCCCAGCTTCCCTCCCACCTGTGACCCACCATCCCCTGTTGTGTCTGATGGCCCAGCAAGTCCTTGCAGCCAAGGAGGAAGGGAGCCCTCTGAAGGCCCCTGTCCAGGAGCCCCCGCGGTCCTGCATGGCCCGCGCTCAGCCCTGCGGCCTCCCAGCAGTGCGGTCTGGCTGTGGGGAGGTGGGAGGGAGAGGGGCACAGGCTCCGCCAGACCTGCCCTCCATACTTCCATGCCGCTTGCCAACTGCTTATCTTAGTCTTTGAAAAGAACCATTTGAATACGTTTCGCAATTTAGAGGCTTAACATACAACGCGGTGGGGAGACTGCTGTGGGAGAGCCAGAGCACTTCAGGAGGCCCTAGCCAGCCTCCTACGCCAGGAGCATGCCCCCGGCGGGTCCCTGTTCTCGATGGCTGCCCGAGGGCTGTGCAGGACTGTGCATGCTACACCCTGCATCCCGAAATCCATGGGCCAGGAAGCAGACCTGCAGAACTGATTTGACTCTAGGTGATTCTGCGCCTGCTGCCGTGAACTACTGCAGTGAACTGTCTGAGGCTCCTCCACCCAGGAGACCCCAGGAGGGAGTGAAGCGGGGCCTGCTGTCCTCCTGGGGGTCAGGGAGTAGGAGCGGGGGAACAGCCTGCTCCGGCCAGGCTGCCTTCTCCTCTGTGGAGGGCACGGTCACCGCCCCAGGGTCATCCGTACTGCTGACCCATGCATTTCTTGGGAAACGTGGGTCACTCTGTCACTAAGTCACATCAAGTCACCCCAGGAGGACCTGGGTGAAGGACCCGTCGTTATTACACCTGCATAGGTGCTTCGTCTAAGAGGGAGGTCAGCTCAGAGCGTGCGTGGCCCCTCGCCTGCCCATGCAGAGCTGTTCTGTCCACCCGGATCCTTGTCAGGCCAGCGAGGGGACCGGCAGAGAGGACTCATGTGGACGGGCAAATCAAAGTGAGGTCCGACTCCACCCAATTCACACGAGTGGCCACCCATTTGACTCTGCAGGTAAAGCCAAAGGAAGGCTCCCGGGAGCTTGGAGCAGAGATGTGAACAGGTGCACTTCCAGAGGGGCAGCTTCGCGGGTGAGGCTGACACACATCACTCGCGCGTCATTGAGCACATGCACCCTGAGCCCCTTGGAGTCTCCTCTCCATGGGTCAGGGGTGTGGGCAGGGTCCTGCCCTCTGGAGGTCACCTGGCCCAGTGTTGGCCGGGGTCTCGGGTGCAGCTGTGTGGCCTGGCGGAGGACAGAGAAGGACCTTACCTGGAAAGACACTGTGGCTCAGAGCCACCGAGAACCTCTCAGCGGCACATCTGGGACTGGAGAGGGCATCGGTCTGGGTTGCTAAGAGAGTGGACGGCCTCTCGGGTCAGGATGACTTGAAGCGAGTGAGCGGAGACATTGGCAGAGATGTTAGCAGGGTGTGACCAGGACAGGAGCCACAGGCCCTGGGACCTGAGTGGGGGAGAACAGGGTGACCAGGCTCAGGAGACAGCATGTGGAGGCAGCTGTGGAGACTCAGTCAGAGGAACGGGCCAACCAGAAGAGGCCCCGCAGGAGGCGGGCAGGGCCAGCCCCCAGATGGAGCCACTGGGGAGGCCGGCGCACGTGGGGCCAGTGCTAAGGGCCCCAGCCACCAGTGTTCTCCCCTGACCTTCTCTGACCCTTCCCATTGCTGAAGCCGACAGGACAAGGACTCCCTACCAGAGACCATAGTCACTGACCAGCAGGACCGGAGCCAGGGGCCATCCATCTGGGCAGGTGGGTGGGAGAGGGCCAGCAGAGGCAGCTGAGGAAGATGGGCGGTGAGACCTCAGACTCCGCCAAGCTGCCAGCACCCTCCCCAGGGTGACCCAGCTATCGCCTCAGTGCCCGGGACCTATACCCCTCCTAGCGCCTGCTGTGTGAGCCTCCTGGACAGGGCAGGACAGGCCACGAGTGACTGGTCCACAGTACGGTCGCTGTGATAGCCGCAGGTGCTGGGAAGCCTGGGGGCTCCAGGTGGGCAGCCCAGGAAGGGTGGAAGGAGCTCAGGGTGTCCAGTTGTAAGCGTGGGTTTTTATTTTTTCGCTCACCACCGGTACCCATTCGACATTCTTGAACATTGCAAAGCACCTACTACGGGTCAGGCCACAGGTGGATCCCCAGGTGGCAACACCGTGGCCTCGCGCACACTCTGCCATGCTGTCAGGGGCCTGGCAGGGTGAGACAGCGACTGGGTAACCCAATCCTCTGAAAATCAGTTTCTTCAAAACAAACATCCTAATAAGAATCTGAGCCCTGCAGTCATGGTTCGGGGGCCTTTCTGCGGCCCGGAGGGCGATCTGCTGTTCTCCGACACGCTCAGCGATCGCTGCAAGATTCTGACTGGATTTCGTGGCTGATGCGTCGGAGCGGCCTTTGTTTTACGTGTGGAGTGGAGGTTGCAGGGAGAACCGCCTCTGCCGTTTTCTGATCCCCGGGGAGCCCACAGTCCTTTCATGACAGCTGAGTTAATTAGCGTGGGATCAGCAGGTCGCATCGAGTTCATTATCACCAAGTTGACGGGGAAATCGGCCGCCCAGGACGGGCCTCGGCATCACCAGAACAGACACCATTTCCTCCAGCAAACCCTCCAGCAAACACGGCTTCCTCTGCCCTCATTCTTGGCCTCCACATGGAAGGTTGAGAGCGTCCAGAATTACTGGATGTTTCCACGCGACATGAACACCCTCTGCCCTTTCTTTGTGGAAGGACCTAGGCAGAAGTTCAACTCCTGACACCAAGATAGAGAGAGATTTTAGATCTGGCTCGTTTTGTACGCTGAAGGCCTGGAAGGGTCCAATCTGCCATCTCCTTCCCCGCCAAGCTGCAGGATGCTTTCCCAGCCTGGCAGGGTGAAGGGATGCCGGGCTGTTACTTCCTGTCCCGCATGAGCTGACCCCTCACCTTGACTGCAGCCTCCTGTACGGGGACAGTGGCAGCACAGAGCTCGGGTGGGGGACCTGCCCAGGCCCTCGAGGGGATGTAGTTACTCCAGGCTGTGCCGTGTCCATCCTTTGTCCCAAGGCCGTGCAAACCTCACCAGGATGATGCGCATCAAAACCTGGCTCCTGTCTTCGTGAAGACAGAGAAGCCGCAGAAGGATCTCAGCCGAGAACACACTTGTGAACTGGGCTTCTGTGGTCATCTAAATGCTGGCCAACATTGTGTGGTGGCCAAATTCAGAGCATGGTCTGCTTTACGGTATATTCTCCAAGGCAGGTAGGATAGTGAGCCCTGAGAATTCCAAAGGCCAGAGCTGGAGATGCTGGAATTTGGTTCAGATGACCCTTTAAAATGTTGTCATTTTAAAATAGATACTAACGCTTACTAGCTGCAAACAAGAGGCCCGAAATGCAGCAAGACTCCAAGGAACCCCACATTTGAAGAGTGGGCGAGATATAAATTGGGAGCAATTGGTACATTGCCCAAAGAAAATGTGTGTGTTGGCTTCCAGATTTTTCACCTTACCAATTTTCTGATACCCGTTTTTAGAGAAAATAAATAAGCTACTTAGAAGGCTTTTGATATACCTTTTTGATTAAGGAGGAAGAGACATAACAAGAAAACCCATGTTCCAGCTCGTACAGGTCCATAGCTTTGGTACCAGCTTAAGGAGCAGACAGCATTGGTGGGATGAGGGTATGATTGGTTATGGAGCTGGAGAAGGTCCTTGGATTCTGGGAAGCAGGCAGACCTGGCCGAGTGCTGAGGAAGGATGCCCTGGGGCTTGCAGCTCTGTCCTGCGGCCACAGCAGGTAGGAGCCATGTGGCAGCACTGGGTCCCCATGGGCTCCGCTCCACCGGTGGCCTCCCAGCGCCCTGGTTCCAGTCATCCCTCAGTTTCAGCTTAGGGCTCTTGTGTCTCAAAGAAAAAGTCTCCCCGAGGCCCCCTCTCTCCTCTGGACCATCAGGCTGGTGCCTCCCTTGGCCGCTCTCAGGATCAGTCATTTAAGAAGGTTAGGCCTTCGTCTGCTCCCTCTTTTCCCCTCCCGAGTCACCGTCTGGTAAAACACCCTCAGAGTTCTGCTCGCAAGTCACACGTGCTTGAGGCAGGTGAGCTCAGGAGGAGATGGGCTCTACTCTGGTGGGTCCAAGCACTGGCGAGATTCAGATTCCGGTCTTGGCACTGGGGCAGCTTCTCTCTGCATGCGGGGACTTGCTTTGTGGGATGGTAACTTGAAAGCTTTTGGGAGCCGCTAGATGCTCTGACGTTTCCTGGAAGAACAAGCGGAAGAGTGACTTGGTTCTTAAGAAACGGCAGTCACGCTGCTCCTTAGAGTTTCCAAGTCACCTCCTCCCTGAGAGGTGCCGAGATTGCAGGTGTAAACCCAGGCCAGGTACCTACTTTGTTTACTCAAGAAAACAAAAGCAATTGAAATGAGAACATTTGAACAGTTAATTAAAATTTCAGGATGCAGTATTAATGGAAGAGATTACCTAAGGTGTATTCTATCCGTTATTAGCTAAACCCATAAAAATTAATCAAGAATCATTTGCTATTTGATATTGGCATTTTATATTTCTCATTCTCACTAAAGGAAATCCCATTAAAGAATCTAATTTACTTGGCATTACACTCACCTTTACAAGAATTGAAATCAAATCTTGCCAGATCATAATAGTAAAACTAGCAAATTAACGGTGGAGATGAAGCCCTGAGCTCGGGAGGGAATAAGCCAAAGGCCAAACTCCGCGGTTGATCTGATCTGGTTTGCAGAAATACATTTGCTCAGCAGTCGCACATGCATTTGACGTCTGCGACCCCCTGCCAGAATTCATAGCCCACACACGTCTACACAAATATCACCTCCACACGTGGAACGTGCAAATTATGTTTGGGCTGTGATTACAAAAAACATTGGACCTGTTCACAAATCCAAGTTCCAATTTTCATCGATACGAATGTGAAGATTCTCATCTGTAAAATGGAATCTGAGACACTCCAGCGAAGATGACCATGATAAAGTGCTTCCAGACACACCGGAGAGGAGGGCCCGCCTGCCTGCCTGGCCTCCGAGCAGGAACCTGGTGGTTTGTACTGCAATCTAGTTGGACCTGAGAAAGCAAAAGTGTGTGTGAGTGTGTATGTGTGTGTGTGTGCACCTGTGAGTGTATGTGCATGTGTGTGTGAACCTGTGTGTGTACCTGAATATGCATGTGATTGTGTGTGCTTGTGTGTGTGTGTATGTGTGTGCCTGAGTATGCCTGAGTGTAAGTGTGCATGTGAGTGTGTGTGCATGTGTGTGTGCACCTGTGTGTGCACCTGAATATGCATGTGATTGTGTGTGCTTGTGTGTGTATGTGTGTGCCTGAGTGTGCCTGAGTGTAAGTGTGCATGTGAGAGTGAATGTGTGTGCATATGTGTGTGCACCTGTATGTGTGTATGTTTGTGTGTAGCTGTGTGTGTCTGAATGTGCATGTGTGTGTGCCTGTGTGTGTGTGTGCCTGAGTGTGCCTACGTGTGTGTGTGACTGAGTGTGCCTGTGAGTGTGGGTGAGTGTGTGTGCCTGAGTGTGAGTGTGCATGAGTATGTGTGCCTGTGTGTGTTCCTGAGTGTGCCTAAGTGTGTATGTGCCTCTGTGTGTCTGTGCCTGTGAGTGTGGGTGAGTGTGTGTGCCTATGTGTGTATGTGTGCGCCTGAGTGTGTCTGTGAGTATGGGTGAGTGTGTGTGCCTTTGTGTGTGTGCCTGAGTGTGTGTGTGTGCCTATGTGTGTGTGTGTGTGCCTGAGTATGCCTGTGAGTGGGTGAGTGTGGGTGAGTGTGTGTGCCTGCATGTGTGTGCCTGAGTGTGAGTGTGCATGTGACTGTGCATGTGTATGTGTGTGTGTGTGCCTGGGTGTGTGTGCCTGAGTGTGAGTGTGCATGTGAGTGTGCCTGTGTATGTGTGCCTGAGTGTAGGTGTGCCTGTGTGTATGTGTGTCTGAGTGTGCCTGAGTGTGAGTGTGAGTGTGCATATGTGTATGTGCCTGCATGTGTGTGCCTGAGTGTGAGTGTGCATGTGAGTGTGCCTGTGTATGTGTGCCTGTGTGTAATGTGTGCCTGAGTGTGCCTGAGTGTGGGTGAGTGTGTGTGCCTGCATGTGTGTGCCCGAGTGTGAGTGTGCATGTAAGTGTGCATGTATGTGTGTGTGTCTAACTGTAGGTGTGCCTGTGTGTATGTGTGCCTGAGTGTGCCTGAGTGTGAGTGTGAGTGTGCATATGTGTATGTGTGTGTGTGCCTGTGAGTGTGGGTGAGTGTTTGTGCCTGTGCGTGAGTGTGCCTGAGTGTGTGTGCATGTGAGTGTGTGTGTGAGTGTGCCTGTGAGTGTGGGTGAGTGTATGTGCCTGTGCATGAGTGTGCCTGAGTGTGTGTGTGTGTGCGTGTGCCTGAGTGTGCCTGAGTGTGTGTGCATGTGAGTGTGTGCGTGTGCCTGAGTGTGCCTGTGAGTGTGGGTGTGTTGCTTTGCTTGTCTTGTAGCTGGGGGTGGCCCAGCCGTTGTTTTGGGCAGAGTTGGAAGCTGAGCCTAGACTTGCAGCAACCTGGATCCAGCGGCGCCTCCCTGCTGGGAAGCGTGGGGACACCAGCCCCACTGTGACCAGACCCAGGGTTAGAAACCCTGCCCCTGGCTGCACCGGAGCTTCTTCCAGCAGTTGGTTTCCTTCTTTTTTGTATCTCTGGCTCCTAGTATCTGCCACGACTCACTAATAATTAAATGGTCCAAGCGCTGGTCCTTAAAAAGAAAATCTCTAGAACGATTTCTGAAAAGAAGGAGAGTAGTTATGACTTCTAAAAATAGAAGAGAACGAGAAGCTGAAAGAAGGAAGGAAGGTGGTCAAAAGCAGGGGAGGGAGTCAAATCAGCTTTAAAAGCAAATAGAAAGCAAAAACACCTGAAGCACAAAAGAAATGAATTCAAATGTACAGGGAAGACAACCAACGAAGGCAATTAAGCTCTGCAGTCGAAAGACCCATATCGTCAGGGAAAAAAAACTCTAAAAAATAGGGACATGAAGAGACTGAAAATAAAAGGTTGGAAAATTACATATTAAACAAATCCTAGCCAAAAGAAAGCTGGTGTGGATATATAACCATCAAATGAAACAGACTTTAAAGCAAAAGCATAAGATGATATAAAATGGTCACCTCCCGGCCTTTGTGCTACCCATCTATCTACATACAAGCCTTCTCTATCCTCTCTGCGTACATAAATATTTAACCACAGATGATATCCTTCTGAAACTCTACTCTTCTTTTTGTTTGGAAAATAACTTGATGAGACAGAAGGAAGAGTTCTGTAGACCTGGTCAGTGGGAGAAACTGCAAACCTTATCCACCTGAAGTCTGAAGAAGCAGGCCAGGCACTATTTGAATGGCATTTTGGAATGGACTCTCGTAATGGACATCACTAAGTGGTCCTTTGCAAAATATCCAGGCTCAGTGGGCCAATCCTCAGGGAATCTCTTGCAGGAGTCTTGAGAATAGCAAGGCTGGGGATGCTCATGGGAGTCTGGAATCTCTTCTGAGTCTTCATCTTGCACTTACGGGCACCTAGTGTGTGCCTTCCATTCAGCAAATAGATTTGGCCACCTACTCTTCTCCAAGGGCTTAACTAGAATAAAGACAAAACATACACAAAATGCAGTTCTCTGCCTCCAGGGAGCACAGAATCTGGTGAGGAAGATAGATTTTAATCAAATAATTACACAAATAAATATAAAACGCTATCTGTGGGAAATGGTCTGAAAGAGAGCCACACGGGCCAGGGGGCCATGGAGGAGTGTTGCCTGAGAGAAGTGGGAGGGTCCTTCTCCTGGAGAGTGATGCCTAACCAGGCGAACGGGAGGTGAGCAGGGTCCCAGGGGAGGCAGGGTGTTCCAGGAGGAACAGCACATACAAAGGACCTGCGTCAGGAGGGAGCAGGTGCAGGGTCATACAGAAACCAGGATGACGGAAGAGCAGAGAACGGAGAGCAAAGAAGAGAGCCCCACCAGGTGTGCGTGGAGAGGTGGGTTGGGCGTGTGCCTCAGAACCTTGTGACAGGGTCTCACTCTTCCAAGAGCACTGGAAAGCCTCTGAGGTTGGTTTCACTGGAGGGGAGAGGGAGAGACTGGCACTTGGAAGTGGGGAGACCCATTAGAAAGCTTTCTGCTGTCCAAACACAGGCAAGAGAATGGGCATCGTGGGTGAGGCACTGTGGGTTGAGAAGGCTGGTAGAAATGGAGAGCAGGGGACGGGCCTGCAGGATTTGCAGGTGGAGAGAACAGGACTCGGTGATGGATGGAGAGGAAGGCAAAGGGAACAGGAAGCACCTGCCAGAATAAGGGTTGAGCACGTGGGTAGAAGGTGTTGTCTTTCTCTGAGACAAAAACAAAACCCAACTGAAGTGGACCAAGCTGGCAGTGGACGATCAGCCCTGAGATGTGCGCGTAGGTCGTAAGACCCTGGGACAGTGCAGCACCTGCAAAGGTGAACGCATCGCAGCATCTTGCAGAGTTCAGTGTGGCAGAGAAGATACCTGTAAGCAGGTAGCAATGAGAGGGCTGACTTTGGCATTCAAGATCACACAGCTTTGCCTGGTTTTTTAATCACACACACACAAAAGAAATCACTCTGCAAGCTGACCCTAATGACCTGCTCGTTCTGCTATGTGGAGTTAGAGTTTAGGAACAATTTCTGGTCTAGGTTGGTTCTTCTCTTGTGGGCCAATTCTGAATTTCTTATTCATCCAACAGAGTTCTTGTGAGAATCCACCGTAGGTTAGCTACTTCAGTCTGTCTCGGATGCAGCGTCTACTTCGTATCCTAACTATTGCCACCCGGGGAGAAATTCAAACCAATTGACGGCAACTCAAGACTAACACTGCACAGCTTCAATTACCACCAGGATGGGAAATGGAAGGTATCCATGGCGACGCAGAAGTAAAGCAGGGAGACAGTTTATACATAAAACAAACACACGCTCTCAAAAGACCCAGAGCATGCGGAACGCAGTCTTAACCGTGGTTCTGTCCGCACGTTGGGATCGCTGCTCCTCTGTCTCTTTTTTATGTTTACACACATTTCCTGAATGGTCCACCATAAACCAGGTTCATCTTTTATCCCTAATGCAAGAAAATGGCTGTCTATTTGGTCTGAGAGGTAAATGTCATTGGTTGACCATCTAATAGCCATTAGGTTGTTTTTACCTCGCCCAGAGAAAACTGCTTTTGCTCATACATTGCACAGAAAGATGATCGGGAAATCTGAGCCCAGACCTGGGGGACTAAACCCACAACGGTTTTGAGCCCAGAGTCTCAGTGTCCGAGGGCTGCTGCAACAAATTTCCACAAACGTGGATAGCTTGAAACAACAGATTTTTTTTCTTTTGCATTTCTAGAAGAAGATGTCTGAAACCTAAGTACCAGCAGGACCTTGCTCTGTCCCCAGATCTTCTTTGCCTCTTCCCAACCAGCAGTCTCTGACCAGAGGGGCTTCTCACTCTCTGCCTCCGTGGTCACACAGCATGCTCTCTGTTTCTGTCTGCCTCCAGGTTTGTGTGTCTTGACAAGGACACCAGTCCCTGGATTAGGATCTTAACTTGCTGACATCTGCCGTTCCGAGGACGGGCACCCTCAGGCCCTTGGGTTGGGCTTGAGTATCTTTGTGGGAGCACAACTTACCTCAGGTCAGGCATTATCCAACCCAGCTGTGTTTCACAGTCACCCAGAGGGCTTTGCAAGCTCCAGTGCCCAGGGACGCCCAGAGCACTGCCACCAGGACCCACAGACAGAGCAGGAGCCCAGTGGTCACTGGGCTCTGGGTGGCTCCAGTGTGCAGCCAGGTCTGAAGACCAGGGGCTTCTCCTGTTAGAGAGTCAGTGTCCTGAGCCAGGCTGCACCTCAGAACTATCCGGAACACTTCTGAAACACGGGTCCCTGGGTTCGGCCCCTGGATCCTGATTTTCCTACTGGGTGTGTGCTGGGTGCAGGGTAGACAGAGGCAGCTGACACTCTGCTGGGGTGATCGCAGTGTGGACCAGCGGGGGTCTGCTCAGTTGCTGTCCTCTCTGCGCTTGGTGTGTGGTAGAGGAGGGCTGGGCCTTGGACCCTCCTCTGGCTAATGGGACCACCTCAAGGGGAATTTCGGAAGCTCCTGGGAAAGGTTCTGGTCAGTCACATACGGCCTGCGGGGAGTCCTGCAGGGGGCTGCCCCCTCCAGGAAGAGGAACGGAGGAAGCGAAAGAGGGTACAAAGAGGCCCAGCTCCTGCCCAGGTACACGGGCCCTGTGGACGCTGTGTGTAGGAGCACACGACTGCCCACCCACCAGCTGCCACCATAGGATAATGTCCACTCAGTAAAGGACAGGTTCAAGGGGGAGATATCCCCGAGTTTCCATTTTGGGGGCTCTTTGAAGATAAGCATCAGGAACCCCATCAGCCATCTTGTGACCACGAGGCACAGAAGGTGAGACAGTGAAGAGGGCCGAGGTCAAGAGCAGCACCTAGTTCCTAAGGATGCGCTGCGTTAACTAACCCTGTAACCGCTCTTTACACTCAGTTCTGTTGGTGCATTACGATTACACACAGGAAAGGAATTCGTTGTGACATGTTCCAACAGGCACATGACATAATTCGGCCCAGAATTATGGATGGAGAGGAAGGCAAAGGGGACAGGAAGCACCTGCCAGGCTGCGGGTTGAGCGCGTGGGTAGAAGGTGTTGTCTTTCTCGGAGACAAAAACAAAACCCAGTTTCGTTTCCTAGTACTTCTTCTTTCCTAGTACCTCTCCTCCTCCCTCCCCTCGTCCCCTTCCTCGACTCCATGGTCTCCCTGCTGTTCGTCATGACAACCCCAGCATTTTATTTCTTTTTTCTTTATCCATTCATCTGTTGAAGGCACCTAGGCTGGTTCCATAGTTTAGCTGTTATGAGTTGAGCTGCTATAAACACTGATGTGGCTGTGTCACTGTAGTATGTTGGTTTTAAGTCCTTTGGGTATAAACTGAAGAGTGGGATAACTGAGTCAAATAGTGGTTCCATTCCAGGTTTCCTGAAGAATCTCCACACTGCTTTCCATAATTTAGGTTGTACCATTTTGCAGTCCCGCTAGTAAAGTATGAGCGAACCTTTTCCCCACATCCTCGCCAACACTTATTGTTGCTGGTATTCTTGATAATTGCCATTCTGATTGGAGTAAGATGAAATCTTAGAGTAGTTTTGATTTGCATTTCTCTGATTGCTAGAGATGATGAACATTTTTTCATATATTTGTTGATCAATTGTATATCTTCTTCTGTGAAGTGTCTGTTCAGGTCCTTAGCCTAGTTTTTTTTTTTTTTTTTTTTTTTTTGGTGTTAAGTTTTTTGAGTTCTGTATATATCCTAGAGATTAATGCTCTATCTGAGGTACATGTGCTAAATATTTTCTCCCAATCTGTAGGCTCTCTCCACATTATTGTTTCTTTTGCTAAGAAGAAACTTTTTAGTTTGAGCCCATCCCATTTATTGATTCTTGATTTAACTTCTCTCTCTTGAGGGGTCTTATTAAGGAAATCAGGTCCTAGGCAGATATGGCGAAGATTTGGGCAAGTTTTTCTTCTAGTAGTCGCAGGTTCTGTTCTAGTACCTAAGTCTTTGATCCACAATGAGTTGAGTTCCATACAGGGTGAGAGATAAAGATTTAATTTCATTTTGTTACATGTGACTTTCCATTTTTCCCAGCACCATTTGTTGAATAAGCTATCTTTTCTCCAGCGAATGTTTTGGGCACCTTTGTCTAGTGTGAGATATCTGTATGTATGTGGGTTTGTCTCTGTGTCTTCTATTCTGTTCCATTGGTCTACAGGTCTGTTTTAGTGCCAATACCATGCTGTTTTTATCACTATAGCTCTGTAGTATAGTTTGAGGTCTGGTGTTGTGATACCTCCTGCTTCTCTTTCCTTGTTAAGGACTGCTTTGGATATTCTGGGTCTCTTATTTTTCCAAATGAATTTCCAAATGATTGTTTTTTCTAGTCCTATGAAGAATGTCATTAAGATTTCAATGGGAATTACATTAAATCTGTATAACACTTTTTTTTAGAATGGCCATTTAGACAATATTAATTCTGCCTATCCAGGAGCATGTGAGGTCCTTCCATCTTCTAAGGTCTTCTTTAATTTCTTTTTTTAGTGTTCCGTAGTTTTCATTGTAGAGGTCTTTCACCTCTTTTGTTAGATTGATTCCCAAGGGTTTTTTTTTTGGGTTTTTTTTGGAGTCAATTGTGAATGGGGTAGCGTTCTTTATTTCCCTTTCAGTGGGTTCATTACTGATGTAGAGAAATGTATTTGATTTATGGGTATTGATTTTATATGCTGTTGCTTTGCTTAATTCATTTATTAGTTCTAGCAGGTTTATGGTGGAATTTTTGGATCTTCTACATATAAAATCATATCATCAGCCAATAGCAATAGTTTGAGTTCTTCTTTTGCTATTCATATCTCTTTAATTTCTTTCTTCTAATTGCTCTGGCTATTACAGTTTCAATGAAATGTTGAATTAAAGTGGTGAAAGAGGGCATCCTTGTCTTGTTCCAGTTTTTAGAGGAAATGCTTTCATTTTCTCTCCATTTAGAATCATGTTGGCCTTGGGTTTAGCATACATGGCTTTACTGATGTTGAGGTATGTTCCTACTACCCCTAGTTTTTCTAGTGTTTTGAACATGAAGGGGTGCTGTATTTTGTCAAATGCTTTTTCTGCATCTATCGAGATAGTCATATGATTTTTGTCTTTAAGTCTATTGATGTGATGAATTACATTTATTGATTTCCGTATTTGGACCAACTCTGCATACCTGGGATGAACCCCACTTATTGGTGGTGCACTATTTTCTTAATATGTTTTTGTATGTGAGTTGCCAGAATTGTGTGGAGAATTTTTGCATCTATCCGCATCAGGAATATTGGTCTGAAGTTTTCTTCCTTGATGTGACTTTGTCTGATTTTGGTATCAGGGTGAGACTACCCTCATAGGGTGAGTTTGGAAGAGTTCCCTCCTTTTCTATTTCGTGGAATACTTTGAGGAATATCGGTGTCAATTCTATATGAAGGTCTTGTAGAACTTGGCTGAGAATCTGCCTGGTCCTGGCTTTTCTTAATTGGTAGGATTTTAATGGTGTTTTCTATTTTATTACTTGAAATTGTTCTGTTTAAATCATGTATGACCTCCTGATTCAGTTTAGGTAAGTCATAAGCTTCAACATAGGAGGGAAAACACTTGACTTAGCCATAACTTTCTGAGTTGGGCTTATTTCACTCAACATAACATAGGTTAATTCTTCTTTAGGGTTGAATAAAACTCCACTGGGTGTGTGTGTGTGTGTGTGTGTGTGTGTGTCTCACATTTTCTTTACCCATTCATCTATTGACCCACCTAGGCTGTCAGTAACTTGACTATGGTGAATCATGCTGCTCTTAACAACCAAGTAAACTCTTACCTCAAACTTTATACCTTATGTTAAAATGAACAATAATCAAGCTAACAAAAACAGGTTTGGTGTTAGCCTCTTCCTAGTCACTAGACCTAGAACAGTTGTAGGAAGGCATTTTCACTGAGAGAATTCCACAAAAAGATCTAGACTTCTACTTAAGGACAGGAAGGAGGATTTACTCTCAGAAAAGAACTATAAAATGGAAAATAAATAAATAAAAATTGTATAAACAAATGGCATTGTAAAAACTGAATATTTATATGGTAAAGAATGAAGCTTGTCCCCCACATTACTCCATATGCAAATTGAATTCAAAGTGGCTTAAGGACCTACATAAGACCTAAAACTATACAAGACTTAGAAGAAAACAGGAGAAAAGCCTCATGACATAGAATTTGGCAAGAATTTCTTAGAAACATAAAATTAACCATCCTAGCATCAATATCTAAAATATGTAAACAACTCCTATAATTACAAATAAACTATAAAAAATCAATTTAAAAAAGGTTCAAGGAATTGAATAGGCATTGTCCCAAGGAAGATCTGAAATGCAGCCAAGAAGCATGTAACAAGATACTCAGCATCACTAATCACTGGGGAAACTACAAGAGCCATCACTCAACACCCATTCCAATGGCCCCTGTGAAAACAGAAAACGTCTAGAAGTTTTGGTGAGGGTGTGGAGAAATTGGAACCAATGGTATCGTGGAGGATTGAGTGGCAGCTGTGGAGAGCAGTTCATGGACGAGGTGGAAGCAGAGCTGGCACGTGATCCAGCAGCTGCACTCGAGGCTATATATCCAAGAGCTAAAAACAAGGCCTTCGAGAGACTCCCTGTCCTTAGGCACATTAGGCAAAACAGCAGAAGGTGGAAGCCACCCAAGTGTCTATCGACAGGTGAGTGGGTGAGCAAAATGTAGTGGAAACATCCAAGGATAGCATCCAACCTTTAAAAGAAAGGAAATGTGGGTATATGCTTCAATGTGGATGAACTATAGGTCTTATGCTAAGAGAAATCCCCCTTCTCTCTTGCACGTGCACTCACACACATGCACTGCATTTTCCCACTTATGTGAAGTGTCTAGAATAGTGAAATTGATGGAAGCAGAATGTGGAATGGTGGTTGCCAGGAATTAGGGACAAGGGGAAAGGGAAACTGTACATGAAAACATTAAGATGGTGAGTTCTGTGCTTTGTGTATTTAATCATAAATAAAAAATTTAATCAATAACCTTGATGAACCTGGATGCAAAAATCCTCAACAAAATACTCTTAATTAAAACCCAATGGCAGATTAAAAAGATATTCACCATGACCAAGTGGGACTCATCTCAGAGATGCAAGTCTGTTCTTAAAATGGAATACCACTCAACAATAAAAATGAATGAATTATTGACAGGCACAAAAACAGGGCTGATTTCAAAATAATTTTGTTGATTAAAAAACATTCAGAAACAGTGCATATTAAATTATTCTATTAGTATAAATATCTAGAAAATGCAGACTATGATGAAGAGAAGATCAGCAAGGAGGTGTGAAATGTTAGTATCACCAAAGGTCACAAGGAAAATTTTAAAATTAATGCATTGTTTATTATATTGATTATACTGATGGTTATACTAGCATAGACATATGACTTTTAAATTATGCCCTTTAGATATGATTGGTTTTATTTTACAAGCACATGTGTGTATATTAGCAAACTAAAATTCAAGCAAACCAAATCCAGCACTAAGCACATATTCAATAGTGGAAAGTTAAAAGTTTTCCTCTGAGATCAGGAGCAAGACAGGACCCAAACTCACATCCAAACTAGAAAGAAGTAATATTGTCTCTGTTTGCAAATAACATGACTCTATATATGAAAACTCTGAAGACTCCACCAAAATAGAAATAATAAATTCAATAAATCATAGGATAGAAACCAGCATACAAAAATCAATCTCATTTCTGTACACCAACTATGAAATATCTCAAAAATTAAGGGGTAAAATAATCCTGTTTACTAGAGCATCAAAAACAATAAAAACTTTTGGAATGAACTTAACCAGGTAAAAAATCTGCACACTGAGAATAAGACACTGATGAAAGAAATTGAAGGTGATGCAAACAAATGCAATGATAGCCCATGTTCATGGATTGAAAAAATTAGCATTGATAATATGTCCATAATACATACAGACATCTACAGATTCAATGCAATCCCTATCAAAATTTCAATGGTCTTTTCACAGGAATATTTAAAATAACCCTAGAATTTATATGGAACCACAAAGACCCCAAATAACCAAAGCAATTTTGAGCCAAAGAACCATTCCGGATGCATCTCAGTGCCTAACATCTGACAGATTGTGGAAGTTACATCAACTTCCATATGATCCAGCAACTTCACTCTGAAAGTAAAGACATAAATCCACACAAAGTTCTATAACTGAGTATTCAAATCAGCATTGTTTAAAATAGCCAAAAGGAAACAGTCCAGATGTCTTTCAAGAGATTAAATGTAAAATCAAATTGTGATATTGTCACAAAATGAAATATTACTCAGCAATAGAAGACTACTGAGACAAAGGTCACTCTCAAAACCATCATGCTAAGGGAAAGAAACTGTCATAAAAGGGAATATATTGTACAGTCGCACAGATGTGAAATTCCAGAAAATGAAAAACCGGAGTGGAGAAGCCGGAGTTGGACCTGAAGCCAGCCCTGTGGGGTAAGGGGATATTCTAAAATGAATGGCGGTGATAGTCGTGCAATTGAATAAATTTAACAAATCTCACTGCGCTGTCCATTTTCAATAGGAGAATTTATCGCATGTAACTAAGACCTATATAAAGCTGTCATGAAATGCACACATGGCAGGGGCTGATCTTTTGTGGGAAAAAATCCAATGCTCCACTCTCTTCTCAAAGATGGAGGAGAGTGGCATATATTCAAGTTTTAATTTGACTAGAATTTTTATTAAAATGAGGCAGTAAAGCTCACTGTGCTGCTCTTAATGAAGTGTCTCAAATATGGCTTAAATACACATTTAATGTACATCTGATGAGATTCCTTCGCCAACTAATTATTAGGCATGTTTAATGGAGTTTAACACTGCATATGCGATACATAGTCCTTTTTGCATAGATTTATCCTTATCAGAATACTTTTAAGGTAATGGATTTCACCCACATAGATTGCCTTTGTGAATAACAATCACTCTGGTCTCCATAATAATAGTACTTATATTTCTATCAGTTATTAAAAACCTATCCAATTAACATGCATGTCATTACCGTTGGTCTTCTTTATGGATTTATGATTTTGTGTGCTTACAATATTTTATGGAGATTTTTAAAAAGCAGGAAATGCATTTCATTTTGGGAAAGACGCTGGCAAGAATCTTAGTTCTGTGTTTGGGTCCGGTGAGAACAAGTCTCCAGGTCATCCTGTCAGACTTTGGAGAAGTGCAACTTTGGGGAGGGACAAGATTTGAAAGCAAAAGTCAAGGCCAGATTTATTTTCTGGAGCACAGAGTTGGCATTAACATAAATTCTCTTGGAACCAGTCTGAAAAGATTAGCTTTTTAGTAGTTGCTGCAGAGCTGCGGGAGAAGGATGGGCGGCCCTAACTTGCATGTTGCTCTAAGAATATGTGACAAGACCGGTCACGTCTCTCCATAATAGCTTCTCAGCTCCCACCCTTTCAGGTTTGCAAATGGCCAGCAGCCCATTCCGCCTGCCCACTCCCTTATTTTAAGTTCCATGCTTTGGTTTCTGAGCACCCTTCCTGCTTTGCAGCACAGAAGTGGGCTGTGTGTTTCTTATTTCTCTGCAGTTCTTTCCCCCTGGGCCTTGCATCCCAGGGGAGCAGCACCCCAGCCCTGCAAACCTATCTATTAATTCTTCTAACTGACTCAACTCCTGAAGTCATGTTCTGCCACTTCCGGGAGGTCTACCCTTCCAAACCTCTGTTTCTGCTCATATCAGATTCAGTGGTCGAGAAAAATATCTGTCCAGTCCTTATTAAAAGATTTGATTTGAAAGCAATATCACACTTGTACTCTTGGTGAGATTTTTTTTCTGTTTTGCTTAGGACACTCACTCCAAAATTGGGCCAGTTGTGGTTTTTAAAATGCATGGGCTTCACTGTTTTATTTGAATCCTCTGACCCTTGGAAACAGGCTCCTTCATAAGAAAATAATGGGTGGGCTTCCAAAGTCCGCCTCTCCCCCCACGTTACCTCTGCACTTACCGCCTGGTCACTGCCCGAGTCGCTCCTGCCTGCCAGGAAGCTTATTTTATAGCTCAGAAAGTCCCATAATGAGGTAGGAGGGAAGAACTTCCAGAACCGCTGTAGTGGAGCCTGAGTTTTAAGAGGTGAATGATCACGGAGGGGTTGAGGATCAGAAGGGAGCGTAGCTCAGGAAGGAACAGCCCTTTTCCAACAGCTGGGCACATCACGTCCCCCTCCACGCAGGAGCTGCGCGGGGCCGTCGATAGGCTGTGGTTCTCGATGGTGGGGACCAGCGAGAGCGTGGTCACCCCACACTCGAGGTCACCCCACAGGCCCGTGGTCTAGAGCAGGAGGCCCACGCTGAATAAACCAGACAGTAAGATTGTCTGACTGTTTCCAAGGGCTGGGAAAGTGAAAGGGATTGGGGGTGCCGGGGTCAGTTTAGCTGGGCCACAGCTACAGAAGTGGCTCCGTGGTCAGAGACACCCCCAGGCTGCCGTGTTTGAAGTGAGAACGTGGAGCCGCGGCCTGAGCTGGAGCCTAGCCTGGTGTCCTGGCTCACGTGTAGCGCGGCTGGAGGCCCTGGACCAGCACGGGCCCGCCCTGCCGTCAGGCTCACCCAGGGTCTCCCAGGGGCCTCTGCGCTCAGGGCCCTCCCCTCCCCGAGCCTGCTTCCTGGAACCATCATTCTTAATTCTCCTTCAGCATCAAGCAACAAACCTGCTGCGGATCTGCCCCATTGGTTGGGCTGTTTGCACGCACACGTTTATGGGTCCAACTGCCTATTAGGATCATCGGGGAAGATGTTTGACCTCCCAAAGTCCAGGCTGCAGTCCATCAATTTGATTCGGAGTCTGAGTGTGGGATCCAGCACCAGCGTTGTTTAATCTTCCCCATGTGATTCCAACCTGCAGCCGAGTTTGAGAATCCCAGGGTGAGAATAGTGCACAGAGGCATAAAAATCACCAGTGTCAGATCTCCATGTGAGGTGACATTCCACAATCTGGATTGAGACTCGCTCCTCAGGGGCCCAGGACTTCAGAGACAAGCATAGTCCAGCTCTGAAATGTCCGTGCTGTCTTCTGTAATTATTAGGCTGTTGGAAGGAGTTAGGTCCCCATCTCAGCCTGCTCGATCTGAGCTACATGCAGCCAGCTGGGGACTGAACCGTGACCTTGAGCTCATTACCACCTGCTGCCACCAGCTAAGCCGTCCCGTGGCCACTGCCTCCATGGCTGCACACAGCGGCAGTGCTCCTGCCAAAGCCTGGTTTAATTGAGGAAAATAAACAGATAAGGGCGGAACACCGGGAGGGGAGAGGAGGGCCTCCGGGCAAGTGACCCTTGTCCCTGTCCTTCCTCTGAAAGGACATGAAGTCTGGCCCCTGAGACACATGTCGAATGTTTCACCTCCAGCGCGACTGGGTTCCCCAGTTCCACAGAGAAATGTGAAGACCTAGCACCGTCTCCCCACTGCCCTGAGCTCCCCACGCGGACCCAGCTATCCATGAGAAAGTGGGCGCACTGCAGAGCGTCTGTTGGAAATGTTGGAGTAAAAGGGAGCTCACCCTGGGCTCAGCACTGGCACCCAGGAGCCCCGAGCCGAGCGACCGACGTGCAGGGCCAGGCGGCCGGGGTGCTGCACGCTCCCGGGCTCAGCTCTGGGTGTGGTGCCGGGCACCAGGGGAGACTCGCCTTCTGGAGCTCCTGCTTTGGTGGCCAGCAAATTGATAGGGAAGACAAGGCTGCTTCCTGAGCGTGCCAAATCCCAAGGACAAGCAGACCCGGGGGGTCTTTCACAACTGCCTCACGTCCTGGTGGCCAATTGCAGGTGCTATCACTGCGTGCAGGGGGCAGCCAGGAGCACAGCGCAGACCAGAGCACCTGGGAGCACGTGGCAGGAGGAGCAGGAGGAGCAGGTGCCCTCGGCTCCTGGGTCTGAGCCTGAGCACCAGTTGGCTGCCGGTTCCATCTTCTCGGTCTGGCACACAGACAGGGGACCAGGTGTGCGAGGCATCTTGAAGCCCGGCACGCTGGCACACTCCTGTAATCCCAGCTACCCAGGAGGCTGAGGCTGGAGGACCACAACAGTGAGGCCAGCCTGGGCAACTCAGTGAGACCCCATCTCAAAACAAAAACAGCTGGGGATGTAACTCGGTGTCAGGGCATTTGCCTGGCATGCCCGAGGCCCTGGGCTCAATTTCCAAACTACTACAAAACAACAACCACAGCCTGCATCCTGAATCCAGTGAGTCTCAGACCCCCGCCCACGACCGGGGAGACACCAGGTGGTCAGTGAAACCAGGGGCCTGGGCTCTCGGGAAGGCTTGGAGTGGAGACACAAAGGTGGATGATCTGGACATCAATGCGCGGGCCTGGCGGAGGTCCCCTCCTAGGCCGTGGTCTGGCACAGTGATGCGGCCCCTCCCGCCCCCAAGCACCTGGGAGCCTCACTGCTCGGCTGGGGCAGGGTCTCTGTAACTCCGCCAGGTGAGAGCAAGGCCAGGGCCCGTCAGCTGACAACAGATCACAGGGGAGAGGAGCCCCATGTTCCTTAGGGCCTGTGGCCACCTCAGCTCTTCCGCCCCATGTGGTGTGAGGGTCACCTAACCAGCGGGTTGGTGTAATGGGGACAGAGCAGCCCGATGGCCGCGGCCAGGGAGCAGCAAACAATATTGAGCGTGTTCCTCCCAGAGGCCTGGGAAGGTGGCCGCGGCAGACACCCTGGTCAGTGTCTCGGGCCTGAGTCGCTGCTTGGGTGCCTGTGGCCGGTGGAAATCCCTGCAGTGATGTCCCTCTGCCTCCCAGAGTGACCCTCTTCCCAGGCAGTGCGGGCCGGACGCTCAGTTTCATTCTTACATCAGCCCAAGAAACACAATGCAGGGTTGCCTGGCAAAGGAGGAAGCACCTGAGGCGCTCAGGGCCACCCTGCGAAGGCCGTTCCGAGCAGGCCCAGCCGGTCCACCCCACCAGGAGGGCTTGCTGGCCTCCCTGAGGGTCGCAGGTCGGAGGAGGACCCAGACGCTGAAGGAAACCCACTTGTAGGACCCCCGTTTCCTTCCGCAGGTCCCGGGCGGCCCTTTGATGTTTATTAATTTTTCTCAGCCCTTTCCATACCAATCGAATTAATTCCTTAGTTTCATGTAGCGTGAAGCTGATAGGCTTCTCTCCGCCCACGGAGAAGTCGGCCGCCTTTGACAATTGGACATGCGTCTTTCTGTAGCGACAGACGAGGGATCAGAGCCCATTTGGTTAAAGGCTACAGGCGAAACTTCACCTAGTTTCAAAGAGTAGCACTTCATCCATCAGGAGAGGCCTATCAGCAGACCTGTTAGATATTCCTGCCACGTCTCCTGGCGCTGCCGTTGGGAGTCTGCGAATGAAGAAGTTTCTCACGGGCAGCGTCCACGACCCCGCGGTGGTCAGGCCGCCGTGTGTGCTGAGCGCCCAGGGCGTCCTGTCGGGTCCTCAGACTTCTCTTGTCAGTGAAGCCGCTGACTCTCTCGAGTGCTTCCAATGCACGGCGTGCACCCTGCTTTCAGGAATCAAAGTTAGAGGGCTAGCCAAGTGCTGAGCCTGGGTCCTCCCGTCTCCTCTGGCCTTCAGCTGTCGGGACTGGACAGGTTGCTTGCTGCATATCACAGATGCTTCCAGAAGCCTCTAAACCAGAAACCTCCAACAGAGTCTGGACCCCCACCCCAGTCAGAGGGGACTGGACCTCAATGGCCACTACAGCATCCAGCTGATTTGTGCCCCAGAATGCTTCTCCAGAATAAGCCGGCAATCTAGATTTTTGCCCATTTCTCAGTTTTTAAATGTGGTGATCCTCTGAAAAAGAATAAAATCTGTTTGGTCCAAGCAAAATATATCCACAGGCTGCTTTCGGTCTGTAGCACGTTTGCTTAGTTTATAAATCCTGATGTCAACAGCACGGGAAGAAGCCGTTCCCTCCTGGAGGATCGCTGTGCCCCACGAAGGAAGGAGGTGCCCATGCAGGCTGGGCACACCCCAAGCTGGCGCCCTGCGCAACACGAAGCAAGCCAGGCACAGAGGCCCCCAGATGGCATGATGCGGTGCACACAAGACTCAGGGAGCCGCCAGCGACTGTCTGGACCTAACGTTGGCGGGTGTCAGGATGGCTACAGGTTACAGAACTTCTTCCTAAGACTTAAAAAAAAAAAAATTCAAATTTTTTTAAAAAGCTAATATTAACTGTGAATAGTCTTCACGTATCTGTGAACATAACTAACGGACCGCGTATTTTACAGTAGTGAATTGTGCAAGACGCGGACCATCTCAACAAAGCGGTCTCCCAAAGGAACAACACCCTCTACGTCTTGAGTGTGAAGCTGAAGTTCTCAGCACCCTAAGTCAGCCCCCTAATCTGTGGGTACCCCTAATCTCCCCTGCATCCCTAGAAACACCTGCTCAGAACTAAACTTAGGTCGGCTTTTTATCATCCTGGCCTCAGGGCGTTCTCCGGAACACAGCACACCCTCCTTTTGGACACCCCAATGCCCCAGGCTGCTGCCTGAAGACTGAAAGGCAAGAAGGCCCGGCCTTCGGCGCCGTCTCCGAGCTGGTGTCCGGGCTGTCCAGCCAGCCTCAGCCTCACAGGGAAGACGAGGCGAATATGGTGACTTCCCCTCCTCCTTGGAAATTCCACTTGAAAACAGAAATCTCAAGGATGAAATTGGCTTAAAGTCTTAAACTCCTTAAATGTGCCTTTGTCTTATTAGCGGGAAGGAGGCTCTGCTACCATTATGTGGGGGCGAAGGTTAATCCCAGCCCCTTTCCTGACAATACACCAGCGGGGGGACTCGTGGGCACAATGCAGCGCCTCTTGGGGAGCCCCTGGATGCCAGGGGCGTGGCAAGGCAGAGCCTGTCTTCCTACCTCTCCCTCTGCAGCTTCTGCAGCTTCGAGCCGGCTAATGCAATGAGTAGGAATCCACACCTGGCCCGGTCCTGGAGGGTGTGGCCTGGAGGTGAAGCAGCTTTCTAAACCCAAGCAGAAGCAGCGGGTGGGCTCTCCCCACAGTTAGGAATTCCTTCTCCAGGGGATTTCAGTAATGCCTTCTAATCAGCTTAAGGAGTTAATTAAACAGCTGTCACTTAGCTCCTTACCTCTGATGCTAGATGCTAAGTAAGATTTGAAATTAGTTATGCAAAATCAAGATGGGCTTTTGTGATACTGGGAGATTTCCCCCCTGTATCCCCACTGGATACAGAGAACAGATTCCCAGGGAGCAGGGGTGGGGGGTGAGCCAGAGGAATGAGTTGGGGTCCTGGGAAAACACTCCCCTGGCTGAGCACAGACAACCAGGCAAAATTTCACAATTCGCTGGCTGGGACCCAGGAGTCTCAGCTCCCAGGAAGAGTGGCAAGTGGCACCAAGAGGTCAGCCGGACCCTGCAGTTCTCTGTCCAGGCTTTGTGGGGCTCTCGGGAAAGGCAGGCCAAAGTCAAAGTGAGCACTTCCCATCAAAATAGTGATTCTCGGCTCCTCCGGAAGAATGAAGATGGGGGCGCTCCCGTTCTCCATTCCTAAAATGCAGGGACTGCTGAGCTAAAGCTGCCCCCTGTGGATCTGGAGGCAATCCTGCCCATCTGGTGACTGTCACCACCTCCAGGTCTCAGAGGAGGACAGAGTTGGCTCCCTTGACGCAGGACATGGTCACAGGCAAGTCTGACGAAGACGGTCCAGTTGGGCCCTGAAAGCCCCCAGGGTGGGTGAGAGCCCGGAGCTCCTGGCCCTGCCCAGCTGTGTCCCTCCAGAGGTAAACGTGAGGGGGATCTGCGTGACTCGAAGCTGGACAGAGGCGCCCTCTTATATTTCTTTCAGCAGCTTTTGCTGGGGGTGCCCAGCGACCCTGCAACTAGTGCTTCCTGTACAGGACGGCAGAGCCCCATCCTCTGCGGAGACCTGGGGTTCCCTTGTGAACATGGACGCTAAACTAACACACGACCAACATCACCTTGAAGGTCCCTCAGGCCAGCCGTGAACGTGGCCCGCGGCTCCCGACCTCCAGGCGTCCTCTGGCGCTGAGGATCATGCTCCTGGCTTGGCACCAGGTGCCCTGCAGCCTGAGTTTGGGCACTGTGTGGAGTCAGCCTCTGCTCTCAGGAGCGGGATGCTCACGCAGAGTGGCTATGGGTGCCGGGAGCGCTCAGGGCCTGGCCTCTGCCTCCAGAGGAGGCTCTGCAGCTTTGTCTCCCATCTCTCTGCTTCCCTCCTCCTTCCCTTCGCCCCAGGCCCTCCCCTGCCTCTTCCCTCAGCCAAGAACTTATTGGATCCGTGTAAGTCATCGTCTGCATTATGATGCTACTAATAATAGCGTCACGAGCGCCGAGCACTCTCACCACACGCGGGGCTCAGCTCCCTGTGTCCCAACAGGAGCTCCGCGGGGTGATGCTCTTTGGAGCCTGCTTCCCAGACCAGGACACTGAGGGGCAGGGACTATGCAATCCTGTAGCCAGGAGGGGTCAGAGCTGGAGGCTGAGCACAGGTGCGCGTCCAGAGCCTGCACACTGACCCAGCCCGGGTGGGCTCGGTGTCGCCTTCTGTCAACGGCAGGAACCTTGGCCAGGGGCTCACGGCCTGGCTGAGCTCACTTCACTAGCACGGGGGCTTCGAGGGCTCACAGCTGCCAGGCTGGGCTCCCAGGGGCCAGTTTGGCTGGACGCCTTGAAGGCTGGCAGAGCCGATGAGGAGGGTGCCCTCAGGCCTGCTGCAGGTCGTCACGTCCTAGGACTTCGCCCGAGGAGACCTCACACCAACCCGTAAACGGAACTCATAATGCCCACTGTACAGATGAGGAAACCGAGGCCCACTCCCGCACCAGTTTGCCACAGAGTCACAGAGCTTGCAGGAGACGTGGCTCAGAGGCCGGCCCTCGAGCTCCAGAGCCAGGACTCTGCTCGGCACCCCCTGCCTCCATCCTGCACGCTGATCTTCCCTCCTGGGGAGACGATGGCAGGTGGCGCCTGAGTCAGGCCTGGTGCCCACTGTTTAGGACGCCTTTTCCACAGCCAGCACCACAGGTACGATGGACATGATGCTAAGGTTCATTCACACTCCAAAGTACGTCTGCGGCACGAAGCCAGTTCTAGTCGCACGAAGCCCGTCCACGGTGACGTCCACCATGGCTGCTGATGGGAGAAGAACGCTACAGTCCTGCCCACAGGGTGGGGTCCGGCTTCCATCCGCGCTGCTGCGTCACCTGACTTCCCTGTTCCTCTGTGTGTTCGTTCATGTAGGCCCCCTGTCTCGTCCAGGAGAGTCTCAGTGAACAGAGGGCAGCAGAAAGTTCTGGCAGGTGGATCCCAGGAAGAAGGCAAGGTCAGGGAAGGGCTGGGCAAAACTTCACCCTAACTCAGCTTGTGGTGCAGGGGGATCCGGAGCTGGGGAGATGTCGCGACCAGCACAACCAAACTCTCGGGGTGACTGGAAAATAAAGATGCACAGACACAGATCTTGAAGATGAAGCTGGGATCAGGTGGAGCCTGCTCTCTGATGGAGATGCACATCTGAAGCGTTACTCCAGCAATCTTTATTTATATATGTCTCAATATCAGGTTAAAGACTATGCAACCATTATTCTCTGTATTCAGGAAAGTTACAGAAACCAGGACATCTAGTAGCTGTTCCGCAGTTGCAGAGTGCAGTGTTAGGAGCTCTGTGTGGCTCTCAAGAAAGTCCAGTGTTTAAAGTTGGTGTAGGGCGGGCAGAACTGGAGAAGCCAGCTGTTCACACTGTGGCTGTCGAGCATAAGAGTCCTTCCTTCCCGGGAGCTGGGTGCCTGAGATCAAGGTCAGAGCTGGCAGGACTCTTGCACAGCCTCCTCATGCAGGGCGTTGCCACGGCAGCTGAGCATCCTGTGCCCTTGCACAGGGACATTCCCAGGCACCAGGTGTGCCACAGCCATGAGGGCATCAGAGACCCCTGACCTCAGTCACTGTCCCCCCACCCTCTGTCACCACTCTCCATAGGGAGACTGGCATCAAGTGGCCCCAGCATGCCCAGGAGCCTCCAGGAGAGGCCAAGCCCTCCAGGGAGCCCTGCAGCTGTGCTTCTCAGCTGAGAGCAGCCCCCCACCACTCCAAGGGACATTTGGCAATGTCTGAAGACATGCTGGGTTGTCACAGCCAAGGCTGGGGTTGGGGGGGACACAGCTGGCCCCCCGCGGGTAAATGCCAGAGATGCTGCCAGTCCACCTCCTGCACAACACACCCTGACAACAAAGAGCCACCCAGGTGAAAACACCCACTGTGCGCAGGCTACGGAGCCTGCTCCCTGCTGGGCAGCCGTGTGACAGAAACGCTCCGGCCTTCACCCGGCAGCTTCAGCGTCTGAACAAAGCAGGAGACCTCATTAGGTCAGAGTGCAATGGCCACGCCCTGACCTCCAGGGCCTGAAGGGGAGGTTAGATGGGAGGGACACCAGCAGGGGACGGGCTGAGGGACCGTCCCACAGGCCCACGTTCTCGTCCCCCAGAATGGGCTGGGGCTTGCTGGGCAGCTACAGCCGTGCAAGGACCCACCAGGGCAGAGTGGCAGGAGGCCACCTCCTTTCTTACTGTTTCCTGTGGTGGACCTGGGGTGGACCCAGCTCAGCCGGCGGCTCCCCCGTGGGGTCTCTCATCCAGCGCAGCCAGAGGGAGGCTGGGAGTCCCCATGAGGCCTCCCGCGTTCCACGTTTGGGCTTCTGCGGGGGCTGCCCTCCAGGTCAATCGTGTGGCCTCTCCCTGTGGCCTGGGCATCCCACCGAGAGACAGGCGTGTCTGACTGCTCCGGGATCAAGACATTCTGTCTTGCCCCAGTTTTATTGAGGCATAATTGACAAATAAAATTTTATCAAAGTGTCCGGCACGATGCTTGGATTTCCCCATGAAGCGGCCACCTCAGTGGAGCCGTTACTGCGTGCATCACCTCACGTATGTGGCTAGCGAGAGCATTTAGGGTCTCTCCCTTCACGAGGTGCAAGCCTGCCGTACGTCTAGGACGTCCTTATCAGCTACATCCCAGGCTGCTCCCTGGATTCCTGGGACTTCTCCAGCCCACCCCTGTAAGGCCCCCGGCCCCCACAGCCACCCTCTCCTCCTTCCCGCAGGATTTATTCTTTTGATCCCATGTGTACCTGAGACCGTGTGGCATTTGTCTTTCGGGTGACATTATCTTCTGATTAGAGGTGTTTCCTTGACATTATAAATATCACAGCCGGGAAGCCAACCAAGAGCAGTGTGCTGACTAAGGAGAGGAAACGGGAGGCGGGAGGGAGGAAGTCCCACCTGTGACACAGAAGCGCGTAGACCATGTCCAGGCTGCTGTGTGCACGGAGCCTGTGCAGCATTGTGTCAACACGCAGGACCCATCCTCCCGAGGACGGACAGTGGGCTGGGGAGGGCTGCCTTCTGTGGCCTCTTGTTAGAAACTCCTTGGCGAGTGCAGTGTTTCAGCAAGAGCAGGGGCAACCTTGGTCACCTGGTGACATTTGCAGTTTTTAAAAGGACGCCCATGGGTGTGCTCCAGGGCATGGATCAGGTGAAGGGCACGGGAACTGACCCGGCCTTGTGGGCTCCGCCGGGTGAGGTCTGGCCACTTCCCCGATGTGGGAGCATCCTTCATTTGATTCCAGCGTGACTGCAAAAGGCAGCTGCTGTTCACGCCGGCCAGAGCCATCAGACCCAGGAGCTGTTGGACTTCAAGCAACGGAGCGGCACACACATCTGCATGGACGCTGAGGCCAAGCTGCCCCATATTTTCCTCCCAGGGTGTTGGTGGCGGTGTGGCAGGATTGTCCATGAGGTGGGGGTTTCCCTGGGCACCGCCGGTTCCTCCTGTGTAATGTGCTGTCAGTCAAAGACTCGTCCCACGGTCCCTGCAGTGCTGGGTACTGGAGGGAGGGAGGGCAGAGAAACAGCCCGTGACCAAAGGAGCAGAGCCAGGGCAGCGGTCAGTCACTCTGCTGTTAGGTCATCGACCTTTGCTGGGAAATGAACTGAAAAGCTCTAAGGAATCAGCCACAGTAAGTGAGGCCTGCAGGGGATCGCCTAGGGCACGCCGGGAGCACCAGGTCGCCAGACGCGCAGGCTGGGGCCACGCACCTCAACACAGGGAGGTCGGGCGGCCAACCGGAAGGGCCAGCCTCCTGCCTCGGGGAGGTTTTGTAACTGAGCAGTTCAGCGAGGCTGGGGGTGGCCCGGAGTTCCCTGCCTGAGTTTCTTCCTGAAGCTGGAGTGCTGTGTACTCTTCAGGTGTGGCCGCTTAGGTGGCAGCGAGGAGTAGCTCCAGCCACCTGTCCTGTGCTGGTCCCAGGGACGCCTTCACAGGCGACACGGGCACCCAGGATGACAGCTGCCGCCATCTTGTATCTGCCCCACCTGGGCCACCCGGGCTCCTCAGTCACCATGGGGAGGGAGGAATGGAGGGACAATTGAAAGTTGGCAGGGAGTGCCGTGCTGCCAGCTGGACTCCCCCTGCAGGCACCTCGGGGCCAGCGTGATGACCCGGCGGCTCTTTGATCCTCGGTACCTGTCGTTCACCCGTAGCTCTTTGTTTTAGTGTGTCGTTTCCGTGTAGGATCTCTGAATAATGCATCTCACGGCAGGAGGAGAAAACCCTTTCCCGTATGATCTGCGCCTCTGTCTTAAGCAGTGTATTTGTTTTCCCACGAAGCCTGAGTTGGCACTCCTGTCTCCCTCTCATGTTCCATGACCTAGACTTTATTCCACTGTGGACAAAGACTCTCGTGTTTCTATTGCTTCGTGGCGTTGGGAGGTAGGGTTGAGAGCAGAGCGTAAATAATTCCAATCCTTTTCCAATGAATTCTAATTACACAATTTTAAGAGAATTAATAGAAGAACACGGCTTTCTGTACCGTAACACCAGGCTTTTTGTACTATTCTGGAGCACATAGTCTCGATACGTGTAGTGGGAATCCATTGTTGGCAACTGTCCAAGATTCCTCAGGACAGCCCCCACTGTTCTGGGTCCCTCTTCCCTGGCAAATTCCCAGAATCCACTCCACCCGGTCTCCCTGAGAGTGAGGGCTGTGCAGGGGCAGTCTGGTAGGCCCCGCCCCACCCATCGGATGCACCTGCTCCGTATTTAGCTTCCGCCCTGGGGAAGCATGCACTTTCCTGGCTCAGGTGCAGGAGAGACAATGAGGTTCTAGAACCATCTCTCTGATAGGTAAGCTCTGTAGTTCTGATAGACTCAGCAGGTCCCTGGCAGGCCCACTCCGTAGTTCTGACATTGACCTTGGCTGGCATCTCTTCAGTCCCATGGATTTTCCCTAATGCATTCGTTTCTGTTGAAGCAAGCTGGAGCGGATTCTGTGGTCTGCCGCTAGATCCCTCGACACTCGTGTCCTAAAACTCCACATTGCCTCCAAGGCCTTTTGAAGAATGTGCAAAAACGGAAGAAATGGAGGACATGTTTTATTTACTGTTGGTTATTTCTTTTGTGTTTGTTCTAATAGGCAAACGCAGTCATCATGGTGCTATGTACTGATGCATGTGTTGTTAGGTGACTGGGACCGTCAAGTGATACCACCTTGCGTGGTCTGTGGTTGACCTGAGCGTTAGTGTTGCCCAGTATATTTGGCAGTAAAATGTTCCCAAAGCATCAGAAGAAAATAAGAAAGCTACTAAGTATTGTCAGATCCCAGCTGTGTTCCCGAAGCTTGTCTGGCTCCCCAGAGAGTCAGTCCTGACAGCATGGGCCTGGATCAGGGTGGGCACGTCCCTCCTGAGGCCTGCGGGGTCAGCACTGCCGGTCCAGCCCTGCCTGATTGGTGAGGTGGTAGGTGTGGTCTCTTCAGGGAGCTTACCGTCTCTCCCTGGCTCCCAGCACACACAAGAGCTGTGCTTCTGAAACCTGCTGTGCGAATTCCCGTAAATGCTGGCCACCTGCCACCATGCAAATGAGAAGCCAGGTGGGATTCTTTTTCAAAGATACTTATGCAATACCTGGCTATCATGGGGGATGTGTCTCCCCACAGGGGAGCAACTGAGTGACATTTCTGGAGCCCACGTCTCTGGTCCCTCAACCCCCTCAGCCTCCTACATGCTGGGCATTTCTGTGAGTGAAGACTTGTCCTTGCCTCACCTGTCCCCACCTCAGGTCATTCCACACAGCTGTCCACCTGGTGCTCCTGGGCTTCCCTGACCTCCTGGAAGCCTGTGCCCAACCTTGCAATTTGCAGACCCCGGGGGCCTGCAGCCCAGGAGTAGAAGCTGCTGCTGGTCAGACAGTCCCCAGAGGTGAGGCCTCTGCAGGGTGGAGCCCGCTGGGGCCCTGTCCCCACGGCTCCCTCCCTCCCTGACCTCCTGCAAATGAACCGCTGCTTCACAGCCCTGGTCCCAGGCTCTGCTTAGGCAGCATTCAATTTGCAAGTTCAACAATTAGATTGATAATTGTTAAGCAAGAACTGAGATTGAAAATGGCTAAAGAAGTACAAAGCCTGCATCTCGATGAGAGTTTAAAGGAAACCTCACAAACCACTCTGCTTTCATCTAATTACCTTCCAGGTCAACTTTACTAATTAGGGTACTTCGTAAGCAAAAGAAACTGACCCGGTTAAGTTTTTGAAAAAGGCATTTATTGGAAGGATGCGGGTGGGTGTCCGAGGGAAGGAGGCAGGAAGCTGGGCCAGCAGGCCTCAGGAAGGCAGGGGCCAGGGAGAGCCAGAGCAAGGCCCCAGGGCACCTGCAGGCTGCTCAGGGCCAAAGGGGATCCACCGCACTCCAGGGAGAGGGTCCGACATGCCTGCAGGCTCCTTGGCCAGTGTCCCTGCAGGACTTATGCAAGGACAGGCAAGTTTCCCGAAGAGAAAATAGTGAAGCCAGCAACCTGGACAGCCTCCCTCCCTCAGAGGCACTGCCTCCCTTACAAAAATAAAAAAAGGTCATGGGGAAATTCTTCTCGATACAGAACTCAAACCCGTTTGTTCAGAGCGGACCCCATTCTCTAGGCCTCACTAGCACCCCGTAGGAAACAGCCCTTTGCACACCTCCTCCAGACACCTGTGTGCCAGGTAGCTTGACGTCTGCCTCCTTAAAGAGGAGACGTCCACAGACCTAGGTGACATTCTTTTTCTCTTCTCTGTTTTAAAATTAATTCTAAGAGTGAACATGAACAAAGGTCAGTGCTGGTACTCGGAGCAGAGAACCAGGACACAGACACACCAGGAAATTAAAGCAAAAGGGGTCAGCGCCGACCCTGGGTCCACCCGTCGGTCCTCTGTGTGATGAGCCATCCCGCCCGTGTGGAAGCAGAGTCTGCAGAGCCCCGGGCCCTTGCTCCCCACGCCCCTCCAGGGCCAAGCTCCTCCCCGGCCCGAGGGCCACCCTCTGAGGCAGGAGCAGCGGGCTTCACCTGCACACAGCAGGCCGGGCACAGGCGTTGGACCCCGGCAGCTCCTGGAGCTAGTCTATCAATACCTCGGCCCCCTCGGTAAGCAGCCGCGGTGGAACTCTTCCTCCGTGTGTATTTTACAACTTTCCCCTGCAGGGGATCCTAATAGACCTCAGTGCACCGAAGTACGTGTGTTTACACACACACACAAGATAACGCATTTCGCGGGGGATGTCAGCCTCTGCCTCCTGCATCCCCACCGGCTCCTGGACTTTCCCGAACCCCTCAGATGAATTGCTCTGGAGCCGCTTCCTAGGATCTGTTTCCAGAGGGACGCACACTAGACATGGGCTGTCAGCTCTCTAGCAAAAGAGGGAGAGTTGCTCTTTCCCTGGAATAGACGATAATGTGTTCTGCTCAAGAAAATGCCGGTGGCTTCACCGTAGGTACCGCGACCACCTCAGGAATGTGCCCCCCAGCCTCTGCTTCTCTGCCCCCTCCAGCCTCTCAGGAGCCCTGAGTTGTGCCATGGTGTTGCCAGGGACCCAAGAATGCCACAGGGCACACAGACAGCCCTGTGGCGGCACAGCAGCATGGGGACTTGCCCGCGGGAAGGACAAAATGCGTGCTCAAGGGGTCTGTGCTGGTGTATCCTGGGCTCAGGATGAACCTGGTCCAAGCCAGCGTGGACCAGAGTCCCAGCCTCCACTCACTTCCCCTGAGAGTGGAAATGGGGGGTGGGCTTTCCCCTCCTGGAGGCCATGGGAAGCGGCCTTATATTTGGAGTTCGCCCCATCATTTGTCATTACATTTTTACCCAAAATACAATGAAGTCAAACTGGGCCCTCAGGAGAGGAAGCAGGCAGCGTGGAGGCCGGGGCCAGGAGGCCTGCGGGATTCCGCGTGAGGCGCGGTCTCTAAGTCGGGGGCGCTCCCACCCGGAGTCCATCTCTTACAGTTGAAATCCAGAGAAACCCCACGTATTTGCATCCCAAAGGTCGAGCTCCTCCCGTGGAGGATGCAGGACCTTGCGGTAAGAAACAGAAAGTCGGCTCAGCGTGATGGGCTGTGCGCCCGCAGGCTGCTACCCCCGCACTCGGGTGCCATGGAGACGCGATGCCTGGGACTCCACGGGCACAGCCCCTGCAGCTCCGTCCATCACGGGGGCAGGCTGACCAAGTAGCCACGAGGCCAGGTCAACCCACACCCCCGGGCTCGCTGGCCAGCACTCTGCTGCTGCTGCACGGAGGACAGGCCAGGCCGGCAGGTGCAGAGGCACAGGCGAGCGGCCACGTGGGTGTTGGCCACGTGGGGACGCTGTCCGCCTGTGATGAGCTGGGACTGAGCGCGCTCGTCAGGGACAGGGCCTGGAGGTGCTGGCAGCTGGGTTTGGGGTGTGGGGTCCTGGATCTTCATGTGAGGGAAGATGGAACCACTTCCTGGCTCTGGGGGAGGCGGTGGAGATGGACTCCTGGCGCCTGGGGCCTCCGCAGACCAGGAGGGGCAGGCGGGGAGAGGCCAGCGCTGGCCTCACAGCCCCCGGAGCCATGGGCTCTCCGCCCGCCCGGCCTGTGGGAGCAGAGCAGCCGGCCGGGAGCCCAGGCTGCAGGAGACACAGGTGACTGGCCTGGAGTCAGACGCGGGGCAGACGGCCGGGGGCCTGGGTCCTCCAGCTCCCGAAGCAACAGCGGGCAGCGGGCAGCACTGAGCGCGGCTCACGGGGAAGGAAGCGCTCAGGGCGAAACCACGCTCTGTGTGTGTGTGTGTGTGTGTGTGTGTGTGTGTGCTCCTCTGTGTGTGTGAGTGTTCCTGTGTGTGTGTGTGTGTGTGTGCTCCTCTGTGTATGTGTGTGCTCCTCTGTGTGTGTGTGCGCGTGTGTACTCCTGTGTGTGTGCGTGCTCCTATGTGTGTGTACTCCTGTGTGTGTGTGTGTGAGAGTGCTCCTATGTGTGTCTATGCACGTGTGTATGTGTGTATGTGTGCTCCTGAGTGTATGTGTGTGTGTGGTCCTGTGTGTATGTGTATGTGTGTGTGCATGCGTGTGTGCTCCTGTATGTGTCTGTGCTCCTATGTGTGTGTGCTCCTGTGTGTATGTGTATGTGTGTGTGTGTGTGTGTGTGCTCCTCTGTGTGTGTGTGTGTTCCTGTGTGTGTGTGTGTGTATGTGCTCCTCTGTGTATGTGTGTGCTCCTCTGTGTGTGTGTGCGTGTGTACTCCTGTGTGTGTGCGTGCTCCTATGTGTGTGTGTACTCCTGTGTGTGTGTGTGTGAGAGTGCTCCTATGTGTGTCTATGCACGTGTGTATGTGTGTATGTGTGCTCCTGAGTGTATGTGTGTGTGTGGTCCTGTGTGTATGTGTATGTGTGTGTGCATGCGTGTGTGCTCCTGCATGTGTGTGTGCTCCTATGTGTGTGTGCTCCTGTGTGTGTGTGTGTGTGTGTGTGTGCTCCTGTGTGTGTGTATGTGTGTGTGCATGTGTGTGTGCTCCTCTGTGTGTTTGTGTGTGGGAGTGCTCCTATGCGTATGTGTGTGTGTGTGCTCCTGTGTATATGTGTGTTTGTATGTATGTGTATGTGTGTGGGGGGGTGTGCATGTGTGCTCCTGTGTATGTGCTCCTGTGTTTGTGTGTCTGTGTGTGTGGTCCTGTGTCTGTGTGTATGTGTGTGTGTTCTTGTGTGTGTGTGTGTGTGTGTGTGCGCACCCTCTGCACAGGTGTGGCAAGCCACTGTGGGGGTATCGCTGCAACCGTACAGAGGCCAGGACCCCAAGGTCTGGAAACCGTAGGAAAGTGAAGGAAAGGCTCTGGACGCCTCGCCTGGCCTCTGGGGGTGGTGGAGGGCGGGGTCGGAACCGCCATGTGCAAGTTTAGACTTACATGCGTCTCTAATGCACGAGTGGACTCAGGAGCCCAGATTCCTGGGTTCGAACTCCACCTTCATTACTCAAGCTGTGTGGCTTTGGGCAAGTTACGAAAGCTCTCTGTGCGGTCTATAAAACGAGATGCTGGGATGGTCGCTGGGAGCTTTGGGAGGCATGGGAAGGTTGCCTGGCCGTGGGAAGGTTTGGGAAGCGTTGCCTGGACTCGCTCCACACCCCGCTCCTGCCCCTTCCCCGCATGTCCTCCCTGTGGAAATCCAGGGGAGGGCGGACGATGACCCCGGGCCTCCCTGGCCCCTGGGCTGGTACCACCCAGGAGTCCTGAGCCTGGACGAAGGCTGGGCCGTGGCCGCCTGCGCAGGTGAGGGCCGGGCCGCCGGGACCAGGTGTGACGGAAGCTGTGTTTCCTCTTCCAGGAGGCGGAAATCCTGAACACGGCCATGCTCACGGGGAAGACCGTGGCCGTCCCCGTGAAGGTGGTCTCCGTGGAGGAGGACGGCACGGTGACCGGTCTGCTGGAGTCCGTGGAGTGCAGGTCCTCCGACGAAGACGTGGTGAAGGCGAGTTGGCACCCTGTCCCGGCAGCATGGCCGTTGGCCCACCCACGGGCCTGGGGCCCCCAGCCCTGCCCCCTCGGGGATCCTGCCCCTCCCGTCAGGGGTCCTCCCAGGCCCCAGGCAGAGCAGAATGAGGGGCTCCCCAGTCTCTGGGCCGGCTTCCCCCTGACCTTCCTGTGTGCCAAGTGCTGTGGGCGTCTTCCTGACCCCTGGGGATGCAGTGGTGGGCTGCAGGACCACCACACTGCTGGCGGCCACCTTCCACCCACCGGGGCTGCAAGGGGCAGGAGGAGGAGCGCAGGGCTGGCTGCCTGTGGCCCAGGATGATCTTGCAGCCTTGCGATTGTGAGGTCAGTGGAGTTTAGTGTACGGTCACCCCGGCTTCGATTCCCAAACTGGCCGAGGGAGACAAGGAACCGCCCTCGGTTCCCTCCTTTCCCGACCCTCCCACAAGATTCTCCTGGGGGAGTGAGGGACAGCCCACGGCCTAAACCCCATCCCTGCCTCCTTCCCTGCTGCCTCCTCTTCCTCTTTTTAAATTGAATGCACACGTGATTCAAGATAAAGGCAGGCGGGAGGTGGGAGGAGCTGGGATGAGGCCGCTCTGGGGACCTGGTAGCAGGCTTGGGGCAGCAGAGGAGAATGGGTTGTGAGGCCGCCACCCAGCCCAGAGCCCGGCTGGCTGACAAGGCAGGAGGGCCTCCCTGGGGGAGCGCCCAGCAACTGGGGGAGCCAGGCCCTGCCAACAGCCCCAGGAGGCAGAGCGGGCCCCGCTGCTTCTGAACAGGAGGGACCCTCACCTCTCTGCCTGGCAGGGAGGGAGGACCTGTCCCACCCAGAAGGCCACTGGCAGACGCAAGCCGAAGCCCCACCAGGTGCTGGCTCCATGCCAGGGCCACAAAACCAGGGGCACGATCCTGCCCTTAAGAGCTCAGCAAGAAGTCAAGGGTAGGGGAGAAGCAAGACAGTGTGAGTCCCTCCATGATCCGCCACTGCAACCCGCTTGTTCCGGAATCTTCTTCTTGTTAAACATGGCAGCTCCTTCCGCTTGCTCTGGCCAATATCTTGGTTCATCTTCGATTTCTTCTTTCTTTCTCCCACATCCAACCTCCCGCAAATCCCGTTGGTCGTGCTTCAAAATACATCTAGAATCCAACCCTCCTTCCCCAGTCCAGGGCACCACATCTCCCCTAGATCAAGGTGACGGCCTCCTTGCTGGCCTCCCGGGTCTCCCTTGCCCACCTGCCTCCTCTCGAGCAGCCAGGGTGCAAAGTGCAAATTCAGAGGCCCTCCGTGCGTCCCTCCCACCCCAGCAGAGAAACGGGGCTCACAGCAGGCCGAGCACATGAGGCTGCACGCTGCTGCAGGCCCCTCGATCCTGCACACCCCTCACCTCTCCTTCCTGCTGCGCCGCAGTCTCCACAGCTGCCCTGCACATGGGCTGCCCTCCCCGCCTCTGCTTGGCCTCTCCCCCGAGGCGTGTGGGTGGCCTGCTCCCTCAGTCCACCTCTCAGCAGGACCCCCTGAGCCACTGTGTGCACACCTGGGGACACTGTGCACAGCTCGGGGACACTGTGCACAGCTCGGGGACACTGCACAACTCGGGGACACTGCACACCTCAGGACACTGTGCACAGCTTGGGGACACTGCACAACTCGGGGACACCGCACACCTCAGGGACACTGTGCACAGCTCGGGGACACTGTGCACAGCTCGGGGACACTGCACAACTCGGGGACACTGCACACCTCAGGACACTGTGCACAGCTTGGGGACACTGTGCACAGCTCGGGGACACTGCACACCTCAGGGACACTGTGTGCACACCTCGGGGACACTATGCACACCTCAGGGACACTGCACACCTCAGGGACACTGTGTGCACACCTCGGGGACACTGTGTGCACACCTCGGGGACACTGTGTGCACACCTCGGGGACACTATGCACACCTCAGGGACACTGCACACCTCAGGGACACTGTGTGCACACCTCGGGGACACTATGCACACCTCAGGGACACTGTGCACAGCTTGGGGACACTGTGTGCACACCTCAGGGACACTGCACACCTCAGGGACACTGTGTGCACACCTGGGGACACTGTGCACACCTCGGGGACACTGTGTGCACACCTCAGGGACACTGCACACCTCGGGGACACTGTGTGCACACCTGGGGGCACTGCGTGCTGTGCCTCCCCCTCCCTGCTCCAGTGCCTGCGTGTTTGCTTATTTCTTCGCAGGTGCACGTGTGCATCTTTGCACTGATCTATTCATCGTCTGACTCTCCTTACTGGACCGTAAGCCTGCTGAGGACAGGGTGCATGGTGGAGGTCGCGGGTGGCTGCAGAGTGGGCGGGGCCCCTGCCTTCCGTGCAGGAGAGGCCCAGGCAGACTCAGCAGAAGCTGCCACCACAGCCTTCTTATTTTTGATAGTCTTTCTGTTTTTTTATTTGTTCTGATTAGTTGTACATGGCAGTGGAATGCATTCATACATTTTGATAGGCCATACATAAATGGAGTGTGATCTCTGTTTTCTGATTGCACATATTGCAGGATCACATGGGTCATGCAGTCACACATGCACATGAGGTGATAATGTCTGTTTCTCTTACTATCATTCCTACCCCCATAGCCTCTTCCCTTTCCTTCACTCCCCTCTACCTGGTACAAGGTAACTCTATTCTTCCCTAGCACCCCCACTTATTGTGAATTAGCTTCCACATATCAGAGAAAACATTTGGCCTTTGTTTTTTTCTGGGTTTGGCTTATTTCACTTAGCATGATACTCTCTAACTCCATCCATTTACCAGCAAATGCCAGAATTTCATTCTTCTTTAAGGCTGAGTAATATTCCTTCATCTGCTCCTGGAGATGTGTGTTGGAACACTCTGTGTAGATTTTTCTCCTTGATGGTCAAAATCAAGACTAGCAGGGATCTCAGCTCCCGAGGAAATGAGAGGCATAGAAAATGGGATAAAACAGGTCAGAGATGGACCGGCCTGGCCCTGTGTCCGGGACTGACCAGGAACTGGGTCCACTCACATGGATGCACCACCCAGTCAGAGGGTCAAGGGCTTCCCGGTGGTGGCCACTTGGTTTGCAGGTCAGTGCCTTCCAGATTCCTAAGGGCCACCAGGGTGAGCCTTGCTGACTCCCCTCCTTTGCTGTGATGGAAAGTATTGATTTGGCGTCTATTGTGACTGAAAAGAAATTGCTGTAAGGAGAGGGAAACATTGACGCAGGTGCGTTAAGGCATGAGACGCAGGCCATTCGTCATTCATACCTCTGAACATTCAGGATCACCAACAGAAAGCGTGTAACCGGCACGGAACTGTGGGATTTTCCTTTGGCAGTTCAACTTCGCCATGTCCTGCCGGGCATGATTTAGGAGTCCGCTCTCTGCCGGTGAGCCTGTCTCCACGGCACACTTAATGTGGATCTGCGTGTGCCTGCTGCGACCGTGACCCCCACTTACATCAGGGAACCTCACTCACTGAGACAGTGGTGCCTAATTAGTGCCCAGCCAGAGCCACGTTCCTGAACCTGGGAACGACAGAGTTGACATCACCAGGGGAATTGGAGGCAAACGTGTGTGTGCGTGTGCATGTGTGTGTGTGTGTGTGGCCCTGTGTGAGTGTCTCGCACTCCAAAGGGGGCCTCTGTGTCCAGAGGGGGCCTCCGTTCTTGGCCCGTCAGCGTCTGTGGTTCCTGTTGGGAGAGCTGCCCTCAGAGTCTCCATTTCAATTTCAGGGTGAGTTATAGACGCTTCTGCCGTCTTCCCCCAGGGGAAGGTCTTTGATCCGGAGAGAGAAAGTGCTGGAAGTTGTAATGAGTGTTTGTGACTGAGATGAAAACCGTGCTTCGGGCCCTTCCGAGTGGAGCTAGGGAGGACAGACTCCCTAGGAAAACGGAGCCACGGGAGGCGCAGGGGGAGCAAGATTCCTCTTGGGAGCCTCGAGATCCTGAGCAGTGATTCTCTCGGCCAATCGTGCAGCAGGGAGGGCCCAGGGGTGCTGCAGGCCAGGCCTCGCCGCAGACCTAAGCCCAGGTCGGGCAGCAGGGACCAGGCTGCCCCGGGCAGGATGGGGCGTTGGTGAAGAGCAGAGGTGCGCCCAGCCCTGGGGAAGGTGCTGTGAGGTAGGACGAGACCCCGTGCAGAAGGGGAAGGCCCCACTAACGCTCCTGGTCATGAGGTGTAAAACCAGCCATTCGGGAGACGTCACGGAATGTCTCGGGCGCTGCAGAGCCGGCCAGAGCAGAGACAGCCCTGTTCTCATGAGCTTCCAACCGGGGGGCGGCTGGGGACGGTGGCTGCCAGCTCATGGCTCCTGGTGTCCTGTGACGTAGCTCAGACCGCAGCTTCCTATGTGCGGGCGCAGAGAAGACAGGCACACACGAACAGCTCACCTCATGCCGCAGTGCCGTTGTGCACACGCGTGTAGATACGTGTGTGTGTCCTGTCTCACGTCTGTCCTCTTTCCATAGGGAAAGGCTGTCATTTCCTGTGTGTAATCTCAGTCTCCTCCACAGAGGAGAGAGTGGGAGACATTTTCTCGTGCATCATGTCCAAGCCGTACTCCGTACGTGTGACCGTACGTGTGACTGCACGTGTGCTGCTTTACACACGTGTGTCCTACGTTGTCTGTGATGGTGCCGTGATGGTGCCAGTACGTTCCCGTGTGCCCGCTGGCTCTTCAGGGGTGTGCGTGTGCCCGCACGTCTGGGTACTCGGTCATCGTGGTCATCGAGCGTGCTCATCACTGCAAAGCTGACTTTGAAAGCAGATTCGATGGGCAGTCGTGAGCGAGTCTTGGGAACCAGAGAGGAGAACGGTGGGTGCAAAGTCCCTGAGGCAGGGAATCCTGGTCTGAGAGAGCCGCAGATGGAGGTGGGGCGGAGCTGACCCTGGTGGAGGCTGAGCGAGGAGCTGATGGCGGGAGGCTGCAGCCAGGGCTGCCCTGTGGGCGGACGCCCTCTGACGGAAGGCAGGGCTGGAGCTCTGGGCCGCTCTGCTGGAGAGGGCTGCTGCTCACCCCTCCTCTGCTCCCGAGCCCCTCCAGGTCTGAATGGCTTCCTGTTGCTGCCACGAGACCTTCTGCAGATTGGCGCCGTCTTGGCTCCGCAGGTGGGGCGCCCAGCACCAGCTGGCTGGGCAGAGGACCTTGGGCCCTGGAGAGTCAGTCTGGCCTTAGTCTCCCAGCTCCCTAGGTGCCACCTTCGCTGGCCCGCGTCTCCTGCGTCACCGAGCCAGCCGTGCGTTCTGGCCTTTCTCGCCTGGTGGTTGTCCCTCGCGTCCTCTCTGTCCCCCTTCCGCTCCTCAGGGCTGTTGGATAACACCTCCTGAACGACACAGGGCAACTGCTGACCTCGTGCCCATCGGGTGGGCAGCAGCCCTGCTCCGTCGCGACCCTCACCTGACTGCGGGGCATAACCCCGGCCTGTCCTCGGGGCGCAGTGTGCAGACTGCAGGCACTCACCAGAGCTCACCGGGGGCTGACGCCGTCTCTGATTCTGACGTGGCTGCAGGGTCTCGATGATGCCGCAAACCAGAGCTCCCGAGGCGTCATGGCTCGGCACAGCGGGCAGGGATTCCCCAGGAAGCCTGCTGTCCCCCGGGGGTGCTCCTTCCGGCTCGGCTCACCCAGCTCTGGCCCATCTAGGACGGCCTCCTTCATTCTGCTGCTTGGCAGGCCGGGGTGTGGCGACTGGTCTTGTGAGTGGCGGCCTTTGACAGGCCAGCTCAGGCTGTCCACGTGGCAGCAGTGGGGTCCTCAGGGAAGGGTCCAGAGGACCTGAATCTGCCCAGCCTGCTCTCAGAACCTGCCCAGTTCCTTTGGCCAACGGCTGTCCCAGTGCCCAGGGGCAGGAAGCAGACCAACGCGTGGTGACAGAGCCGCTCGGTCCTGTTGTGAAGAACTGGGGAGGGCGGCTGCCATGCCCATTGGTGACGCTGCACGCAGGGGCACACCTGAGGCTCATGGCACGGGCCTGGGCTGGGCTTGCATCCGGTGAGCGCCAGGATCCATCTTGCTGTTGGAGACCCAGCTGCCGCAGCAGGGAAAGAGCTGTGGGGGGCAGGCATCAGGAGGCTGCTCGAGGAACGGCAGACAGGAGCCAGGAGTCCTGAACTACGCGGGAAGCGGGGCCTGGACGGGGCAGGCGGCTGGGAGCGCGGTGGGGACCTTCAGCTGATGCTAGTGGCCGAGGCCGGGACTGGAGAGGACACAGCCAGACTCATGGGTGACACCCTCTCCCTGGGCAGAGTGGAAAGTGGGCCATCCCCCCGGACAGGAAGTGGCCGGCATGTCAAGCCAGAACTCGGCGGCCAGGGCTCCAGTGCCCAGGGAGTAACGCAGTCGGAGGGGACAGCCAAGCTGTGACCACAGGCAGGACCTACTCTGGTGCGTTCCTCACCCTGGGTCACTTGTGAGAATTCAAGGGGACGTTCTTAGTGATTCCTGGTGCAAACCCACCTTGGCCTGGGCCAACCAGGACGTGTACTGCCCATGAAGGGTCAGGGAGGACCTGCCTCGTGGGCAGCAGAGAGTCTGATGGTGGGGCTGGCACGTGCAGAACCTCATCAGCAAGCCTCGATGTGTCCTCTGTGGTCATGGCCCTGCATGGACCCCGCAGCAGCATCCCACTGGGTAGGAGCCGGAGTGTAATGCCGTTCAAGGGAGCAGGACCCCAGGGTACAACCCCGAGGGGCCTCGGCTGGGCTCTGGAGGCCGGGCTGCCCACAGAGCCACGAGGCTCTAAGGAAGTGCTGCGTCCTGAGTCCTAGGATGTGGCGATTTCTAAGGTGCCACCGCACAGATGACGAGAAGGCTCTCCCTAGTCGCTCTGTGTTGTCGTGTTATTTATTAGGATAACACGTCTGCAAACCCAACTGTGATCTTGTGGATAGTCTTTCTTAGGACCAAACTACATTCAAAAAGCAGTTGGTGGGCTGGGGAGATAGCTCAGTTGGCAGAGTGCTTGCCTTGCAAGCACAAGGCCCTGGGTTCAATCCCCAGCACTGCAAAAAAAAAAAAAAAAAAAAAAAAAAACGCAGTTGGTATAAAGAAGAGGTTTTAAAAAAAAATGGTCGTAAACAAAACCACAGGTGACGCATAGATGTATTGTGATCACACGTGACTTTGTTAAAGTGAGGGCTGTGGCCGCCGGCAGGGAGCACAGGGGCCTCTCTGGGGACGCGTGCGAGGCTCCGATTCTTGACAGGTAGATTCGGCTCACAGGAAAAGGGAGAGCAGGGTCCAGGATGGCCCTGTGGCCCCGGGAGGACGGCAGGGCGTCACCTCCGTGACCACACGGTGGAAGCTGCACCTCTCTCTGTGGGCATGGGCGGGGCCCTGGCCTGTGACCGAGGCTCAGGTAGGCGGCGCGTTCTGTTTCCGGGTCTCAGGATCTCACCTGGGGACTGGCACCTGTTACACACGCTCTGCCCTGAGCTCCACCCCACGCTGTCCTAACTTGAAGGGAACAAGAAAGTGACAAGATTCAGCCTTCACCTCTGACCCCTCCGTGCCCTGCTGTGCGGCACCCCCCAGCACCCTGGGCCGGCACGCCTGGCCTCTTTGGCCTGGGCTCCTGCCTGGTACCTGAGCGTGTATGCGACAAGCTGAGGTTTGCTGCTGCAACAAGCAGCACTCCCTGTATCTGGGGTGGCCTGATGGCAGGAAGAGGTTTCTCTGCTGCTTGACAGTCCAGCACCTGCTGTCCCCACCGTCCTCCAAGCTGGTGGCACCTACATCCCCTGGACTCTGCTGTGGCCAGCTAGGGAAGCTGGGAGAGGGCGGAATCACACCTGGGGGTGCACGGGCAGGCCTGAGGGTGGCACGCTCTGCTCGCTTCCCCGTGGCTGGCACACGCGTGGTCTCGCTCACCTGGGGGGAGGGATTGGGAGCATTGAGCAGGAGCCAGGAGCAGCAGGCGGCTGACTAATGCGGCGCTCGTCACTCCTTATGCATCATGTTCTTTGCTCGTGATCTCCCTCTTCATAATATGTGAAATATCTAGAATGTATTAAGAATTTGGTTTTACGTTAGTTTTATGAATTCTGAACACTCATAAAATGTTAGGATCATACAAAATTAACTCCGAATAAGTGAAATGGTCTGTTTTTGCCCTGAGTTTGCAATGGCTATATGATGTAGTGAGTCAGGGTAAGAGCATCACTTCCCCGCCGGCGACTGCTCTGGTCCTGGCACGGTTCTGCATTGCCCATGAGGACACTGAGGTGCACAGAGGTCAAGGATGTGCCCAGGTTTGAGCCCAGGCAGTCTGGCTCAGGAGCAGATCAAGGAGACTTCTGATGAACCAGGAGACAAAGGAAGGGCGGCCGGGTGAGGCGGTGAGGAGAGGTGTCGCAGCGTGGAGCGGAAGCTCAAGGCCCTCTGTCCTTGTAGGGCATCTGGACCCTTCTCCACGAGGGCTCACCCGAGTCAGTGGCTGGGAGACGGGGTCCCAGGCCCTGCCCAGCCAAGGCAGAGAGAGGCGAGGCTGAGCTAGGGCCGCGTGAACTGGAGGGACAGGGCGCAAGCTGAAGGTGTGCGGGAGCCTTTGGCTACCCACATTTTAAATGTCCAAGGCTTCTGCACACTCCACAGGTGAGCAGGTGACATCCCGGATCATCCTCTCGGGCAGAGGCCCCCAGAACAGCCCGAGGCCCCTGCAGAAGGCTCTGGCTCGCTCTGAACCTCATGGCTCTGCAGCAGCCAATCAGCAGCTCAGTACCAGGGTCTGCGGCTCCAGGGCAGCTTCCTGGTGGGTCAGAGGAATTAAGGTTGAAGCAGCTCAATTGAGAGGTTTTCCAGAGGCTGAAACAACCTCCCCAAAACAAGAATGTTTCCATTGACCTGTGTGCACCGAACTTCAGAGCAGAGTGGCTTAAATTCAGTGGCGAAGAGACGTGGGTGACGGCTAGGGGGTATGCAGTTGATGCTCCAGGAGGATAGGTAGGTAAGAGGACAGACGGACACGGACCTAGACCGCAGACGGTAGACATAGGTGGTCAGGCGCGCCATAAGTAAATAGGTGATAGAGGACAGACTGGTTTCAGTACAGAGGTCAGCTCAAGCACTCCCGGTAGAACAACCGATTCTGAGTAGCCAGGCGAGAATACGGAGATGCTGGATTCTCTGCTTGGAGAGGTGGAACTTCCCTCTCGTGCCGACACACGATCAGGCGGTTATCCTGTGTTTGTTTCATTTCGTTTTGTCTTCAGAAGTCCTTCGGAATGGAAGGGTGGTCCTTGCTCTGTCCTCTCCGCTCTGGTGAGGACGGCAAACAGAACCTTAGGGATGCGTTCCACAGGTAAGCGGTCCTCGGTGCCCCAGGCCCGCCGGCCCCGTCTGCTTCTGTGCCGCAGCAGGGATGGGCCCTGGAGCTTCTCTCCTCAGAGGCAGAAGTGGGCATTCTGAGTTCCAAGTTCAGCTTTGAGTTCAATTCAGAGAATAGGCAGTAATTTAAAAAACAAATAGGTTCAGCCCAGGTTCCACCCGGCTCAGGTTAATTGGCTTCAGACTTGAAATTCAGTGCAATGATTTCCACCTGGGTTCAGATCGGTTTGTCTAGCAAATGAGTCCCACCTCTGCTCAGCCGGGCCTGCGCTCGGTCAGCTCAGACCTCGAAATTCCCAGCCTCAGAGCCTCACACAGAGACAGGCTCCTCCCCGCCTCCTCCAAGCTCACTGTTTATTATAAGCTCATTTAGTTGCTTATAATAAACACAGTCACAGAAAAATTTGCCTCCAGCAAAGGAAAAGTGATCACCTTTGCTTACTGAGAAGGGACGAGGGACCCGGCCTTTGCTTCAGCCGGGCACCAGGAGTGTAGGGGGTCTGCTGCACCAACAGCACGTCCCCACCCAGGGCACAGCTGGCACTCAGCTTCGAGAATTGTCCCTCTGGCGAGACTCTGGCCCCGTGCTGCCCGAGGAACGGACTCCTCAAGAGAGACCAGAAACCCAGATATTCCGGCCAAATCTCTCATCTTCTAAATGATGGCAGTGAATGCCTGCTTAAAAAGTAAATTAACCAAAGAGGTCTCATGGCTGTCAACCTGGGGCCTGGACAGAGCTGGCCAAGTTCCTTCTAAAAGGTCAAGTTCCTGCACAGGTCAGGGCAGCCTCTCTCTCTCTGAGACAGGACGGTGCCCCAAAGCGTGTACGATGTGCCCTGTGGCTACCGTGAGCTTTGGCTTTGGGAAGTAGAGCTGAGACCTGGGGAGCAGCAGAGAGGCACCCCTCCACCCTGCAGGACGGGGTGCCATGTCCTCTGACATCAAGGACGCAGTCAACTGGCCAGGTTGAATGTTACTTTGGCTGTTCCTCATTAACTGGGCCTCCTGATGGTCACCTCCCACACTGACCCTGCGTGGCTGTGCCGCCAGCCCTGGCCAAGGGGCTGCCAAGGAGACAGCCAAAGTCCCAGGGCCAACACGTGATCTTGGGGCTCCTAGATGACCTGTGAAGAGGCCGTCTGTCACCCTCAGAGCGAAGCTCAGCCCCCAGCCATGCTGCGTCCACCCACCCTGGATGAGTGCCCAGGAGCCAGCAGCCGAGCCTGGGGCGGGCGGAGTCGCTGGGCTCTAGGGGACTCCTCCCCCAGCGTGGGAAGACCAGGGGGGCAGTTCCATTCCCTTCTGCGATGGCACCTTCTATATGGCACTTTGACTGGCTTGCAGAACCCAGAGATCTGGTCATTCTAGATGTTTCTGTGCAGGTGTCTCTTTAGATGAATGTGAATCTGTAGCGGGGAAGCCGGGATGAGGGGAGAGGACGCGTCTCGGGGACGGGGCAGGTGCAGTCTGCGGCTCTGGTGACTGACCCGGTGTTGGGGGTGGGGGAGGAGGAGGGATTTCAACGGCCTCCAGAATTCTGACCTGGGGGACAAGATAGTCCCCTCCATGTAGTAAGAAAAGGCACCGGGGACAGGGGAGCTCAGTCTGCATGAGGGAGAGGCAGCCCCCTCCCCAAAATCTCCAGCTCTTCTCCTGGGCCCCTGATCTCCACCACATCCTGTCCTCCTCTCAGTCTGCTCACCCCACAAAAAGAAGGAGAAGGAGAAGGAGGAGGAGGGGGAGGAAGGGAGGGAAGGAAGAAGGAGAAGGAGAAAAACAAAAAAAACCCGGAGTCCTCTCCACAACCCAGAGGGCCAACATTGCCTGGGCCCTGCCCCTCCCCAGCCCTGGCTCCTGGCCATTCCAGCTGTGCTGGCCTCTCTGAGTCTTCCACATGCCAATGCTCCATGAGCAGGGGACAGTGGAGGAACTTGGGACTTTGCCCCCGTTCCTGTCTGCAGTGTCCCCTGCCCGTGGAAGTGACCCGCTGGTCCATCCTGTGGCTGCACCTCAGCTCAGGTGTGGTGGATTCGTGGGTGTGTCTCCTGTCCTCGAGGAGGCCAGACTCTCCCAGGGCTCGGGAGTCGCCAGAGAGAGGGCCCCAGTGCATGTGCGCTTCATGACCTCTGCTTGGGTCATGCGTGCTAATGGCCCCTTGGCCAATGCCAGACACCTGACCAAACCCGAGGTCAAGGCGGGAGATGCAGAATCAGCCTCTGGGTGGGAAGGTCAGCAATGCCTCCTGCCATTGTGAATGCACGTGACGCTGCCTGGGGACAATCTGGGGCCATGTTCACAGTCATGTGACGCTGCCTGGGGACATTGACTGCAGCCGTTCTTCACCCTCTTTAAGTCTTGTTTAAATGTCACCTGACACCGGCCCTGTCGTTCATCTTACGTGAAATCTGATGTGCTTTCCAACATCAATCTCAACCCCCTTCCCCAATGGATTCCAGGCCGTGTATCATTTTCCGCGTTGATGTCAATTACTTATCATACCGACTGCTTCCGAGCTCCCGTCCTCCTCCGTAGAATTCATACCTCTGGAAAGGCGGCCTGCACGGGTTCCACTGGCTGACACAGCCCGGGCGGGGCTCCACTCAGCGGGCGCTCCTGGGGCCCCCGGTGAGCACTGCGTATTTCAATGAGTGAACGCGTCGGCTACGGTCCTACAAGTAAGAATGAGATGGCTCTACCTGCAATCCCACTGAACGCATTTAACGTCACTTTTTCCTTTTCTCCCATCAATGTTTCATCTCCTGAAACTTTAACCTCACCAATTCTTCCAGCATGCTTGGCCGGGGACGCCTGGATGGCGGCTTTAGTTCACAGGCTGAACACGCCTCGGTGCCGGCCGAACACGCCTCGGTGCCGGCTGAACACGCCTCGGTGCCGGCTGAACACGCCTCGGTGCCGGCCGAACACGCCTCGGTGCCGGCTGAACACGCCTCGGTGCCGGCTGAACACGCCTCGGTGCCGGCTGAACACGCCTCGGTGCCGGCCGAACACGCCTCGGTGCCGGCTGAACACGCCTCGGTGCCGGTGCTCTCCTTCTGGCAGCTGCGGCTGGCCAGTCCTTCCAGGGACGTGGTTCTGTTTCTGAGCTGCTCATCACTGGTCCTTGCTCCTGGGCCGAGCAGTGCGGGTTTCCTCTGTTGGCTGCCCTCGGCAATGGAGTGACCAATAGTAGGACACGTGACATTCTCTCAGAGGCGCTGGCAGAAGTCTCAGGGTGGGTTCTGACTCTGTGATTCTCTGCTGCCTTGCATGGTGGAGAGAGTCACAAAGCCAGGGGTAGAGCCGTTCCCATCCCAGGAGGCTAACCCCTCTCTGGAGCAGGATGGGAGACCGCGTTCCAGTGCTCCGGCCTCCCCTCCCGAGGCCCATCTTCTCCGGCCTTGGCCACTACGAGGGAAGGCATCCTGAGATGCCTGGGCTCAATACTCTGGGTCCCAAAGACCGGCTTTGCATCCCAGCGGTGGCTGCTTCTCCCTGCTCTTCTACCAAACAGTCTCATCCTCTGTGTAGAACGGGGCAGTGGAGCCACACTAGTGTGAATTTGCGGTGAGCACACTGCCTATGCGATCTTAAGGGGGAAATGCTTTCAGAGAGGCAAGGGTCAACGAGGGGGATCCACCACTTGCACGCTCGGGAGCCCCTGGGCACAGGCCAGAAAGAAGCCAGACTCCGCTCTCCCCTGACCACGTCCCTTCCCTTCCCAGAGGCCCGGGGGGTGGCTAGGTCCATACCAAGGGATCCCGAGCACGGGCCCTCCCCAAGGATCCCACGTTCCCCCAATGGAACTGACCAATCCCCTGGCTGGGAGGGAGCAGGGCTGGGCGGGAATCACAGAGACCATATAGCTTCGGCCGGAGCCATTCCCTGGAGCCCGTAGGCGTGACCTGGACTCTGAAAGAGCCAGTGTAAGAGTTGCCTTACGACCTGACCCCGTAGGAGATTCGCTTCTTCTGCACCCAGAGGTGTGTGGGGCCTGAGAGCAATAAGTCTTGCACCTAAGGAGTGGTCGTCACTGATCAACAGGGACATCAGATCACCCCAGTGAGAGCAGCCGTCATCAGAAAGACAGGCCCCAGTGCCAGTGAGGACGTGGGGAAAGGCTCCCGGCACACCCCGGAGGCAACGTCCGCCCCCACGCTCACTGCGGAAGCAGCGGGAGCTTCCCACAGTTACACCTGGAACCAGTGTGCAGGCCAGCAATCCCACCCCTCGGTATAAATCCCCGGAAATGAGATCGGCACGCCCAGCAGGCACCTGCTGGCCTGGGTTCACCCAGCACCAACCACAGCAGGGGCAGCCGAATGCCCACCAGCAGATGAACGGAAAGGCAGCTGTGGTACATGCTCACCAGGGAGTAGCACGCAGCCCCGCCAGCCGGTAGGAGCCTGTCCTGCCAGTGAGGGTGGACTGACGGACATCGGGCTCGGCGGGAAAGCAAGCACGGGAAGCTTCCTCATGGTCTGGCTGGCACGAGGGATCTAAATGACTGACCCACAGAACAGAGAGCAGAACAGTGGCTACGGGGCTGGGGTGGGGGAACCCCAAGACCCACAGGTCCAGCTGGGAGGAGGAAGTTCAAGAAACCCCTGAACAATGGAGCAGCTGCAGTTAGTAATGTGCTGCTTGTTTGAAAATCACTAAGAGAAAACCTTTCAAGTGTTCTCAACACAGAAAACAAACAAACAAACACTAAGTTTGTGGGGTGACCCCCCCAATAGCCCGATCCAGCCCTTCCATGGGCTCTGCAGGGGCAAGTTTTGTTAAATCAAACAATTACTGAATTTAAAAATCAGTGTAAAAAGAAGAGAGTTAGGTGGGCGCAGCCACAGCCTCTAAAAGAGAAAAGGGCTTAGGGAGCCAGTCGGGAGCAGGGAGGTGCTGCTGCCTCAGGAAGAGCTCACTCACCGGCGCCCTGCCTGCCCACATGGCTTCTCAGAGATCCCCCCACTCAGAAGCACTTGCGCGGCAGATAAAGGAATCAACATGCACAGTGTTAAATGGTGTTGCCGCATGAGCAACGAAGTGGTGGCATCCGGACCTGGCTGTTGACACCAAGCCCTGTGCTCCTCTTGCTCCAACAAGGAGGAGAGTCACTACCTCATAAGGCCCGGATGTGACTCTGGATACGAATCTATGCAGCCAGGCTAGTTTTTACTAAATTGCATTTCTATGTATTTCCCTCTTGTCTTGAACCACGACTTAAAATTATTCCAGAGTTCAATATGGAGATGGTCTTGCCTTTCTTCAGGACACCTGAAGAAAAGAAAAATGACAAAAAAATTTACAACTTTTCCTCACATCCTCAGCAATGCAGACTGTAGAAAGAACTGAGCTTTGGAAGAGTGGACAGTCCCTAAGGGAGCAGCTAAAGCTCCCTCCTAAGGAGCCAATCAATGCACTCGTCATTGTGGACACTCATAAAAATAATCATGAGCATTTTGTCTCGGTTCCTAAATGGGAAGTGACAAGTCTATGAATGAGCTGCAAAAGTGATATGATGGAGACAAAGCGATCCGAGAGGAAATTGAGACTTCGGGAAGGAGGTGACAGGATTGAACAGCAGCACAAATATAAATCACAAAAGAAGATTGGCTTAATGCAATAAGCAAGTCCAAAGCTGAAGGTGCTAAGAAGACCATCCACTCTTCAGATGAAGGGTCCCTCCGCCTGGAAAGCATCTTTAGAAAAATCCAGGCTCCTCACAAAATGAGCCAGCTGATAAAGGCTGTTTCCGCTGATATGAGAAATAACCTATCGGCTGGGAACATCCTGGTTTATGAATTTAAGTGCAATACAAGAAATACATCTGGGAGCAAAAAGTATCATGCCCTTCATCTCAAAAGTCGTTTTTCTTAAAACAGTCCATTTAGAAGACTTGTTGGAGCCTCTCCTGATTAATCTACCCACAAGTCTCTGCCGGACTCATTTGCTCACACCCCACGCTGCCATCCACACCCAAGTCTGGTGGTGAATCAGTTGCTGCTGCGAGGAGCTCATCTTTTATTTATTCACAGTTTGCATATGGCAAGAGCTTTGGGAGCAGCTTCCCTCTTTGCCTCACCCCTGACCTGGAAGGAGCAGCTCTAAATGAGAAAGGGCTTAGGAGAATTCATGATTATTCATGGAAAAGTCAGACCACCGTGGACCCAATTAAGAACTGGCTGCGGTCCAGCATGGCGTCCCAAAGTCTGCACATGAGCACCCCATGGCAAGCAGGAGGATCGTAGGTGGTAAATAGACCTTCCCGAGATACAATATTTGGGTATTTGTTCAATGTGTTAAAAATATAAGTAACACATCAAAACTAGGATTGCAAATATTTTCCTTAGATGGAGGTTAAGGGTATTTTTGTAAAAAAAAATAAATAGATAGCAGAGCTTGTGAGGTATTGAGACACACACCAGGCAGAACAAGAACATGGTGTATACTGGTGACTAACCTGAAAAGTCCTGCATCTGAAAACACTTTCCTTCCTTCGACAAGTGTCTCTGGATACCCACCTATGTGAATCCCACTTCTAGACAATAGAAATGCAGAAGTACATAAAAACACATGGAGTAGCTCTTCCCATTGTGTTCTAAGAGATGGATATTGATTCAGGATGGTATCAGATGACAACAGCGGAACAGACTGGACATGTTCATAAAAGAGGGTATAATTCAATGCCCTCAGGTTCAGACACTGGCAGTTCTAGACATGGCTATGTTGCAGCTCCATGCTGTCAGGACTCCAGATTAGTTTCCCAGACAATCCCTTGACTCTACTCACAACATCCTCCTACCACCGTGTCTCACAGTTATGTTTGCTTCCTGGCTCAGAGAGACAATATGTTCAAAACTCTTGGTGGATAACCAAGTGCAGGATGACTATACTCTCAGCAGTTCTCCAAGTACAACCCTGAGACCAGCATCTCCTGGGAAACGGATAGTGATACAAATTCTTGTACCCCTCCCATAGCTACAGAATCAAGACCTCTGGGGCTGAGACCCAGTAATCTGTGTTGTAACAAGCTCTTCAGATGACTCGTTTACATGTTGCACTTTAAAAACCACTCCTTTAAGAAAATTCTATTTGAATAAAAAGCAGCCAGGTTTCAGCAAAGATGAATTTGAAATGCAGATTGCCCGTACAACACAAAGCAGGGTTGAGAGCTAGGGTCCTGGCTCCTCTCTTGGCCTCAATCTGCATGTTGATTCTCTTCAATGGCGATGGCAGTGGGTATGGTTTGAGAAGAGGTTCGGATAGTTTGGTGGGTCTCAACCAATAGCAATTCCACTAGGGACATCGGCAATATCTGAACACTTTTGTGGTTGTCTCCAAAGCAGGTCACGCCACCAGTCTCTGGAGGGTAAAGGACTAGGGTGGAGCTTAATAGCCTTTGATATATGGGACAGTCACCAAGTGAAGACTTCCCCAGCTCAATATGCCTACAGGGTGGAAGGCCTCTGAGTTAGCTGAGCTGGAAGGCACAGCTCAGTTCTGGGAGTCCCACACATACACAAACCTGAAAACAGTGCCCAGTGATGGAGGCTGGACACAAAGCCACCTCCTGTGTGGCCACACTTATGAGAATCGTCTGGACTCAGAGAGCCCAGAGAGCCTGGGGGAGGATCAGGGTTTCCAGCAGTGAGGACAGAGATGGGCTCTGCGTGGTCTGGTGATGGCTGCAGAGCTCACCTATGGGCACGTCCACACAGAGGATTTTACGGAGGTGGGTTTTAAGTCAAAAAATCTTTAGTGGTAAGACAAAAACAAAGAGTCAGATTGAGGAGCTGAGCGGATGCTCTTTAGTGGAAACCACTGTCTCAGAAAAGCTGGGCTCATACTGAATTTGTTCCACAGGGACACATTTTCCAGAAATGATCATGGTTTCCCTCCTACTAACTCTGAATCTGTCATTTTATCACAGTGGATACAGCTGTAATGTCCACCTGTTGCAAAAAAACCTTGACTATTTTGGAGACCACTCAGAGCAGAGGGAAAAGCCTTATTTTCAACACCTTTCTTCAGGAGGCTCACTCCTTCCACCCACAGATATTTGGGGAATATTTGGGGAGCAGCAGCCCCCCGCCTCTTCTGCTTAACACTGTCCCCCCAGGCTCTGGGTAAAAGCTCATTCTGTGCACTCAGAGAGCTCCCCTACTGAGGCCAAGCCCAGGGCTAGGCCAGCTCTCAGAGGGCAATCTGCAGTCGAACTCTAAGTTAGACTACTTTGGTGTTTAAGAGACGTGGCCCTGAAGATCTGTTGTACCCAGCGTTGTGCAAAGTGGGTGGAAATAAATTCCACAATGCCTGAGGTATGTGTGAGGAAGTGGGCTTTCATGGGGAAGGCATGGAGTGAGAGAGAAAAGGGGCTGCTGACCCTTCACTGCTGCAGGGACAGATGTGCTGGACCAGCCCTGGGCTGCTGGTGCTGAGGAAGGAGCTGCAGGACAAAAGCGCCTGCCGCTTGGTAGACAGTGGGCGCAGCAGGCTGGTCACAGATGCCAGGTGTCTAGGGAGGGAGGTTGTCAGCCCAGTAACTAGAGACACGGGGCGAAGAGGAAGCAGCTGCCCCTCCTACCAGGGCGAGCAAGTGCTGCGCTCCAGAGCGGGGCCCCTGCTGGAGATGGCCAGCCCACTGCTCCAGCAAAGCGGGAGGCCACACGGGTGAGGTCGGCTGGCTCCCCACCCGCTCAGGCGTGGTCTCTGAGATGAGCAAGCTCGGAAGCCAGCACGCTCTCTGGAGTTGATGGCTGTAAGAAAAACAGAAAGTGGGTCCCTGTGCATCCTGGAATGGCCTGACGTTTGTGCACCAGGACACCAGAGACTCATGTCCGGCTCCGCAGTCCACCTAAAAGCATGTTGATTTTTGCTTTTGCTTCTGTGTTTTGGTAATCAGATGACGTGGGCCAATGCACAGTGTGTCGATATTGAATTAGTTGCCCCTATTTAAGCACTTGACCTTCACTTGAGGTACTAGAACCTGCTGCTGGAGCCAAACACTAGTGGAGCCCAAACACTTGTGTCCTGTGGCCAGCTGCCTCCAGGGAGCCTCCGCCCTGCATCCGTGAGCTAAGAACCCCCGTCAGGCAAACCCATTCACCCGGAGGCCATCGCTTCTGCTGCTTGTCTAGGCCCCGTTGGCCTCTGCACCAGGGATGCCTGCTTTAAAAACCAGAGACAGCTGGGCACCGTGGCGCACACCTGGGATCCCAGCTGCTCAGGAGACCAAAGCACGAAGAGGGCAGATTCCAGGCCAGGCCGGGCAGCTTGTTGAGACCCTGTCTCAACATAAAATAAAAAGGGCTGGGGGTGTGACTCAACGGTAGAGCAGCCCTGGGGTCGGGCCCCAGAACCACAGCTGTAATTAAACCCTGAGGACTCGTCTGTAGGGGCTACTCACCCCAGTGAGCCGTTTCCTCACCCACGACATCGTGATAGAGTAGCCGCCATTTGGAATGGTGGACGTGGGGATTAAAATAATGTAACAGGTAAACAGTGGCCAGCAGGTCAGAGGTGGAGGAGACGCACCGGCCCCTCTTCCTGACCTGACTTCCCATCAAGGCCACCCATGGGCTCCAGGGGCAGGGGACCCGGGGACCTCTGATGTGATCCTCAGAAATCAGCCTCCAGGGAAGGAGCAGAGCAGCGGCTGGATCGCAGGAGGCAGGAACGCTGCCCTTCAGGCAGTGAGGGCTGCAGGTGCCCAACACACCAGCCATGCCACTCGCCAGCCGCAGGCACAAAAGCCACCATGGCTGCCATGAACACTCACCTCCTGAGGACACACCTGCCATAATGCCAGGACATCTGGAATCTGCCGTCCATAGCCCCCGCCCTCTGTGTTGTCCAGGGACACCAGGGCCTCCCATGGTGGTACAGTGACCAGCTGCGGGCACAGGGCATAGGGCATAGGGCACAGGGCCTGAACAGCAGCTCGCTTCTCGGGGCTGGAGGCTGGGGTCTAAGACCCAGGGCCAGCGTGGGTTCTGGCGGGGCCTCTCCTCCTGGCTTGCCCTCTGCTCTTCCCACTGTGTCCCCGCTGGCCTTTCCTCGGGTGTCCCTGTCTCTTCCTTTGAGGACATCGCCCTGTCAGGGCGGTGAGGACTTCACTTGACCGTCAGCCCCTCCGTAAAGGCCTGGGCTCGGGCATCTCACTGGCGCTCGGGAGTCAGCACACAGGTCGGGGCGGGCAGCTCCGCCCGGCCTTCACCCGCTGTTCTCCAAGGCAGAAGTGGAGCCCTGTCTACGCGGCAGGACCCTCGGGCCCCTGGCCTGCGCTGCTGGGGAGCGCCGGGTCGTTCTGCACCTCCCCGTGAGCTCAGAGGCCTCCCGCCCCAGCAAGGAAGGGCGCCGCAGCGACAGGGCTCTGGAAGACTGTGTGCCCTCGGAACTGTGCCTGCCCAGCCCCAGCGTCAGGGTGGCGCGACCCTGACGTGGTGAGGTGGGCCCTCCAGGGGCCTGTGGCCACTGCGTGTAGGGCCAGGGGCTTGAGGTGCAGAACCTCGGCCGGGCTCGCCGGGGGGCCTGTGTCAGGCACGTGCGTCGGGAGCCCGGCTGGGCCTGCGCGGGGGTCCTTCTCGTTCTCGCCCCCACAGCTCCTCGTCCCTCCCAGGCAGCACCCAGCGCTGAGCTCGCAGAGACCCCGGAGCTGTGGGAGGCGCCCAGCCATCGAGGCTCCCTGTCCACCGCGGGGACAGCCCTTCTCCTTCCCGCCCTCCTCCCGGTGGCACCTGCTGTGCACCCGCTCCTGGGTCCCAGCCTCCCCTCTCGTCTGCCTTCCTGTCCTGCACATTCCACCACCCTCTTCAGGAGTGTCCGCCCCAGGCAGAGCCAGGAAAGGGAGCTGGCCTTCCACACAGCGCGTCCCTCCAGCCACTCGCAGCTCCATCCGGCCTTTCCTGGGCTCGGCCTCCCGAGTGGCCCACTGCACTCGCGGGGTCCCTTCTGCTCCAGTCACTCAGCCGCAGCCGCAGCGGCCGCCCATCACCAAGTGGGCGTGGCTTGGTGGGCGGGCCGAGCCCGCGGTCCCTCTTCCACTACATCTCGCTCGAGCTCAGAGGCATCAGACAGAGTTGTTCCTCTTGTTCTCTGGGGACCTCCTTCCTGGGGCTCCTCAGAACCCTGGTGCACCTTTTCTCTAGTGGCTGCTTCGCGGTGGCTCGCCCCTGGGGGAAGACAGGTGTTCCCCATGCTTCTGCCTTCTGCTCCCGCCGAGGGTCCCTCTTTCCCAGGGATTTCACACGTGTGCATTGATTCAATTCCCTCCTCGAGTCGATCTCTAGCCAAGCGACAATTCCCTAATGGGAAATTCCGATCACTTATGTTCTGGCCTCAATCGTCTATGCTTGAGAGCAGCTCGGTATCGTGTGTAAATTCAAGATGTCCAAAGCCACAGGTGTTATTATTCCTCAACACCTGCTGTGCCCACCTGTGTTTTCCAATTCAAAAGCAAGGAGCTGCTCTTCTTCTTTTAATGTGTTCATTAGGGCATCACGGCCATCAATCGACAGGGGGTTCACTTTGGCATGGTCACGTGATCACGGCCCCAGGGCCTCGCTTGTCCTCCACTCCTCTCTCCCCACTCCCCTCCCCTGCCTCTCCTGGCCTTTGTTGATTTACTAACTGCTTTTAAACTGGTGCTTCAGAGACGTACTTGCAGCTGGGATTCCCCTGGCATTGTGACACGTGCCGGCCGCCTAGTATGCGAGTTCCGCTCCATGTTCCTCCCTTTCCCTGTCCCTCGGTCCTCCCCCGCCACCCTCTCCTCTGCTCCCCTGATCTCCCTTTGCTCCCCTTATTTCTCTCTAGCTTCCTCATATGAGAGAAGATAGTCGACCCTTGACTTTCTGAGTCTGGCTTATTTCACTCGGCATGATGCTCTCCAGCTCCACCGTTTACCAGCAAAACCATCATTTCATCCTTTTTTACGGCTGAGTAAAACTCCACCCTGCGCCTCTACATTTTCTTCATCCATTCCTCTGTTGGTGGATCCCTTGACTGGTTCAGTACTTGGTTATTGTGAATTGGGCTGCTATAAACAACCGAGTGGCTGTACCCTTTAGTTTCCTTATTTTAGATCTTTTGTATAAAGACCAAGGAGCAGGATACAAATAACGTAATAAATAAATGGGCAAAAGAACTGCACAGACATTTCTCAAAAGAAGCAATTCAAATGGTCAACAAAGGACATGGAAAGGCGTTCAACATCTCTAGCAATCAAGGGAATGCAAATCAAAACTGCACTGAGGTTCCATCTCTCTCCAGTCAGAATGGCAATTATCAAGCACACAAGTAATAGAAAATGCCGGTGAGGATGTGGGGGAAAGGCACACTCATCCATTGGCTGGCCTGCAAATTAGTGCAACCCCTCTGGAAAGCAGTATGGGGTTCCCAGAGGACTAGGAATGGAACCTCCCCCGACCCCGCTGCCCTGCTCCTCGGTGCTTATCCCTAGGGAACCACTCCTTTTTGAAAATGTCTTAAATTTGTTCTAATGAGTTGAACATGACCAGTAGAGTGCGTTTGGACATCTTGACAGATCATGCATACATGGAGTGCCATCTCTCAGTTTTCTGATTGTGCATGTTGCAGGATCACATGGGTCACGCAGTCACACATGTACGTGAGGTGATAATGTCTCCCCTGCCTTGACTCCCCTCTCCCTAACATAAAGTAACTCTCTTCTTCCCCATCCCACCCGCTTATCGTGAACCAGCATCTGCGTGTCAGAGAGATCATTCGGCCTTTGGCGTTTTGGGTTTGGCTTATTTCACTCAGCATGACGTTCTCCAACTCCATCCACTTAGGAACCATTCTCGATGTGTCCCTCCTTTTCAGTCTCCTCTTGTCCCCTGCCGTAGACACTCACGCTCAGGCAGACAGTCCATACTGAAGTCTCCACATGCGACTCGCCCCTCCTCCCCTTTACCTCTGTTCTAAGCCACCGTCTCCGCCCAGGTGAATGTCTCAGGTGCTCCCTGGGGAATTTGTTGGTGTCCAGTTACCCCTTTAGACCATCCTCCACCTTGACTTTCCCCTCAGAGTACAAGCCTCACCTGCCGCTCTCCCAGGCCTGAGGAGCTGCTGGACCCTGCCCTTGCTACCGGGCCCTGCCCTCGCTACCCACCCACCACCACCAAATCCTATTTCTGCAGCCAGCTGAACTCTGCTTCCAGCTTTCCCACCACACCAGGGCCCGTTCCCTGCTAGATGATCCCCAGTCATACAGCAGGTACTTTGACAGCTGCGGAGGAAAAGCAATGGAACTATACGTCAGACCTTTAAATCCAAGATTAATTATGATTATCTGAGAAAGTACATTGTGTCCTTAATAATCATTACCATTTAAAAGTGAGGCAGGCATTACGACAACAGATGGTTTGGGGTTTTATTTTCAGCTAACATTCAGTTTTTAGGGTGGAATTCATATCTGCCAATGTATTTTTATAAACCCTGTGTGTTTCATTTGTATTTTTCAGCGGCCGTGGTTTCTATTGGGTTGGCATTCTGTTCCCAATTCATAAAAATACGTCCATGTCTTAACACAGATTAATTGAAGTGTAAAATCCAGTGATTAAGACAGCGTGTCTAGACTAACAGCGTGAAGGCCATGGCAGACGGATCTCCAGTGTGAATGGGGACACACGGGGCAGGGGTGGAGGGGAGGGTGGTTAGGAGATTGACAGTGACGCCCCAAACTGGATTTCATCAAATTGACAAAAAGCCCTGAAAACGCCAGCCTCCTGCAGCAAGAGCCAAGCCGGGCCTTCCACACCAATTGCACGTCGCAGCTGAAGGTAAGGAGAACACAGCTGCGTCCTCGAGGTCGGGATGCATGTGCACCTCCCATCCCGAGGACACCTGGAGTCAGAAGCCTGCAAGCTCAGGAGCAAGTGGAATGTCCCCCGCTGGGGGCGGGGCTGGCTCAGTGTCGGTGAGCTGGCGTCGGTGAGCTCAGCATTGGTGAGCTCAGCGTTGGTGAGCTCAACGTCGGTGCACTAGGCGTCAGTGAGCTGGCCTCAGTGAGCTCCTGAAGCAGACACTTTGGTGCGGAAGGCGATTGCCCGTATCTGCACGTTCCAGCAAATGCCTCGTCTCACAGTTGTAAGGAAACCTTGTGTGTGTGCTTTGTACAAAACGGCTCCGGTGCGTCCACACGCTGTGCGTGCATGAGGAGGAGGCGCAGATGACCTGAGATCTGCTCTTTATCTTGTGGTCAGTGACGTGCGTCCTGCTCTTGGAAAGAGTGAGTGTGCTCAAAAGCGTCCTGAGAACGGGTCTGTTCGGTGGGGGCCACAGAGACACAGGCAGTGCTTAGAGAACTCTGAGAAGGCAGTTGGCATTAAGAGCCACCCAAATGCTCTGGATCTGGGGACATTCCAAACATCCCGAACTGTTAGAGCCAACAAGCTCTAGCCGCCTTCTCTAATGAGTCTAAGTTAAAAATACAAAGAAAGAACAAGAAAAGAACCAAGTGGGTGAGGAGCTGGCTCAGGGTGCCAGCCAGCTCTCGCTGAGCCAGATCTGGGTGCGGTGGGGAAGGAGCACCAGCAGGAAGAGCCTCATAAGTATCATTGTTCTGAAGTTTTAGAGTTCATGTTTTATTTACGAATCCATGACTCGCATCCAATCAGCAAGCACCCACTAGATGATCTGAGGGTGCGGGTGTCAAACGGCACCCAAAAGCAAGGTGCCGTCTTTCGTGCAACCCTGTCAATCACGTACCGAGTTGGGTGCTCAGGAGTGAATACTTGTTGATTTCATGAATAAACCAATGTCATCTCATCATGGCCCCCTAATATAAATTGCAAAATTCACAAGAATTAACCACATTTTCCAGTTTCTAGCGGAGACAGCAGTTCTTAAGGGGAATGGCCGCAGGGCCCCTGCTTTCTGGCCCTGATGGCCTCTCTCCTCACCATCTCCTCCCCTCCCCCTCTGCCTGCTCCACAGAGCCACAGTCCCAAGGAAGTCCCTTATCTCTTTCCCTCCACCCCCCTCGAACCATCAGGTATCTTAGTGCGGTCTATGGACCACTGTCCTCCTATCAAGCTGTGCTTGGCTGACAAAGACCAGGTGACGTGTCCCCAACTTTAAATACAAGGCTAATTGTGATGTCCACAGAAGATCTCCAAGATGAAAACGTAACCAGGCACCGGATCCCTGGTGGTGGAAGGCTTTGCGTGTGCTGTGGAGTGGGAAACGCTTCATGGATTTGGCCTATGTCATTGGGCCCCGAAACACTGTGGGTGGAATAATTGGGGTGCAGAGCTCTCCCCCACCCTCTCAGCAGAGCCTGGAGCGAGCTGTGCCCAGAGCACCTGACCCAGCCGCCCGGCTGTTATTTGCTTCGGGTGTTCAGGCAGCAGCCTCTGACCTTGCCATTCACAGCCTCCGCCTCTCACAGCCTCGGGAGCAAGCGCACCCTTACATCCCTGCTTGGTGAGCCCGGGCCCTCCGAAGGGCCCACGTGCAGGTCCCTCTCACGCGCATACCAGGTTCCTTCATGCCTGGAACATGGCTGCATGCCGAGTGGGCACAGTGTGCACAGACCAGCAGGAGGACAGGAGCCACCACCCAGAGTCCCACAGAAGAGTTTAACGCTTGGAGGGCTGGAGGGACAAAGAGGACATCACGTGACATGGAGAGACCCCCCCGTGTAGGAAACCCCTGCCACACCGGGGCTGTAAGGCAAGCGAAGAGGAGGAGGCCAGAGCCCAGGAAACTCGGCAGAAGCCTCAATGGTGGAGGACTCAGCCCCTGAGGGACACTGTCCAAAGCTCCAAAAGATAGAGGGGGGGGGAATCCCTACCTCCCGCCTCCCAGCCGCACAGCCTGCCTGGACTTCACCTGCAGCCAGAGCGCGAGGAAGCCCTGGAGGTGGGTTGCAGAACCTGCAAGCAAGTTCCCATGAAGTGCTCTCTGCTGTGCAAAAGGGCTGAGCAAGCCTCTGTCCCGGAAAGCAGCTTATTCCCAGGGTTGCTCCCTGTCCCCGCTTCCGGGGAGCCCCGGGTCACCTTCTGGTGAGCAAGGCACCCTGCAAGACTAGGTGGAGGTTATGTTGGCTTTTGAGTGAGTGGATTTGAAAGTACATTGATTCCCAGGTATCACAAGGTGCATGTTAGCTAAGTATCAGCACTAACGGCACATGGGTCTGTCAAGGCCATCTTCAAATATTTAAAGAAGGTACCAGAGGAGCACGGGAACTATCAGAGCAGGGGCAGGAAGCAGCCCTGGAGGCAGCTCACTCACGGGCTCCTCCTTGGTTGCTGGGTAGGAAGGAAGGCCAGGGCAAGGGTCTGCGGAAGCTGCAGGGGTGGGTGGAGTCCTGGGGAGCTGTGCCAGCCTGCCAGTCAGTACAGAAATATTCCAGAGTGTTTATAACTGTCATGATGACGTTGGCATTTAGCAGCTGAATGTCACTCCTGGGTATTGTGAGCTTCGTGATGGCAGCTTGCCAGTAACAGTGGTTAGGAAATGACATGTGTCAGCTAGGCAGGACAGAGCTGGACAGCACTGGAGACGCTGAGGGTCAGAAGCCAGCTCTCAGCTGGCCTCCCCCTCAGGTCTCTCTAGTGCTCACTGGGTGCTAACCCAGAAGGGGACAGTTCCAGCCAACAGCAGTGGCTGGGGGACCCCTGCCTCATGTCTTTGCAAAGTCTTTAATAACAAGCTGGGGCTCATGCCCTACCCCAGCCAGAGAAGGGGTGTCCCCTGGGCCGCCTTCTCTGCAGGCGAGTTTGCGCTCTCCTCAGATTCCTCTGTGCAGCTGAGAAAGGATGTGACTGTCCAGGGGGAGCAGCTCTGGGGTTCTGGTCACCGGCTCCCTCTAAGGGACACATGCCTGTCTGCAGCCACGCAGGGCAGGGCACCACCATCCAAGGCAGAGAAGACCCTAACCAGCCTCCAGGATGACACAGACAGGAGACAGGGCGATCCCAGGGATCCCCGGAGCCAGACACTACCTGAGCTGTCTTGTTCCAAGGCCACAGCTGAGCCTCTCAAATGAGCAGGAAAAGGAGACACGAGGAAGGACCCGGAATTCTGAAGCAAAGTGAAAAGCCCGGCTGCAAGCTCCAGCTGCAGCCTTCCAGTCTCTCTGAGGCTCGGCCCTTGGCCTCCAGGGCAGGGGCCTTAGCAGGTGCAGGCCTGGTGGGAGCCCAGCTCTGCGATCAGCCTGCTGACCACCCAGGTAGCTCTGGCACATTTCCTGTCCCCACCAAGCCTCGGTTTCCTCTTCAACACAATGGGCTAAAAAAGAGCCCCTCCCTGGGTTTTTTCCTGAAGACTAAATGAGATAATGTGTACACAGTAATTTATAAAGTGATTATGATAATATAGTTATTTTCATTAAAAATTATGCAAATAAAAGTGGATGATAAAAATAATTTGCCGTGCACAGTGCAACACACTTGGCATAACTGAGTACCCTGTGTGAGCTCTCAGGTAACATAGCTCCCAGCCTCGCTGGGCTCTGTGCCTCCCTGGGCTCTGTGCCCCCCAGGAATCCTGGGGGCCTAGAGGAGTGACCCTCCCGGGTCCAGGGCATTCTGGACTGAGCTCCCCGGCTCTGAATCTATATGACGATAGACTTGTTGGTGACATGTCCTTCCTCCGGTGTCATCCCAAGTTCACACGGCTCTCGAGGGAAGCTGGGCTGTGGGAGCTGAGACGTGCCTTGTGCGCCAGGTGGAGGTCTGGTATCGCCACGGAGGAAGCAACAGCAACGCCCCTGCCTTCCTCTCTAGAATGATGTGGAATCCACTAGAACAAGTGGGAACCAGGCAGCCGAATAACAGCATCCAAACGATCGGCGTCACCCTCCGTAAGGCTGCTTGGAGCAATGGCGTGGGTGTACTGGTCAGGAGGGCTGCACGGCTAATGGACCACAAGCCCGGAATCCCAAGCCCTGGCGACGGCCGTCTCTCTCTCGCTACTGCAAAACTCTGTGTAGGTTGACAGGACCCGGCTGCCACTCCACCTGGTTACTCAGAGCTCGGCGGCTCGGAAGGAGTTTCAAGGTCTGGGGAAGAAGAGACCAAGGAGGGGCTCCCGCCCTTGCCTGCTTCGACCTTGGCGTGCGTGACACCTCACTTTTCTGCTCACCATCAAGTTTCCCAAACCAGTGCGGCCCCGATGGAACCAGGGCTGGGACTGGGACAGGCATTGTTCCCCAGGACGGAGTCCACTGCTCTCTCTCCTCATACCTCTGAAGCTGTCAGCCAGTAAACCTTCCTTCCTCTCCTGAGAGGAAGGCTCCCCAGGACGTGCGCCTCCCAAATGCTTCCCCCAGCGTGGAGTGAAAGTCCCTCCCCCCCAGGGAAACTTAAGGACTTGAGAATACGCTTTCCCTCTGGGTACAGTCCCCAGACCCTCAACTTGGCACAACAGACCACAGGTCCAAGGGCACCGCAGAGCTGAGCACAGCCACAAGGAGCAGCGTGGGCCTGTGGAAGGGCAGGTGCACCTGGACACCCGTTTCTCCACCACAGCGCCGGTCAGCGCACTGCCTCTGAGAGCCGTCACCTACTAACCATGTCACCCGGGCAGCTGCTTCCATCTCAAGTCCAGACCTAAGAAGACCACCCACCCACAGGTTGCTGTTGGGAGCAACAAGATGGCACTTAGCACCCCCACTGGGCTGGGGTGACCTCCAGTCACGCATGGAGCAGCCAGGATCTGCGTGAGTCACAGGGACTGTGAGGCCAGCTGGGATGAACCCAGGACCCGAGAGCTATGGCGCGTCCAGCCCCCACTGTCCCCAGGTGGAAAGACCCTCCTCCCTGGGATGGCTGCTTCCTGCTGGCCGCCAGCTCTGCTTTGTATCTGTGGGAAAATGACATGCACAGCTCAGGAATTGTTCTCTGAGCTCATGGGCACACAGTAGGTCATTGACAAAGAGAGGTAAGCTCTTCCCAGAGAGAGAAAAATGAGCCCAAGAGCTTCATGAACTGGGGCAGCCAGGGCCTGCTGCAGGAGTAGAGGTCAGCCTCCCTCGTGGGCTGGGCCTCGCCTCCTTCCATGGCGCTCTCTGTCCTGCACCAAGACACCAAGGTCCCCAGTGGGCCTCCCCGTACCTGGGATCCACGGGAGCAGTGCTCTGAGTGGGGGGAGCGAGGCAGAACGGATGGAGCAGCTGCAGCCATGCCGTGACCCCATGGCCCCATGGCCTCTGCTTTATCCTGCCAGTCCAGCAAATGCACAGGGACCCCAGGGCCTGGGCTCTGCCTCTGCACCCTGCAGGATAGAGGTGCAGCCCCCAGTTTCCCTGCCAGTGCCTGGTTGTCTGTCATCTTCCCCAGCTTTGACCCGAGCCGTTGCGGGAATTTGAGGTGAGCGTCTTCCACCTTGTTGCTCACACAGAGCACCTTGAGGAGCACCTGCAGAGGCGGCACCTCTACCTCTCTGAGGCATCCTCCTGCACAGCTGGAGGACACTTCCCTCCGAGGACAGGGGAGCTGGCCACATCTGTGGCTGCCAGCCTGGGACCTGGGGTTTTGCAAGACAACCTGGAGGGTTGGAACCCACCAGAGATGGTCCTCCTGGTGGGAGGGGCTGGGAGAGGGGAGTGCTGTGCACGTGGGAAGCCTTGTGGTCACCACTGAATGCACCTGGCGGGTGGGTGGTCTGGTGGTCTCCAGCCGCTGGCCCTTCTCACCTTCACCGGCTCCTGGCCCCACCTCCGCCTGCAGCACCAGCAGCGTCTGCCTCAGTCCTTGACTGGCCTCCTGCCTCCCTCCCATGAGGACCCTGGTTGTTGCAATGGGGACACCTCCCCATCTCGAGATCCTCGACACACCTGCATCTCTGAAGTCCCCTTTGCTGTGGGACAGAGTCCACAGTTTCCAGGGACCAGAACAGGAGCCGTTATTCCGGCAAACACCACATTACAGATTTTCTCTCATTCTGGAGCCAAGACGGGGGACCGGTTTCAGAATGAGCTGCACAGGAGTCTTGGGTGCACATGTGGGAAGACAGAGCTCTTCCCCTGTGAGCCACAGGTTTGGTGGAGGGAGAACAAGGTGCACAGTACACCCTCAGAGCCACCACCTGCCCCATGGTGGGGAGGAGGCTGGAGGAAGCCAGGTGTCTGTGCAGAGTGACTGTGGAGAGGCCCCAGGGGAGCCATCACCCTGACGGTGACTCAGACAAGAATGACCAGGGCGGGAGCAGAATCGGGGTGAGGATGGTGGCATGGTCTAATTGTCCTCTCCAGAAAGCTTGTTTCATGCAAGAAAATAAAAAGCAACTGTAAGTCACTAAAACGTGGATAAGTCAGAAAATATCTTGACCATCTGTCAAAAATGACAGAACTAATGAGGACCAAGCAGCTGCCCAGAGTCCTCGGAGGTGATGCCCGAGCCACATCCCCTCTCCTGTCCCAGTTGGGGACACACCCCCATCTCATCCTGAGGAAACCACAGACTCCCCCTACGTGGGGCCGTGCTGCCGGGCAGCGGTGGGGGAGCCCGAGTCCCCCAGCTCAGTGCTGTGAAGGAGAACGGAAGGCCAAGGCGCGGCCCAGGCTGAGGGAGCAGTCGACAGCTCCCTAGAGCGCTCCCCAGCCGGGACGGGGTCTGGAACCTGAGGCAAAGGGAAACAGCAAGACTGTATTCTCCACTGACAAAATCAAAATGTAGAGGAGGATTAGATAAAATTAAAGAAAATGTTTTGCTTCCTGAATTCCTAACTGCTGGGTTATGTAAGCCAGCGTCCTTATTCTCAGTTACGTAAGAGAGTAAGAGAGCGTGGTGCTTACATAAGACGGTCCTTGTGCTCAAGTGTTGTCTGAGGGTGAAGGACCGAGACGTGTGCAATGCACTCTCAGATGGCTCAGAAGTACCTTTATATGAGAGAGAGAGAGAGAGAGAGAGAGAGAGAGAAAGAGAGGACACACAAAGGATAACGCAAATAAAGCCAAACAGCCAAATACTAACAGAAAGCACAGTCCGGTCAAAAGCCCACTGGTCTTCTCTGTCTTGTTACTGCAACTTTTCTCTAAGTATGACATTATTTGCAAATAAAAACATTACTTGAACTTCCGACCTAAATAACAGAGAGAGAGAGAGGCACTAAGGGAAAGGGCTAGGGTCCTGAGTCGAATCGGGTTGTGGAAAGTTGTGATCCAGGAACGCGTGCTGTGGAGACCGTGGACGTGTCCGGGAGGCTGGGGAACAGGCAGCTTCCAAAGCAAGAGAAGAGAGTGCGAGAGGTTTAGAAGCCGCAGGAGCACTGGCCATGGGGCTGTGGCCAGGAGGATGTCCGCTGGGAGACCGTGAGTCTGCCCAGCTGCCTTCGTGACTACCACACAAGCTGCAGTGTGCAAAGTGCGTGGCAAAATTCTGGCCACGGGCACGTGGGCGTCAGAGTCCTGAGTCCTGCCACGGGCGGGTGCGCGAGGGAGCCCCTCAGCGTCTCGTCTTGATTGGAGGCTTCGGTTGGCGTGGACATGAGCGACTGCGTTCTGACTTGGATTCTGACAGAGCCCCTTCGGGAGCTGTGTGATCTCTGGCCGGTCTTCAACGCCTCTGAGCTCCAAAGTGAGGACAGTAGCAGCGTCTGTCTCGTGGGCTCAGATAGACTAACTCATGGGAAGCCCTTGGGGGCGCTGGCTCAGCACGTCCCTACCACCTGCTGCCTGCGGTTACTGCTCCCAGAGAAGGTGAGGCCCAGGCTGACCCCGGGGAGGTGGAGTTTGCATCTGGTGAGACGTTGCAGGAAAGTGTGCAAAGATTTGAGCTGGCGGCATGTCCAGGGAACCCGTGTGGGACAGGACGAGGCAGGAGCCACGCTGGAGCCAGGCACAGGGTGGACCGTGACGTCCTCTTGCCCGTGCTGGAGCCCCTGGTCTTCGCCATTCTGCCGTGTGAGTAACACTGGGACCACCAGAACGTGTTCCGGCGGTGAGCGAGGCGGCAGCTTCTGCAGTTTTCAGGGATGCTTCCTGCTGTCGTGGTCGGAGTGCATCTGAAGAATCCTAGCTACACTTGAAGGAGCCAGCAGGGAAGCTCTGGAGGAGCCGACCGGGAGAGTGGCAGGGAGGCTGGACAAGAGGCACCAGGGGGGACGTGGCAGGCAGCCAGCTGGATCAGCCCAGGTGGGCCACAGCTCTGACACTCAAAGGCAGACGGGACCCACTGAGAACAAAAGGAACTCAGCCGGGATCTCCGGCACCACCCAGGGACTGTAGTTATAGTGGGCCGTGCTCGGGGGACCACCCAGTGGGGATCTTCAGTGTCCTCACCACACACAGCGGCCACTCTGAAGTGGCGGCCAGTTCATCATTTCACCAGGTACACACACCACGACATCCTGCGGGGCACCAGAAACACTTGATGCGTTCGTGAGCTTTGTCCTAATACAGCTGGGGGAGGAGGTGACTCCCCAGGCTTCAGACTCAGAAAGAGGAAGGCGGGAGGAAGATAAGCGTGGAGGAGGTTTGAAACCGAGCAGCTCGGGGCGCTTCTGGGATCCGGCAGGCTGTTGGGCTGTGCGTCCAGAGCGCAGGTAAAGGACCGTGGTGGGGGACGGAGACTCGGCTCCCTCCCTGAGGGCTGTGACTTCAGGACCATGGAGCCACCGTGGGGCAGAGTGGAGTGCGGTCGGTTCTGCACCTCTGACAAGTCGGGGCCTCTCCAGAAGACGCACCTGCCACCATGCGTGCCCTCGGGCTCAACCCTGCACCTCCCTCCACCAGCGAAACCCGTGAGTGGGGCATTTCAGGCTGCACGTACGGAGCCATTAGTGAGGTGCCGGCTGCCTCAGCAGCCACTCACCCGGAGTGAGGGGGAAGGCGGAAGCAGAAGAGCCCGGAAAGGAGGGGAAAGGACGTGAAACGGACGCGTCTCCCCTGCACCGGGTCAGCCCGGCTTCCGAGACCTCAGCTCTGTGTCTGTAGACACATTTACTGCGTGTCAGCCAACAAACGTGTAAATAGGTACACGATGACTCGTGTACACGTTCGGCCACACAAAGACACAAACGTGCCAGGCAGGGTGGCCACACCTGTAATCCCCACCACTCAGGAGGCTGAGGCAGGAGGATGGCAAGTTCCAGGCCAGCCTCGGCCACTTAGCAAGACCCTGACCCACAAGAAAAAGTAGAGGGGCCGAGGATGAGACTGGGGGTAGCGCCCCTGGGGGTAGCGCCCCTGGGTTCAACCCCCAGTCGGAAAGAAAGGAAGACGACCGTGACCTCATACCCACTCAGACGTCGCTGACGCCACACCGTGGATCACAAACTACCCCACGGAGAACCACCCCAACGTGGCCCCAGACGGCCTCACTCACGTATTTATCACCCTTGGATTTGGGCTGCTCCCTCCTGCTCACTCGGGTGCCCCGCCTGGAAGCCAAGCCTGGCTGGACGGCCCGGTGCCCACTCGCAGGCCTGGCTCAGGGGCTGCCTCGGCTCCCTGCTGGGCTCCACCTGTGGCACCCGGGCCCCTGAAGGACAAACCCTTACCCAACCTCTGCTCCCACCGTGCTTACTGATGTCCTGTTGGTCCAGGTAGAGGATGCGCGGTGTGCAGTGAGCCCAGAGCCGCACAGGCAGGAAGCACACAGGGTCCCGATCCCGTGGCGAGTGAGTCTCTGGCCCTCAGCTCTGCGCTTCCCTCCCTGGGTCGGTTTCCAGGTTGCCTGGGTGGGGCCGTGAGCTTGCCCTTCGCCCCGTGCGTCCCTCCCTTCCTCAAGCTGAGGATCTGCCGGTAACCACTGAGCTCGGACTTGGGGAGGGTCCAAGCAAAGCAGGAAGGCATCTCAGCCGGAGGCCGCTGGCGGCTCTTGGAGAGGACCAGGTTCCAGCACCAGGAATGCTCCACAGTAAACCAGGCAGCGGCTCAGCTGCCACAAGACAGCCCTGGGAAGTGTGCTCAGAGTGGTCCCAGGGCTCCAAAGTGGACGGGTCATCAGGTGCTGCCCCTGAGGAGAACCGCCCACCTCCTTGACCCTCAGAGGAGCCAAGAACAAGGTGGATGCCCCAGAACCCGCCGGGAGGCCTTCCTCTGTGCGATCTTCCAGCTCCTATCGTTTCCTCTTCCACAGGTTCAGTTACCCACAGGTGCACTCGTAGGTGGAGAATTCCAGAAACGAGCAAGTCAGGGGTTTCAGATAACTTTTATTACAGTGCGTGGTCAAAACCGTTCCAGTTCATCCTGGGTGTTGGTACTCACCTATTATCCCCACTTGATAAATCAGTCCGCCTGATGGGCACGCAGGTGCAGGAAAGCAGTACACGGGGGTCTGGAACTCTGTGGGCTCCGGCCCCGGCGCTGGAACACAGGCCTGGGATGAGGGCCACTGCCGGGCACTGCCACGCACTCAGACGCCGCAGCTGACAGCACGGGGTCTGGCCCTGCCGCCCGCCGGGTGCCAGAGCGCCCACGTCGCCCGGGCTCCCTCGACCCTCTCTGGCACTAGACTGCAACTTTTCCCTGCCAGTGGTTGGTTGAGGAACGGCGGTGTCGCTGAGTTGGTCCAGTGAGACTCAGTCTCTAGCTCAGAGGGTGCCGTTGAGCATCACCTGCAGCAGCCCTGGCCACAGGACAGTGCTGGGAAGACCTGTGGCCAGCAGAGGGACGGCCTGGGGACACGGTGCCTGCCGCATCCAGAGCTGAAGGGCTCAGCTCCACCACCAGAGTCTCCCCCCGCTCAGCGCCAGCCTCACCCTCAGGGCTTCCCTGAGCAGCTCCCCACTCTTCTTAAGAGTGAGTTCAAAACTTTTGACTTCAGCGGATTTCACAAATTAGGGTCAAGTCAATTGATTCAAATATTGATCACAAGCTTAATCAATCATAATTTTCTAAACATGCAATTAAAATCACAAGACTCGTGTATCTTCATAAATGCTTCCAACACCTCGGGAAGCAGACGAAACGCACAGTAAGCAAAGACTAAATACGTGATGAGCAAGCCTTGAGCACCGCAGTCCCTCCTGCAGCCAGGGGTCAGGGTACCGTCCAGGGCTGCAGCGCCGGGAGGCTCCCGCTCCCAGCCCCAGGGCAGGTGCGAACCTGAGACCCGCAGACGCGTCTATTCTGCAGTCGCGTTCTAAACACAGGTGAGGGAATGTCCGGCTCATTGCTCATGGAAGATCCTTCCGGTTTGCTTCATTTTGTCCTTCAAACAGCCTCATCTTTCCCGTCAATTGGCGCTTGCTCTGACAGTCTTGGGCGTGGACTCCACTGTAGGCCTGTTTTTTTAATCACCGTGCTGGTCCTGCTTGGCCTAAAACAGGTCCACCAACTTTCCAGCCTGGATCACCAGCTCCAGCTTTTCCTGCCGTTGCCGCTGCCCCGAGTCGCCTCCCTCCATGGGGCCCCCAGGGAGGCTCCTCCGCCCGCCCGCAGATTCATCCGCGCAGGACACGCGGCTTCAGCTCCTGTCAGGTGGACAGTGGAAAAGATCACCTCGTCCACCCATCTAGACACTTTGGGCATCTGTTTGAAATCTCACCCCTGTTTGAAATCTCAATCCAGAGGAATGAAGACTTTGTCGCCTACGCCCTGACTGTTCCAAAGGTGCCGCCAACGTGGATTCCAAAGGTCTCCGTCACAGACGCCCCGTGTGCCACGTGGTGGGTTGGCCAGGAGCTCACCTTGGTCGCCCCGCGAGGTGGACCACGCGAAGGTCTCCCACTGCGGCCAGGAGTGAGCACTGCTGTTCACATCTGTCAGTTAAGAATCAAGAGAAGGAGCCTTAGGACTGAAGTCAAGCAGCCTGAGGGGACAGCAGAGCCGCGTGGGCTTACTGGCCAGCCAGGGTCCACTGCAGAGCCGAGCCGTGACAGCCCCTTTGCCTGCGGCTGTCAGTCAGCGGAGCGAGGGACCTGGTGCTGAGCAGGGCTCTTGCTGCATCCCCTGGACCAGCCCTATGGCCCATGGCCGAGGACGCTGTCCAGCTGACTGCTAGACGGCCGTGCTGGCTGGCGGCTGAATAGCTGGAAAATCTGCACTACCCTTGTGTGCAGCGGAAACCCACCCAGACACACACACACACACACACACACACACACACACACACACACACCTTACCTCTGAAGTCAGCAACTTTAATCTGGGAGCCAGGAAGCCCACCCTGGGCACCAGGCAAGGTCAGGCGGGCTGGCGCAGGACTCTGGGGAGCTGCCGGGTGCTGTCTTACTGTCCCTGCACTCGCTCCTCCTGCCTACTGAAAGTGACACACCAAGTCCACCTGGTCACCGGGCGGGAGGACTTAGATGCCGGCCTGGAGGAGGTCAGGGCTGCTGCTCCCAGCGAGCAAGGCCCAGGCCGGGGTGCGTGCAAGGGGCCTCTGCCCTCGGGGGGCAGGGCTGAGAGGAGCTGCGAGGCTGGACCAAGGTGGTGCGTGCCCACGGTTCCCAGCCCCGGTGAGGAACCAGGACGATGTGGGCAGCCCGTTGCTCAGCTTGCTGGGCCGCATGTCTTGATCTCCAAGTCAGAGGCAGAAAGTTCCAGGCTGCTCTCTGGTAGCACATTCCTGCTCTTACAGACCTAAAATAAACAATATAATGAAATTAGCTTTTTGTTCTGAGTCAGGGGTTGCAAATTGAAGGTCCTTGGGTCACCTTCAGCCAATATACACGGTGCGCTGGCCTTAAAGATTTTGGACAGTGGCCAACATTTAAAAGTCTGCAATCGTTATATTAGAATTCATGTTAAAACAGGAGGTATGACTTCTCGTGGAAATGGACTATCTGGCGGCACACAGCTTTGATCCAGCTGCAAAAGATGACCCTGCAGTGCCCTCCTTCGACCTAGAAGGGCTCTTTCTTCCTCCATGGTCATTTGAGTTTGTGGCCCCCAAACTAAATCAGACTTTTTTTAAAAATTCATAAACAGAAAGGATCTATCTTTGTCTTTATGACCCAATCAAGGTCACACATGACGGCAAGAACAGAACACTTGTTGCACTATCTGAAAATAGCAACATAAACAAAGCAAAACAAAACAAAATTTGATCGATGACTCGGGACAGGGAAGCCAGGGCCACTGTGGCCACTCAGCAGTGTTGACAGGGAGCCAGGCTCTTCTTCTCCCTGCAGAGCTACCTGGACTTCCTTCAGGATGCCGCTTGCCTTGTGGTTGCATGTTAGCTGCCACACCTCCGGCCACAGGTCTGTATCCCAAGCATGAAAAATGAAGCAGGAAGGGGCAGAGCCTACGACAGGAATGCACAATGGTCTCAGAAACCAGAGGCTCATTTCCCACTCTCCACATGGGGGTGCACAGCCACCACCACCTTCACAGGGTGCACCAAGCATCAGATATGGGGAAGGGCCAATGCGATGTAGGATCCATAGTCATGAAAGTGTGTGCATGAGTTCTACCTTGACCACATGTGGCAGTCACCACCAGTGTGACAGAGGCCCCCTGACTCTCCATTTCCTACTTGGTAAATGGGGGTAGTCGGCATACCTGTCCTATGAGATCTTCATGGCTGGTACTGAGTTTATGGCTATGAAGTAATCTGCACGGCACCTGGTAGATGACTGACAAAAATGGTGTAAAACCAATGTTGATGATGATGGTGGGGATAATGGCAGACGAGGAGGTGATGGTGATGGTGGTGGAGATGGTGAGATGATAGTGAGGTGGTGATGATGGTGATGGTGGTGATGATCATGGTGATGGTAATTGTTGGTGGTGATGAAGGTGATGGTGATGGTGATTGTTGATGGTGATGATGGTGATGGTGGTGATGCTCATGGTGATTGTTGATGGTGATGGTAGTGATGATGGTGATTGTTGATGGTGATGGTGGTGATGGTGGTGATGAGCCTGGTGATTGTTGATGGTGATGATGGTGATGGTGGTGATGATGGTGATTTTGGTGGTGATGATGGTGATGGTGGTGATGATGGTGATTGTTGATGGTGATGGTGGTGATGGTGGTGATGATTATAGTGATTGTTGGTGGTGATGGTGGTAATGATTATGGTGATTATTGGTGGTGATTATGGTGATGGTGGTGATGATCATGGTGATGGTGATTGTTGATGGTGATGATGGTGATGGTGGTGATGATGGTGATTGTTGATGGTGATGGTGATGATGATCTTGGTGATATGATTGTTGGTGGTGATGAAGGTGATGATGATCATGAAGATGATGGAGTTGGTGGTGATGGTGGTAGTGATGATCATGAAGATTGGTTTTCATTAAATGGGGACAATGGGCTTTTCAAGTAGAGTTCTGAAGGTAGTGTCCACATAGTCCTCTGATGTGGTGGCCTGGAAAGCTGCACCAGCTTGGTGGTAGTGTTTCTCAGTCTGCCTACGCTCAACCTGATCATGATAAAACATCGAGCAAATCCAAATTGAGGGCCATCTATATAATAACTGTCCAAACTTCCAAGGTCATGAAGAAACAAGGAAAGCTTGGAACATGGTCCCAGATTGAAGGAGACTAAAGAACCTTGGCAGAAAAAGACCCTAGGTGATCCCGTGGAGCAGAAAGGGGCAGGGGACAACAGCAGCATTTGAGAATGCTGGTGGGCTGGCCGGTAGGTTCTGATGACTTTCCACAAGTCAGCGGTGCCCTGTAGGATTTGGCCCTTTGGAATCTGAGTAGATGATATACAGGAGGTCTCTGGCTATCTTTGCAACTCCATGGAAGCCTTAAAGTACTTAAAAATTAAAAGTGTAAAGGTTAAAAAAACAGTGTGAAGTATAGTTTTGAGAAAAACGTCTGCTGCCCTCCTGGGCCTCGGCTCTCCAAGGCTGTTTGAGGGCTTGACTTGCACGCCTCAAAATCACGTGTGGAAGTCCTCGTCCCTGCCTCTTTGAGACATAGCCTTGCTCGGGACACAGTTCATTGCAGATGAGCCTGGTCAACTAATTACTGGTGGAGAGTGGGCCACTGAGCCAATGTCCTGGGTGTCCTTCTAAAAAGCACGCCATGTAAAGAGACAGACCCACAGGGAGAAGGCCCCGCAGACTCACAGGCAGAGGTGGGGTGATGGACCTGTGTCGGCCCTTCTCTGCTGCGACCAAAACCCCCAAGGAAAGACCGTGGCTCCGGGTTTCAGAGGTCTTGGTCCATGGTCGGCCAGTGCCATTGCTTTGGGCCTGAGGGGAAGCGGAGCATCATGGCGGGTAGGTGTGGCTGAGGAAAGCTGGGGAGCAGAGGGAGAGAGTCAAACCCTTCCAGGGCCCACCTGTGACCTCCCGACCTCCCGACAATGCCCTCAAATAGGCACCTCTCAGTGGACTGACCCTCCGATGAGGTCAGGGCCCTCGGGATCCACACTTGCCCAAAGCCCCACCTCTGGATATGGCTGCACTGGGGACCAGGCCTTCACCACAGGAGGCTTTGGGGACTTTTCAAATCCAAACCATGACAATCTATAAGCCAAGGAGCTAAAGATCACCGGGAGCCCCCAGAGGCCAGGAGAGGCCCAGGACCACTCTGACTCACACCCTCTGAAGGACGCACCTGCCGCATGGAGACCTCAGGCCTCCAGCCTCCAGCCTGTGAGGCAATGGAGTCCTTTGTTCTGAGGCGTCCCCTGGGGTCCTGTGTACCGCAGCCCAGGGAGCGCTCACTCACCCTTAGCTGTCCTTTAACAGTGGACGCTCTGAGCACCAGTGTCAAGGCTCAGATGAAGTGTGCTGTCCCCCTGTGGTGACCATCACTACGACCTGTGGTCAGGGAGCAGAGGCCGCCTCCCTGCACCTGCCCCCTCCACTGCCCTGCCATTCAGTCAGTTTTTTCAGCTGTGACAAAAAAACCCGACAAGAACAAATGGAGGATGAGGTTCATCTGGGGGCTCAGAGTTGCAGAGGTCGCAGGCCACCGACGGCTGGCTCCATTCCTGGGGCTCCAGGTGAGACAGCATCATGGCGGAAGAGTGTGGAGGAGGGAGGTGGCTCACAGGATGAGCGGGAAGCAGAGAGAGACTCCACCTGCCAGACACAAAATGTACACCCAAGGGACGCCCCAATCCCTGCCCTCCAGCCACAGCCTACCTGCCTCAGGTACCGCTCAGCTACCTCCAGGGGATTGACTCACTGAAGGGACCAAGGTTCTCACAACCCAACCATCTCTCCTCTGGACCTTCCTGCACCGTCTCACACGTGAGCTTTGGGAGGACACCTCACATCCAACCATAACACCCTGAAATGCCTGTGCTGGAATTAACCCAGGACCTTAGATTCCCTGATAAAACCTAACTCTATCCAGAGGTCACCCTTCAGTCTCTGGCTCCCCGGAGCCCTCGAACATCACCCCATGTCATTCAGGACTTCGAGTGACAGAAATAAAAGGGAAAAAGAGGGTTCAGTTGGCTCGCATGTTGGAGCTGCAGATGGACGGGAGCTCGGCTCTGGGCCGGCCGCCCACGGGCTGGCCACAGAGGCCTCCAGGGCTCGTCTCCACACCTGGTCCTGGACACTCCCTCCCGTCTGCGCTCACCTGAAGGCCTCCGTCCCCCCAGCTGCTCCCCTGAGGGCTGCGTGACCACGAGCGAGCTCCTCCGCTCCTTTCCTCTGTGTGTCCGTGAACAGAGGAGGGGAGCGTCTCCTGAGAGACCAGAGCTGAAACCAAGCATCAGGGACGGACCCCGAGTGGGTGGTCATCAGCCGCACCACAAGAGGAGGCACCCAGGCTGTGGCTTAGCACCAGAGCGCCCTCGAGCAAGGTGGCGACCCCGGCCTCCCGCCGAGGCTGGGGTCCTCAGTCACTCTCTGAGTAACACTGGCCACAATGTCCTCTGGGCGCTCCAGAGCTCTGATTACTAAATGGGAAGGATAATGCAAATCGGCCCAGACGCTGAGCAGCTGGCTCCTCTGACCCGATGCACACGAGGCCCTTGGAACAATGCCTGGCAGTGCGGCGAGCTGAATCACCCCACCCCGTCCGGTCAGGGGGAAGAGCTCTCTTAAGTGAAGACATTGACGTGAGGAAGAAAAGAAGTCTGAACCACAGCGTGGGCAGAGGCAGAGCCATGAATCACGCGCCCACCGCCGTCCCACGCTGCTTCTCCACAAGTGTGTCCTTGAAGAAAACAAACATCTCCAGAGGAGGGTGAAGGATACCCAAGGCGCATGTAACTTGGCTCTCAGAACTCCTTTCCTTCTAAGTCGCCCAAACCCCAACTCAACACAAACAAAAGTTCTGTGCTGGTTCCTGTGAATCCCCAAATCTGGGAGCATCAGGCACTGCTGGATCCAGGGCTCAGGGACTTTCCCCAGAGATCTCCGTTCATCTCTTCTGGAGGTATCTTCTTCCTCGGGTGGGCTTTGCCCATGAGGAGACAGGAGTGCTCTCCAGCAGATCCAGCTCGTACTCCTCCGGGTGATAACCCAGAGGGCAGAGAGCCGTGTCCACACCACGCCATCCACTGGCCAGGGTGTGACTTACGTTCCCTAAGTTGCATCGCAAGCCCCCACCGAGCTAACTGGGGAGTTGGAGGGATGTCCTTGGCTCTGCAAGCCTGAGCCAAGTGCTGCCCAGCGGGACCGAGGGTGAGGGTCCTTCTCACTCCAACTTCATGGACTGAGTGGGGAAGAGCAGCGTCTGAAGAGAGGCAGGGTGGAGGCTGCAGAGCCCATGGCGCCTGGAGTCCACCTGCAGCCTCATGACCAGAGCCGGCCGGGCCTGCTCTGGGCCTCTGGGGAGTGGTCACCAAGACACCGGGATGAAGTTCCTGGGTCAAGAGCAGTGTCCCCAGGTCCCTCACATCCCCTGAACAGCGGGGGCACCTTCTTCTTCAAGGCCCAGTAATGCTCCGTTGTGTGTGTGGACACATCTTGACTACTCATCCCCCAGTGGACCCTGGGGAATGGGGACTTGCCCAGCTGTGCAAAGGTCCCTTTAGGCAAGACGAGGGAGCCCTAGGGGCCTGCTGAGCAGCATCGTGCCTTTAGCTAACGACACGGTGGCGGGCACGCAGAACCATGTTGAGGGCACCCCCTCGCCAGGTATTCTCACCACCTTTAAAAAATAACGCTGGGCAGAGGGTGTGGAAAGCGAGGAGGAGGGTCGGAGCGGCTCACCCTGCCGCGCAGGCCAGGAGGCCGCAGCAGACCCACGGGGAACCCAGCCTGGGCTGAGGTCAGAGGAGGGGCACACAGTGCCTGCCCCTGACCTGGAGGAGCCAGCGCCCTGGACGGGACTCTCGGACCCAAGGTGAGCGCACCTGGAAGGCAGTGGAGCCTCTCTGCCCAGCAGCAGGTTCTCTTGGTGGCACACCTGCTGTGACACTCTGTGGCCACCACAGATTGAGGCTGCTGGCCTAGGAGCCCTGAAACCCCTTCTTCCCAGTTCGAATATTTACAAAAGTTGCATCTATCCATTTAGGCTTGGACGTCAAGTCAGGGACGTGGCCCCAGTTCTGGAACTCACGGAAACAGCGGGAGGGCGGCACGGGGTGGGTGGGACCGGAGCTGAACAGAGGGTGCGTGCTGGGTAGTTACGAGAGGAACGCAGGCTGGAGGCAGGTGCACCACGGGGAGGCTGCGGGCAGCACAGCACGGCACGCTTGGAATGCGCCTCCAGCGCCTCACGAGGGACTCCTGCCTCCTTCTCAAGTGCCCTCTGCTCACCCGCACCCTCCAGAGACCACGGGACAAACCTCTGCTTCGTCTCTTCACCAGAGGCTCTGGAGACGCAATGAGGCTTTGAACCTGCGGAAGAAACAACTACCCACAACTGACTGTTCCACTGTTGTAGTAGGTATGAGGCTGCACTCCGGCTCCTCAGCCGGAACCTTCCTTAGGCGTGTAGGGATTTAAGATGATGGATGGATGGATGGATGGATAGATAGATAGATGGATGGATGATTGATAGATGATAGAAGATTGACAGATGATAGAAGATTGATAGATAAATAGATGATAGATGACAGACAGACAGACATGATAGGTAGGTAGATAATAAATAGAAGATAGATTAGATAGATGGATAGATGGATGATAGGTACATAATAGGTGGCAGATTCTCCTTCTGCACAGATAGGTGACTAGCAAACATATTTAAAAGGAAATCTATTTTTTATCTTTTTAGAGCCATTGATTGCACCAATTTTTTCTTTAAAATGCTTTTTAAATTATTTTTTGCAAATAAAACTGACTGTGAGGTGCAGGAGGAAGCTTTGAACCCAGCTCTGGGGTAAGGAGAGGGTAGGGTAACTGCTTGCCCCCCCGCCTCTTTGCAGACGGATTTCAACAATGTAGGACGCTAAATTTAAAAGTCACTCAAGGACAGCCTGGCTGAAAGGTCAGTATGCATGTCCTCCTGTAGAGGTTTGGAGGATATTAAGAAAACACTTGCTTTTAATTTTGGCAGCCCATCCAATGTTTCCAAGAGCGAAGACAGCGTGCTCTTGGCAGGAAGTCGGCTATGAGAAGGAGTGACTGGGTCGGCAGCTCCCCAGCTCTCGGAGTTGGAGGGCTGCTTCCGAAGCAGCCCGGCACCCAGGGCTGAGTGACCGGCCCATTTTCATGACATTTTTCACACTTGACTCAGCATTTGCTGAGTGTGCTGGGTCCTCAGTCCTGACAGGACAGTGCACATTTAGGGTGATTCTGGTTTGTGCTGTTTTCCTCCTGTGACCAGCACCTTTGGGTCCCAAAACCAGGAAAGAGCCCGGGACTCTTACCCCAGCCGTGCGCGTGGCCATGTGGCGCTCGAGCACATGCGAGAGGACGCTCCTTCCAGGCTTGCCTCCAGCCGCTCTGTGATCCGCAGGGCAGGGTCTTGAACCTGGGTCCCCTGAGCGAGTGTTAGGGTCGCTGTGACCAAGCAGGCCACACAGGGAAACCTTGGGAGCATTGGATGCCCAGGCCAGGGTCCAGTGCCATGGGTCCCTGCAAGAGTCTTGGCACAGGCACTGTGGTAGTCCAGCGGAAGGCCGAGGTGGTGCAGAAGCAGGTGGTCACTGTGGTAGTCCAGCGGGAGGCCGAGGTGGTGGAGAAACAGGGTGGTCACTGTCATGGTCCAGCGGGAGGCCGAGGTGGTGGAGAAGCAGGGTGGTCACTGTCATGGTCCAGCGGGAGGCCGAGGTGGTGGAGAAACAGGGTGGTCACTGTCATGGTCCAGCGGGAGGCCGAGGTGGTGGAGAAGCAGGTTGGTGGGCTCAGTCTGGCCCCAGGCTCATCGTCAGCTGGACTCTCAGCCCGCCTCCCGTCCGGCCTGCAAGGCGCAGTGCCAGCCAGGTGCTGGAATCTCAGCAGGGCTCTGCTGGTCCAGACTTGCTGGCACCTCCAGAACCTGCCTGTGTCCCCTCCCTCTTTCTTCCCAGCTTCACATTTCTTCCCCCCCGGGTCTCCATCCCTGGGCCTCGGACCCTGGATCAGTTTGTTCCTTTGGGATTTTTTAATTTCCCTTCCCAGTATCTAAGTCCCATGAGGGAAGGACTAGAAGGTGCTTATGGCCAGCAGCTCCCCAGGAACCAGGTCACGATGGGCTCAGCGGCAGGACCATCCTCTGGGGCACTCTGGGCTCCACTTCTGTAGAAAGCAGAGGGGACTCAGAGTGCTCAGAAGGCCAGTCTGCTGTCCCCAAGAGGGCTCTGCAGCCCCTCACTCCCTGCTCAGGGGGCTGGGCCTCCATACCTCAGGCTGATCTCCTTCTGGGGAGGCATCCTGGGTGAGGAGTCCCAGAGGGGGCTGCCAGCCGGGGGTCACCTCGCTGCAGACTCGTCCCTGGGTCTTTTGCCCTGAGGAATGTATAGGTGGCCTTCCCCTTCCTCCTGCCCAGAACCCTAGGTGAACATGGCGCATGTCATTTTAAAGCCCGAGCACCGAGCTAAGGCCCGCCTGGGGAGCGGTGGCTCAGAGTCCCTCAAAGGCAGGTTTCCTCGTGCACCTGGCTCGTTGCTTTCCTTCGGCCACGGCCTGCACCGAGCTTGGCTCTCGGCAGCCTTGCAGACCTGCCGGAAGCTACGGCGGCTGCGCACTGCCCAGTTTCAGCAGCTGCAATAGCATCAACCTCAGTTGCCCTACAGGCGCCCAGACCTGTGCCGCGGTTGGTTTTGTGAGCCGCTGTCTCTCTCGGCCTTCCTGACTGACAGCAGGAGAGTCGATCCTTGTCACTAAGCGGTCCCCCTAAGGGTTTCTCTGAAGCAACACACCTTGGTTGGGATGGGAACGTTCCCATAGATCCATCCTCGACTGCCGGGCAGCTCAGCCCACATCCCTGGAGACCGACTTCCTTCTTCCCCTCTGGGTATCTCAGTGTCCGGGTGACAGGGCTGTTAGCGCGAATGATATTTCCTTTCATGTGCGGCGTGGGCCTCATTTGTAACTGCCTCATGCTGATAATGAGGAGAAAAGCTCTGATTAATTTTAAAATCTTGTGCTACAAAGGTGCATGGAAACCACCTGTTATAGACGCTCTTATCAGACTCTGGAATCCCGCATAAAGCAGCTCCCGTTTGAATTCAGGGAACTCAGGCCCTCCATGAATCCCTGCCAGCTGCACACGGACCGTCGTGTGATCTGCCGGGTCCACTCGCCCACCGCCCTGACGGGGCCACTGTGTACTCTTCACTGAGCCAAATCCTAAGCCTTAGGTGGAGGCTCGCAGCCCCGAGTGGGTTTGCCCGTGAGATGTCATCAGCACTGGTCAACAACGATGGAACCAGCGCGTCCCTCGGTGGCTCATGACGTCTGTCCCTTCCTTCCATCCTCAGCACGGGCTGGGAGGCCCATGAGCCCAGAAATGCAAAGAACTCGTACCAGAAAAGGACACTAAGGGAGGGCAGTGAGGACCCCGGTGTCACAGGGCCACCAGGACAGCTTGGCTGGCTTTGGAATGCCACGGGGACCCAAGTGTGGCGATAAAGGTACGCAGAGCTGCACGGACACCTCGTGGACCTGACTCCCCGTGTGCTGCCCGGGCTGATTTTAAAGTCACGTACCTGGAGGGGCTCAGTGAGCAGAAGTGAAGAGCACGCTGGGGGAAGCCAGGCGGAGAGGCTGGGGCCCAGCCCAAGCCCCTGCTCTGACAGAACCCCCAGAACCTTCTCTGGCAGAATGCCTCCTTGCGTACGCTGTGCCAGCCTGGGGGAGACAGGCAGTGGCAAAGCGCTGTGACCGGGGTGCGACAGGAACTCAGGTCAGGAAGGGGCCACCCGCTAGCGCTCTGCAAAGGGCGCTCTGTGACGGGCCCAGGTCACACACGCCACCCTGGTCCTCACCTAGAGGGGTACAGTCATCAAGAGGGAGCACCGGGGGATGGCAAGAGCAATCAGGCCTCCTCGCTCATCCAAACACATTTTCATTGCATTCTGCAAAAGTGTTCCTGTGTGCTGAGTTGCAATTTTTAAAAATACACACCTTGTGTGCTTGGGGGGCATCGGGGGTTAAAGACAGGGGTGCTTTGCCGCTGAGCTACATCCCCAGCCTTTTTGATGTTTTATTTTGAGACAGGGTCTTGCTACGTTGCCTACACAGGCCTTGAACTTGTGATCCTCCTGCTTCAGCTTCCAGAATAAAATATTAAATAAATAAAGCTTTCTCTTCCGAGGAAGACTAGAAAGCCCACACAGGGAACTCTGTTCTCGTGCCGGGACGGCTCAGTCCCTCTGAGCCCACTCGCCCCTTCTGAGTAAGTGGAAGGAACCCAGACGAGTCTCACTTTTCTTCTCTGGTCACAAACAGCTCCTGTGAGCAGTGTCTCCAAGTGGGTTTAAGAGCTGGTCTAGATCTCCAAACACGCATGTGCGTGATTCCTCTGGAAAGCAGATGCTTCCGGAAACACAGCACAGCTGGAGCATGTGCGGATCAGCGCCTCTGGGGTCTCCAGAGCAGCTTGGCGCACCACTGATGAAAGTCCTGCCCTCGCCCTTGTCCGACGTGCTTCACCCCAGAGGAGAGCGTGCCCTGTCCTCCTCTCTGCTCAGGGGGGGTTCCCGAGGCAGCAGCAGGCTCCTCATTGCGAGAGGCGGGAAGATGACATTATAGCCAAGCCGCCCCAGCACCCCTCCCGGGAGGGCGTGTTCATTGGTGGAGAGGAAGGGGCAGTGCCGGGTGACGCACGTGTTTCCCAAAGGCCGTGCGATTCCTCGACGAGAGAAATAAGAGCACGCACTCATGGAGAGCGGCATCCTGGAGAGCTCAGAGAAGTCCCACGCACAGCAGCCAGACTGGGAATGGCCCAGATGTCCATCCTGCGGGTTAAGTGTGCCGTGTCCCGGGACAACACAGTGCCACCGGACCAGAGGAGGAGGACCTGCGGCCGCGACAAAGGCATCACTACCTCTCCCCACCTGAGGCTGAGACAAGGAGGCAGGACAGAGACAGGAGCGTGCTGCCTGGTTCCCTCGGGCAGTTCTACACGGGCAAACTGACCTAGGAAGGAGACGCTGAACTAATGGTCAGGCAGCGTGGTGGAGCTGCGGAGACCAGAGGGCCGTCAGGTGCACCACATGGACATGCACTGCGTTGAACAATCACGATTTGGGCGCTTTGGAGGATTAAAGCGTAACTCAGTTATTTTGGAAACGGGAGTCCCTCTGCGCGAGTCCCGGCGTCCTGGGTGTGGTGGAACTGAGCCTCAGAGCGAGGGGTGCTGTGCCTATCTTGGGGGACGAGGCAGACGGAGGAAGTGAGGAGACCCCCGACCCTGAGATCTGCCAGAAATTCCACCACACATGGAAAAGGTACCGCGAGGTGTCCATCTGCGTCCTCCAGAGAAATAGCCAAGAGCAAACATGGAGCCGCTCACCAGGGGAGATGGACCGCAGGAATCGGCTCACCTGGATATGGAGGCTGAGAAGTCCCACAATGAGCCGTCTGCAAGCTGGAGACCTCGGAAAGCAGCGAGGCAGCCCTAGCAAGCCCAAGGTTCTGAGGATGGGGTGCACTCTGAATCAACACCCTGAGAACCAGGAGCTCCACGGCCCAAGGGCTGAAGAAGAGGAGCGTCACAGCTCGGGAAGAGCAACCTCGCTCTTCCGCTGCCTTTTTATTGCACTGGGGGCTCAACAGATTTTATGAGGCCCAGCCACATCGGGCCGGGCGGATCTCCTTTATGGACTCAAATGCTCGCCCTCTGCTGCAAACAGCCTCACAGACACACAAAAGCAGCGTCAGGGCCACCTGAGCGTCCCTGAGCCTGCGGAGGAGACACAGACGTCACCCATCCCAGGGGCCCTGTGGCAACCAGGAAGGGTCGTTTCCCAGGTTGGCTTGAGAGGGACCCAGCGAGCCCAGGGGAACAGAGGGAAGGGAATCCATGTCAAGGCCATGCCTGTGAGACACTGGGCGGGGCTCAGGTCTAAGGTCACAAATAAAAAACTGTGGGCACCAGATTACTCTATATTTATTTAGAACAAGAAAAGAAATCAGTAACAAATTATGCGCCGTAAAAAGTCAGAGTGGACTCAAAACATCACAAAACCTATTTTTTAAAAAATATCAACGCTTGATCCGCCTCTGCAGCCCGGTTCTCTCTGTCCTGTGCGCGGGGTGGCTCCGGTCACGGCCGCGATCTGAGAGCTGCTTCTTCAGTGAGGGCAGCCGAAGGGTCTTTGTTCTTCATTTCAGCACAGGAAATCTGAATTTCTTCTTCGTTACTGGTAGGTTAGCAAAGTTTCAGCTTTGTAACTTGATATCCCTAATGCCCTGTGCATTGTGACGATTATCCTCAAATGGGGGACAAACCACTCCTGGACTCACGAGAGTGCCCAGGTTCCAGGCACGGCAAGCGGTCCACAAATTCCTCAAGCGTCCTTGGACTCCCGGCAGCCACCAGCCTCCAGCTGCTGCTCGTCCAGGCTCTCTTGGTGAGCTGGGCCTCCAGGGTCACGTAACGGGCATTGCCGCTGCCTGTATTTCCTGTCCAATTAGCAAGGCGCCTTAACAGAGAAGCTCTGATAAGCTGTATTTTGCATAACCCTCACTGAGAAGGAAGACGTGGAGCGCACACCTAGTTGACGCTGCTCGCTGCTCGGTGGGTGGGTGAGGCTGCACGGGAGGGACGGTCTGGCCAGGAAT